>NC_052353.1:62823034-63149988 GCF_009727055.1 Benincasa hispida
TATGGAATAGCTGCTCATCCGGGAACACCGCACTCACCTTTGACTCATTGCGGTCAATCTCAGGGTTTTCTAATCTGGATAAGTGATCCGCAACTTGGTTCTCCATCCCCTTTCGGTCAATTATTTCTATGTCAAATTCTTGAAGAAGGAGAACCCATCTGATCAACCTTGGCTTTGCGTCATTCTTTGTCATTAAGTACCTTATTGCCAAATGATCAGTATGGATGAATACCTTTGTTCCTAGCAGGTATGCTCTAAATTTTTCCAACGCAAAAATTACCGCAAGAAGCTCTTTCTCTGTGGTGGTGTAATTAATCTGAGCAGGATTTAATGTCTTACTCGCATATGCGATGGGATGTAAGATTGTTTTTCTCTTTTGTGCCAAAGCTGCTCCCATCGCATACCTGCTTGTATCGCACATTATTTCAAAAGGAAGTGTCCAATAAGGTGAAATTAACACGGGTGCAGTAATCAGTGCATTCTTCAAAATTCTGAATGCGTTGGGGCAATTATCGTCGAAATCAAATTTTCTATCAGCCTCCAACAACGCACTCAGTGGTCGTGCTATTTTCGAAAAGTCTTTGACAAAGCGTCTGTAGAATCCAGCGTGCCCCAAGAAACTTCGTACAGTCTTCACGCTTGTTGGAGGTGGAAGTTTTTCAATTACTTCTAATTTTGCTTTATCCACTTCCAAGCCGCCCCGGGAAACCTTGTGCCCTAACACAATGCCCTCCTTTACCATAAAATGGCATTTTCCCAGTTAAGCACCAGATTTGTCTCTTGCATTGTTAGCTCATTATTTTTGTTCGGGACTACCATCATGCCACCCTTTTTCGGTACACACTGCACGGGGCTCACCCACGTGCTATCTGCTATAGGATAAATAATGCTCGCCTCTAACCATTTAATGATCTCTTTTTTGGCGACCTCTTTTATCACAGGGTTGAGCCTGCGCTGATGTTCGATCGTTGTCTTATGGTCTTCTTCGAGACGAATGCGGTGCATACAGTACGCTAGGCTGATCCTCGAATGTCGGCGAGCATCCAACCATTGCTCACACATGTTTCCTCAGAATGCTCATCAACGCATTCTCCTGGTCTTCATTGAGTTCGGAGGAAATAATTACTGGAAGCTTCTCGTTCTGCCCCAAAAATGTATACTTTAAATGATTCGGTAGGGTTTTTAATTCCAATGTTGGTGGCTCTACTAGGGACAGTTGCGTTGTTTTTCTTTCTTCTTTTTCTATTGGCTCTTCTTCTTGGTTTGCGATCATCTCTTCTTCCTTGCTTGTTTTTTCTATGATCGCATTACAGGCAGCAATGGATGCGCTTGCATCCTCTTCTTCATTCTCTTCGTCAAACTTTTCTTCTTCAATCAAATTCTGATCGTCGTCTAAGTCATGCAGGTCTTCTTCGTCAGGAAACTTCATGGCACGGATTATGTTGAACTTGAGCTTTTGTCCATTGATGCTCAAAGTGATCTCCCCTTTATGCACATCAATCTAAGATGATGAAGACGATTGGTAGGATAAATGATGTAGTTTCCCCAAGATGATGGGCACATCTTTGTCAGCCTTATAATCCAAGATGATGAAGTTGGCTGGTAGGATAAATTTATCAATGGTGATCAGCACGTCTTTCACCTTTCCCTCTGGATGCACCAGAGATCTATCAGTCAGTTGGAGAGTCACGGTTGTAGGCACAAGTTGCCTCACATTCAGCTGCTTAAAGATCGCCAGAGGCATCAAATTGATGCTGGCTCCAAGGTCACACAATGTCTGCCCGATGTACAGTCCTCTTATGGAGCAAGGTATAGTAAAGCTCCCAGGATNAAATTGATGCTGGCTCCAAGGTCACACAATGTCTGCCCGATGTACAGTCCTCTTATGGAGCAAGGTATAGTAAAGCTCCCAGGATTGCCCATCTTTGGAGGAATTATTGATTTTGAACTCTGTGTTAGCGCCACCGTGGCAAACTTACCAGTTCCCCTCTTCTTTATTACCATATCCTTCACAAACTTTGCGTAGGCAGGAATCTCCTCAATCGCTTCATTGAATGGAATATTAATATGTAATTGTTTTAACATAGACAGGAAGCGTTGGTACTGTACCTCTTCATTCTTTTTCTTTCTTAGTCTCTGCGGGAAAGGTGGTAACTGCACTCTCACGGTCCCCTTCTCTGTTGGATTTGAGGTCGATGCAACTTCTGGCTCTATTGCTTCTTTTTCTTCTTCTTCTTCTTACATCACCGCAATTTCAGGTTCTGCAGTAATGGGAGGAATCCGGCTAGGCTCCTTTCTTTCTCCCTCCACAGTTTTTCCACTTCGAATGTCACAACTTGACATTGCTCTTTACCTGATGCCCCCGGGTTGTGTGGGAGTTCTATTGAACTCAATAGAGCCCCTTGTGATCTGTTCTTCAGCTCGCTCGCAATCTGGCCCATCTGTAATTCTATATTACGGATGGACGTAGCCTGACTTTGAAGCACAATTTCTTTTTTCTCTATATACTGCTTCAACAGGCTCTCCAAGGAGGATGATTGCGGTGATCGCGAGCTACTAGCTTGATTACTTGTCTGACCATTATTGTGTTGGAAGAATTGCGATGATGAAATGCGTTGAGCACTCAAGTTTTCTCAGTGGAATCCAAGTGTAAACCCCACTAAGTTCCTGGTAAGTCCAGGGTCGAACTCAGGGACTTGGGAAAACAGGTTGCGGTGGTAATTTTTAGAAAAACTTTGCGATAACCAAATAAATCAATAGTTGTTGAGGTTGTTGTCTGCGGTAATGAAAAATAAACAAATGTGGCAGAGTTTGAAAAGAGTTGATCAAACGAAAGATGCGATGAGTATGCGGTGAACGGGTTGAGAAAAGTTTCGGCTAACACTTCCTAGGATGCGTTCATGCTATGCGATCATGCAACATGCATACAACAGTAAACCACCTCTCGGTGCGAATGCCACGGCTTCTAAGGCTAGAACACATGCGATATATGCGATTAGTCTATAGGACCTACACATAAGCCTCTATTCTTATTTATGCGATGACAAAATGACACACACACAAATAAGGCGACCACATAATATCATTCCTATCTCTAGGATGCATGCGATGCAGGTTGGCAAACAGAGCTTATCTCTAAGTCTCAATCTCTTATTTATGCAGTTCTAATCTTGCTCTCTCGAGTCTAGATTCTAACCTAGCTTTCTTAAGTCTTAGATTCTTTCTTTAGACTCTCTCTTAAGTAGCTCTAAAGGGATGTTTGGCACAACATAACACAAGATAATCGTAAGCAACGAACTTCTTAGGTCATGTTAGTTTAGTTCTTCTCAACCCATTCGACTAGTTTAGCTACTCATGCATACTAAGAGAGTGAACAGATGTAGAATAAGAACTTCCATTGTATAAATATAAAGATGAAGTACAAAATACCAATGCAAGAATAGAATAAAGAGCATGGTAGCAATCTCTTGCTTCCCAGGCTTTTACACAGTCTTTCTACTCGTGTTTAAAAGATAATCTCGCTCTCGTGAGAGTCGGCCCGCTCTCTACTTCTACGCCTCAGGGTTCTCTCTCGAGTTGCCCTGAGTGATCTCCGATGTCTCTACTCTTCTCTTGCTCCGCCTTAAAATAAAAAGGAAAAATATGGACAAAGACGTGCTGAGCTAACTAATCCAAACTTATGAATTTTCAAACCCCTTTTTTGAAGGTTGCCTTCGGTATTTATAGAGCTTCTAGGATGAAAGGCGACTTCTCTATTATGATTGCACAGATGGGATGGCTTTAATTCCCTGACTGATGCGCCGAATATTTGTCACCGAAAAGCTAAATGTATTTGTTATCATTAGCGGTTGTCAACTTAATTCGGATTCGATCGTCATCAGTTTTTTGTTCCATCGCGATTAATTATACCTTTCACTCAGATGCACTCACCACGTTGCACCGACCAAGTTGCGACAATCTTTCTTGAGCAAATGTTTATGAATACAATCACCGTAAAGCCTTGCAGTAATGCTGCGCTCGACCAATGATTTCCTATGATCGCAATTTCTGCCTTGCGTCAACGCATATTCTGCATAAAAATACAAAAATCAACTATTCCTATGCGATGAACGCATGCGACCGTAATGTAACATACTTAATGCTTTTTTGATGCAATCTAACACTTTTATCAAGGTAAGCCAACATTGTTTAAGAACTTAGCACTATGATAACGTGCATTTTTGTCCGTTATCACCTACCTCATTGTTTAGCTCCCTGCATTGCTACACGATCGCCTACCTCATCATTTAGCTCCTCGCATTGCTACACGATCGTCCAGTGCCCGCCTACACGATCGCCTACCTCATCGTGTAGTTTCGTTCACTTACTAGACGATCGTCTACCTCATCGTGTAACGCTACTCATTTGCTACACGATCGTCTACCTAGCGCCTTACGCTCAACATTTCGCTTTTACTGCTCTTGCTTACACTTACCCAACGCATGAGCAACTGTTGGTAATGCCTCTTGCCAATACTTCAACAAATGTATCATATACAACAAAACCATTAATCAAATCGAATTTCAAATCTAGAAGCAGAGAGACATATTGGAGTGAAACTGCATCTGACTTTCATTGAGACATTTACATAATAGTTGAGAGGCATAAACATAAGAACAAAAATTTCTGTGAGTTTAAGAGAGGAAAGAGAAGAAGAGCATTTATCTGGACGGCAACGCGGTGGACAAAGACGAACGGCGACAGATCTGGAGACACGCTGCGAGGGAAAATTGAACGATGAATGGCGGCGAGGGAAAATCGAATGATGAATGGTGGCACACACTACGTGGGAATATGAACTTTAGATCTGGAGACATGATTAACGTATCAAGTTTGGGTGCTTATTTATTGAATCGAGAGTATAAGATATAGAAAAATAACTAAAGAGGGAGCAGCAGATATGCCTGTCTCTTATACACATCTAGATGTGTATAAGAGAGAGAGCTAGATCTACACCACGACAGACTCTTCACCCACGATCGACAGACGAATGGCAAGGGTTTAGAAGAGAGAAGTGAGAAAGAAGATGGTTTGAAGAGGGAAGTGTGAAAATGAGAAGAAAAAGAAAATAGGGGGAGGGTGAAAAGGGAAAAATTAAGCGGGTCTTTAATGTGGTTTAAAACCGACATTAAAGGTACCCCTACAATGTCGGTTTAAAACCGACATTAAAGATCCACTTATTTTAAAAAAACAAAACTGGCATTATTCATCATATTTCACTTTTTTCAACCGACATTAAAGCCCAAAATTCTTGTAGTGAAAGAAAGTTTATTAGTCAATTTAATGGCTCTTTTTCCTACAATAGGAGAATAGCTACCATCTACAATTTATTTATTTTTATTTTCATTAGTAATAGAATACGAATGAAAACGGTGAAATGAACCGGTCATGTGATCAATAGCCCCTGAACCAATGATCCAAGGAGATGAACTTACAAGAAAAAAGGCTTGAAGATAGTTACCTAATTGTGCCAGGGAAACTCAAAGATTATCAGATGATAAATTGGATTATAACAGCGCCAAAAGTTGATAAATTTGTTCCATACTAAGAGAACTTAAGTCAACAATGAATTATATCTTGGTTATAATAAAAAAAAATCCAAACTAGGAAAGTACTTTGAATTGACCACAAATATGAATGGAATCAAACTAAACCAAACCAAACCTTAAATCAGACCCGCTGAAGTGAACCAACCATAAATTTTCAAATCAAGCTAGATGTGAACTGAGCCAAGAAGAGTAGAACCCAAAAAATACCATACAGAAAAAAAAGTAACTTCTAGTTTGGAATTTCAACCAGACACGTATAACCTCAAAAACCCCCATGATATCCACGAAACGCGATGGGCAAACAGAGCAACTGGGAACGGGCGATGCGCGATGGGTGACGGCAGTCAATAGTGGTTGCAATGGATTTCAGTGGCGGGTGCAACGATTTCGGCGACAGTTTCAATAACTTCCAGTGGTGGTACAGCGGTTGTTGAGGAGGCAACATTGTGCAGAAAAACCCAAAAGAAGTCACCCTCGAGCGTTTGTGAAAACGCACAAATCTAGTGGTCTAAGGCATTTCAATGGTCGAACAAGGAAAGAGACTCACAAGCACATACCAATGAAAGGAGAGGTGTCGTTTCAAGGTGACAACTAGGGATTCGATATTACTGATGGTGGCGACTAGGGTTTCTAAAGGTCGAGGTTCTTTACCTTCTCTGATACGAAGTTAAAATTGGAAAGAAAATGGTGTAAATATTATTCTTCTTACTTATGAATCAATTACAAGGTCTTCTTATATAGAAAAAAGACAAACTACAAAAAAGAAAAAATATATATTACAAATATAGATGATAAATTCATACATATTAAAATATTAAATATTAAAAAAGAAATAAAAGGAAATCCAACAAGAAGTTTTGCCGACACACTTCTGCCCAAGTATAAAAACGCTGGCAGAGACATAAAGTCTTATAGTGGGCTTTCATGAGATGATAATTGATAACGGGCAGAAATGCACGTTATCATAGTACTAAGTTCTTAAACAATGTTGGATTGCATTGATGAAATATGTTAATTTGTATCCATTAAGCATCAATTTCATAATATTGCGGTTGCATGCGTTCAGCGCATTAGAATAGTGGATTTTTGTATTTTTGTGCAGAATTGCGATCATAGGAAATCATTGGTCGAGTGCAACTTCACCGCAAGACTTTGCGATGATGTGCTCGCAAACATTCGCCCGAGACGGATCGCCGCAACTTGGACAGCGCAATATGGGACAGAAAGCTGATGACAGTCGAATCCAAATTATGTTGACAGCCGATAACGGTCACAAAGTACATTCAGCTTTTTGGTGACAATTATTCGGCGCATCAGTCAGGAATTAAAGTTGTCCCATCTGTACAACCATGAAAGAGAAGCCACCTTTCACCATGGATACTCTATAAATATCAAGGGCATTCTTCAGAGAGGGGTTCATCGTTTTTACAATCTTTTGTTCCACAAGTTCAAGCCGCTGTCCATAGTTTTCCTTTTCATTTTAAGGCGGAGCAAGAGAAGAGTGGTGGCGCTGGAGATCGCTCAGCGCAACTCGAGAGAAAAATTTGAGGCGTAGGAGTAAAGAGCGGGCCGACTCTCGCAAGAGCGAGATTATCATTTTGAGTACGAGTAGAAAAACAGTGTAACCGCCTGGTAGCAAGAAATTGCTACTAGGCTCTTTATTCTATACTTGCATTGTTATTTTGTACTTCATCTTCATATTTATACAATGGAATTTCTATTTCTACATTTGTTCACTCTCTTAATATGCATGAGTAGCTAAATTAGTGGAATGGGTTGAGAATAACTAAGCTAACATGACCTAAGAAGTTCATTGCTTTCGATTGTCTTGTTTTATGTTGTGCAAAATATCCTTTAGAGTTACTTGAGAGAGTCTAGAGAAAGAATCTAATGACTCGAGAGAGCTAGGTTAGAATCTGGACTCGAAAGAGAAATATTAGACTTGCATAAACAAGAGATAGGGACTTAGAGATAAGCTCTGTTTGTCAACTTGCATCGTATGCACCCTAAAGATAGGAATGATATTATGTGGTCACCTTATTTGTGTGTGTGTTACCTGTCAGCGTATAAATAAGAATAGAGGCTTATGTCTAGGTTCTATAGACTTATCGCATATATCGCGTGCGTTCTAATATTAGAAGCCGTAGCATTCGCGTCGAGAGATGGTTTACTATTGTATGCATGTTGCTTGATCGCAAAGTATGAACGCATACTAGGAAGTATTAGCCGAAACCCTTCTCAACCCGTTCACCACATATTCATCGCATCTCCCATTTATCAGCTCTTTTCAAACTCTGCCACATTTATTTATTTTTTTCATCAACGCAAATAACAAACCCAACAATTTATTTATTTAACTGGTTACCGCAAAGTTCTTCATAAAAACTACCAATGCAATCTGTTTTCACAAGTCCCTGTGTTCGACCCTGGACTTACAAGGAAACTCAAAGGAATTTACACTTGGATTCCACTGAGGAAACTTGAGTGCACAACGCAATTTCATCAACGCATATCATCCATATTTCCACTTCATAAAATCAAGCATCAACAACGTCACTACACCTACTTTTTTTTTTTACCTTCTTCATTGTCATTGTATCTCCCTATAATTGACAATGTTGTCTCATTTGTTAGATCAAGATGATATGATATTAAATTTACGTTCACCCATTAGCTTAAGCTTTTAGGCCAATCGGTGATTTATAATGGTATCAGAGTAGATGGTTCAAGGAGGTCCCGTGTTTAAATTCATTTCCACTTTCCATCGCTCTTCTATTCTCTCGCCCCCTTTTATCTCCAACTCTCTCTAAATTGGTCTTTCTCATTCTCTTCAAATTTCCCTCTGATCGATGATCTCTCTTCTCCTAGTTTTCTCTTGTTTTCCCATCAATTCACCACCATTGCTAGTCCTCATTCCTTTCTTCTCTTGGTGTTCATTAAATTACCGATAAAAATCGAACCGGTAGAAACTGCCTTGGAGCACCAAATGATAACAATGTGATGGCGAATCCAATTCTGTTAGCAAACGATCGCAATAGACCCATTAGGGACTATGCATAACCAAACCTTTATGATTTCTCCCCAGGAATCATGAGGCCTGCCCTCGACGGAAGCAGATTCGAAATGAAACCGGTGATGCTGCAGATGATCCAGACTGCAGGTCAATTCGGAGGAAGGCGTGGCGAGGACCCGCACGCCCACCTCCAAAGTTGTATTGAAATCTCTAATAATTTTGTGTTCCCAAACATCTCTTCTGAAGAAGTTCGACTAACGTTGTTCCCATTTTCTTGCTGTGATTAGGCTTGGAAATGGGCATATTCTCTCGAGCCAGGAGAGATCACTTTTTGGGAACAGATAGTGGAAAAATTTATGAAGAAGTATTTTTACCTATTGAGAACGGCAGACGAAGGAAACTGATTACAAATTTTGAACAAGTCATAGACGAATCGCTCAGCGATGCTTGGGCGAGGTTTAAAAGATTGGTCCGGGACTGTCCACATAATAGGTTGGCAGACTGCATTCAAATGGAAATTTTCTATCATGGTTTGAATCCTGCTTCGCAGACCGCTGCCAATGCAGCAGCCGCTGGTGGTCTGCTTGATAAAACATATGATGAAGCGAAGAATATCTTGGATCGCATCTCTAAGAACCATGAAGATTGGAGAGAGAGCGACCAAAGATTGAGACTCAAAGACACTGACGCAAACAACGGTGGTATTGCTTCTTTACAAAACCAGATGAGCGCAATGATGAATTTAATCAAAGGAATTGCGATCAGCAACCCAACACCGAAAACTGGGCAAATAAACGCAATCAGTCAAAACACCGCAAGGTGTGCGACTTGCGGTGATGGGCATGCGATGGAAGATTGCCCGTAAAATCCACAATCTGTATACTTTGTGAAAAACAATCCCTTTTCAAATACCTACAAACCCGAGTGGAGAAACCACCCCAATTTTGCTTGGAAGAATCAACAACAAAATTTCCAACCTGTGGTGCAGAAAGAAGGGCCACCAGGATTCTTTCCATGCAACAACGGTCAAACGAGTAATCAAGCAAGTAGCTCACAAAAACCACCGCAATCCTCTTCTTTGGAGAGCCTACTGAAGCAATACATAGAGAAAAATGAGACCGTGCTTCAAAGACAGGCTACGTCCATCCGCAATCTCGAATTACAAATAGGTCAGATTGTGAGTGAGCTGAAGAGTAGATCGCAAGGGGCTCTGCCAAGTTCAACTGAACTTCCAAGCAACCTGGGGGGATCAGGTAAAGAGCAATGTCAGGTTGTGACATTGCGTAGTGGGAAGACCGTGGAGGGAGAAAAGAAGGAGCTTAGTAGAACAACTTCCATTGTGACTAAACCTGAGATTGCGGTGATGCGAGAAGAAGAAAGAGAAAATGAAGCAGTAGAACCGGAGGTTGCGTCGTCCTCAAAGCCAACTGAAATGGTTACCGTGAAAGTTCAGTTACCCTCTTTCCCACAGAGACTAAGGAAGAAAAAGAATGAATAGGTACAGTACCAACACTTCTTATCTATGTTAAAGTAATTACATGTTAATATTCCTTTCAATGAAGCGATTGAGGAAATGTCTGCCTACGCCAAGTTTCTGAAGGATATGGTAACTAAGTAGAGGGGAACTAGAAAATTTGCCGTGGTGGCGTTAATGCAAAGTTCAAAATCCATAATAGCACCGAAGATGAGCGACCCTGGGAGCTTCACTATTCCTTGCTACATAGGAGGACTCTATATTGGGCAAGCCCTGTGTCTGTCTCTTATACACATCTAGATGTGTATAAGAGACAGTCCTTGCTCCATAGAAGGACTGTACATCGGGCAAGCCCTGTGTGACTTGGGAGCCAGCATAAATTTGATGCCTCTATCAATCTTTAGACAATTAAATGTGGAGCAACTTGTGCCCACATCAGTGACTCTCCAACTGGTCGATAGATCTCTGGTTCATCCAGAAGGAAAGGTGAAGGATGTGCTGATAACAATTGACAAATTTATCCTGCCAACTGACTTCATCATTTTAGACTATGAGTCTGACAAAGATGTGCCCATCATTCTGGGGCGACCTTTTCTATCTATGGGTTGTGCCCAAATTGATGTGCATAAAGAGAAAATCACTTTAAGTATCAATGGACAGAAGCTCATGTTTAATATAATTCGTGCCGTGAAGTTTCCAGATGAAGAAGACCTACAAGATTCTGATAATGACCTGAGTTTGATTGAAGAAGAAAAGATTGATGAAGAGTATGAAGAAGAGGATGCCAGCACATCCGTTGCTGCCTACAATGCGATCATAACAAAAACAAACAAGAAAGAAGAAATGATCGCAAAGCAGGAAGTAGAGCCAATAGAAGAAAGAAAAACAACGCAACCTTCCCTAGTGGAGCCACCGACACTTGAATTGAAAACCCTACCAACCCATTTGAAGTACGTATTTTTGGGGCAGAATGAGAAGCTGTCAGTTATAATTTCTTCTGTGCTCAATGAAGATCAAGAGAATGCGTTGATGTGTATTCTCAGGAAACATGTGCGAGCAATTGGCTGGACGCTCGCTGACATTAGAGGAATTAGCCCTGCGTACAGCATGCACCGCATTCGTCTTGAAGATGACCATAAAGCAACAATTGAACATCAACGTAGACTCAGCCCTACGATGAAGGAGGTCGTCAAGAAGAAGATTATCAAATGGCTAGATGCGGGCATTATCTATCCCATAGCAGATAGCATGTGGGTCAGCCCTGTGTAGTGTGTGCCAAAGAAGGGCAGAATGACGATAGTCCCGAATGAGAACAACGAATTAATACACAAAGGACTATCATTGGATGGCGCGTATGCATGGACTACGCAAGCTGAATGTGGCCACAAAGAAAGATCATTTCCCCTGCCATTCATTGATCAAATGCCAGACCATCTAGCAGAGAATGATTTTTACTGCTTCCTGGATGGTTATGTCAGATACAATCAAATCATGATAGCTCTTGAAGATCAAGACAACACCACATTCACCTACCCGTATGGGACATTTGCTTGTCGCCACATGCTGTTTTGCCTCTGCAATGCGCCAAGAACGTTCCAAAGATGCATGATGGCTATCTTTTCAGATTATCTCGAGGACTCTGTGGAAATATTCATAGATGACTTCTCCGTTTATGGAACACTTATGAAGTCTGCTTAGCCAACTTAGAGAAGATTATGAAGAGATGTGAAGACACGAATCTGATGCTCAATTGGGAAAAATGTCATTTCATGGTGCAGGAGGACATAGTGTTAGGACATAAGGTCTCCTGGGATGGGTTGGAGGTGGACAAAGCGAAGATTGAAGCAATTGAAAAACTTCCACCTCCAACCAGCGTGAAGGCTGTGTGAAGCTTCTTGGGGCACGCTGGATTTTGCAGACGATTCATCAAGGACTTTTCTAAGATAGCTCGACCATTGAGTGCGTCGTTAGAGGCTGACAGAAAATTTGAGTTTGACAACAACTGCCTCAACGCGTTTCGAGTTTTGAAAGATGCGCTAATTACCGCACCCGTGTTGATTGCGTCGGACTGGACACTGCCATTTGAAATCATGTGTAACGCAAGCGGGTATGCGATGGGAGCAGCTTTAGCGCAAAAGTGAAAAACAATTTTGCATCCCATTGCATATGCGAGTAAAACATTAAACCCTGCTCAAACAAATTATACCACCATAGAGAAAAGTACTCCTGGCAGTGATTTTTGCATTGGAAAAATTTCGGGCATATCTGTTGGGAACAAAGGTATTCATCCACACGAATCACTCGGCGATCAAATACTTAATGAAAAAGAAGGACGCAAAGCTGAGGTTGATCAGATGGGTTTTCCTCCTTCAAGAATTTCATATTGAAATAATTGATCGGAAGGGGACAGAGAATCAAGTTGCGGATCACTTGTCTAGACTGGAAAATTCTGAGGTTGACCGCAACGAGTCTGAGGCGAGTGCCGTATTCCCGGATGAGTAGCTGTTTCATATAGAAGAATTGCCCTGCTATGCGATGACAACATGACATTCACACAAATATACGACCACAAAATATCATTCTCATTCCTAGGATGCATGCGATGCAAGTTGACAAACAGAGCTTATCTCTAAGTTCCTATCTCTTGTTTATGCAAGCCTAATCTTGCTCTTTCGAGTCCAGATTCTAACCTAGCTCTCTCGAGACATTAGGTTCTTTCTTTAGACTCTCTCTCGAGTAACTCTAAAGGGTAATTTGCACAGCATAAAACAAGACAATCGTAAGCAATGAACTTCCTAGGTCATGTTAGCTTAGTTCTTCTCAACCCATTCAACTAGTTTAGTTACTCATGCATATTAAGAGAGTGAGTAGATGTAGAAATAGAACTTCCATTGAATAGATACGAAGATGAAGTACAAATAACAATATAAGTATAATAAAGAGCCTGGTAGCAATTTCTTGCTGCCAGGCATTTATATTGTTCTATTCATGCTCTAAAGATATTCTCGCTCTCATGAGATTTGGCCCACTCTCTGCCCTTACGCCCCAAGGTTCTCTCTCAAGTTGCCTTGGACGATCTCCGGCGCCACCACTCTTCTCGTGCTCCGCCTTAAAATGAAGAAAAACTATGAACAAAAGACGGTGAATTGGTTATATCGTGAACTTCTCAACCGATCAACCTCTTTTCTGAAGAACACACTTGGTATTTATAGGGCATCAATGGTGAAAGGCGGCATCTCTCTCTTGATTGTACAGATGGGACAGCTTTAATTCCTGATTGACGTGCCAAATGATTGTTGCCGATAAAGCTGAATGTACTTTGTGGCCGTTATCGGCTGTCAACTTAATTTGGATTCGACTGTCATCAGCTTTCTGTCCCATCGCTCTTAATTGGCCTTTCACCCAGATGTGGCCACCATGTTGCGCTGACCAAGTTGCGGCGATTCTTCTCGGGCGAATTTTTACGAGCACGATCAACGCAAAGTCTTACGGTGAAGTTGCGCTCGACTGATATTTCCTATTCTGCACAAAAAATACAAAAATCAATAGTTCTAATGCGCTGAACGCATGTGACCGCAATATTATAGAATTTATGCCTAATGGACGCAATTTAGCATATTTCATCAACGCAATCCAACATTGTTTAAGAACTTAGCATTATGATAACGTGCATTTCTGCCCGTTATCAAGGTGCAAACTAGATTATTCGATTATGCGTACCAAATGCTGCTCAACAACGCATATTGTCATAATGCCACAACTCACCATATGGTGGGCACTTTGGAGGGCAGCGCACTGCAGCCAAAGTTTTACAAAGTGGATTCTTTTGGCCTACATTATTCAAGGATGCAGCTGACTACGCAATGAAATGTGATCGGTGCCAACACACAGATAACATTTCATGGAAAAATGCAATGCCAATTAACACTATCTTGGAGCTTGAGTTATTCGATGTATGAGGGATTGTTTTCATGAGGCCATTCCCTCCCTCGAATGGTAAGCATTACATTTTATTGGCCATCGATTATGTCTCCAAGTGGGTAGAGGCAATAGCATACGCCGCAAGTGATGCGACGGTAGTCTCCCAGTTTCTGAAGAAAAATATTTTCACTCGTTTTGGCACTCCTTGTGCCATCATAAGTGATGAAGGATCCCACTTTGTCAATCACAATATCAAGGAGCTGCTACGAAAGTACAATATCCTCCACAAAGTGGCTACCGCATACCATCCGCAAACGAATGGTCAGGCTAAAGTGTCCAATCGAGAAATTAAGTTGATACTTGAGAAGGTAGTAAGGCCTTCACGGAAGGATTGGGCAACAAAGCTTGACGATGCGTTATGGGCATACTGAGCTGTATTTAAAACACCAATAGGTATGTCCCCGTATGCGTTGGTATTTGGCAAGGCATGTCATTTGCCTTTGGAGCTGGAATATAAGGCACTGTGGGCAGTAAAGAAGTTGAATTTTGATTTAAAGAAGGCAGGCAAAGCGTGAAAAATGCAATTGGTCTAGCTAGAAGAATGGAAGAACAACGCATATGAAAATGCAGAGATTTATAAAGAGCGCACTAAGCACTAGCATGACCAACGCATATGCGGTAAAGACCTCTAAGTCGAGCAAAAGGTCTTACTCTTTAACTCACATCTGCGGCTCTTCCCGGGAAAACTAAAGTCACGTTGGTCTGGACCATTCATAATTAGACAAGTATTTCCGCATGGCGCGGTTGAATTATCAAATGATGACAGAACCAACATATTCAAAGTCAATGGGCAGAGAGTAAAGGCATATCATGGAGAAGGCTGGCATCACCAATCGACTCTGTAGAACTAAAGAACTTTGAATAAAGATGGAAGTAGGTGGTCCCTGCGTTATCAAATGATCGCAACTCATCAGGGACACAAGTTTTGGGAAACTTCGATTCTTCAACTCTTCTCCATTATTCGGAATTTTCATTATATCCTTTCAATCTTTATCTACCCTTATTTTATTATTTCTATTTCTACAAAAAAAAAATGCGATAACGAGTTTTATTTTGTTTAAAATAATGTGACCCTCTCTTTGTTTTTTCTTGCAATGATCGAGGCACTGGATTACGGAGATGTTATGCGAAGAAGCACTTATCTTACTCCATCGCTGCAATCTAAGGAAGAGAGATCGCCGCAAAGATGGATGCATCAATGCATAATGCGGGCGACAGTGCAAAAATTTGGGGGTGTATTCTTCCTTATCTTTATTTCAAATTTTGCGCTATCACATTGCATTTTAGTTTTCAAAGTTTTATCACCGCATCCTCTTTGATCACCACAATCATTTGACATAGATAAATTTAATAGTTTACCGCATTCTGTTTCTTTGCCAAGTATGATTTCAATGATGAAAAATATGCTTATATTTCTTTCGTATATATTAGAGTCACCTTAGTCTTAAGATAGTCATCTCATGAAATATTTCTCGAAGTTAGGGGTTTTCTAGCTTTCTTTCAAACTCTCTTTACAACGCATTCTAAGAACATCGCGGACTTATTTTAATCTCTTGGCAATGAGGACATTGCCGCATTTTAAATTTGGGGTGAGGTATTTATTTTCGACCTTGTTATTTTGGAAAAAAAATATATTTTTGAGAATAACAACTCCACTGTCAACGCAATGGAAAACCCATGTTGATAAGAGTTAAGTTGTGAAAGGCACTTACCCGTAGTTGAATGTCCGCATGACACACGTGGGGGCAAGCCAAAACGAAAGTAAGTCACTAGGATCAACGCATAAATAAATGACCGTAACTCCATTACTAAGTAGGTATGAGTTTAGTCTGAGAAAGAGTGCATTGCTCGTAGTTGGATGTCCGCATGACACCCGTAGGGGTAAGCCAAAACGAAGGCAAGACACTTAGATCAGCATAAGGTCAGAAAAAAATATCAATGAAGAAAATTTTTGTGTGCAAGGATAAAATCATTTGACATCTCAGTAGAAAATTTTCTTTTTGAAATAAATCATGCAATGTTCTGGATTTAGTAAAGTCATTTTGAGAGGTAAGCTTGTAGTCCCTAGGTCTTTAGTAAAGTCATTTAGTAAAGTCATTTTGAAAGAAGATACTTGAATAAGACTTAAGGAAATTCTGGTATATAGGATTTGAACGGAGTATTCTTGAGAAATCTAGGAAAAGAACATTGCGGGTGACTTGCTAAAGGAGTCTTTAGCTTATGCTTGAGGACAAGCATTATTTAAATTTGGGGGTGTGATAACGGGCAGAAATGTACATGATCATAGTACTAAGTTCTTAAACAATGTTGGATTGCATTGATCAAATATGTTCATTTACGTCCATTAAGCATTAATTTCATAATATTGCGGTCGCATGCGTTCAGTGCATTAGAACAGTGGATTTTTGTATTTTTGTGCAGAATATGCGTTGATGCAATGCAAGAATTGCGATCATAGGAAATCATTGGTCGAGCGTAACTTCACCGCAAGGCTTTGCGATGATCGTGCTCGCAAACATACGCTCGAGAAGGATCGCCACAACTTGGTCAGCATAATATGGTGGGCGCATCTGGGTGAAAGGCCAATTAAGCGCGATGGGACAGAAAGCTGATGACAGTCGAATCCAAATTAAGTTGACAGCCGATAACGGTCACAAAGTACATTTAGCTTTTCGGTGACAATTATTCAGCGCATCAGTTAGGAATTAAAGTTGTCCCATCTGTACAACCATGAAAGAAAAGCCACCTTTCACCGTGGATACTCTATAAATACCAAGGGCATTCTTCAAGAAGGGTTCATCGTTTTTACAATCTTTTGTTCCACAAGTTCAAGCCGTTGTCCATAGTTTTCCTTTTCATTTTAAGGCGGAGCAAGAGAAGAGTGGTGGCGCTGGAGATCGCTAAGGGTAACTCGAGAGAAAACCTTAAGGCGTAGGAGTAAAGATCGGGCCGACTCTCGCGAGAGCGAGATTATTCAATTTTGAGTACGAGTTAGAAAAAAAAAAACAATGTAAACCCTGGCAGCAAGAGATTGCTACCAGGTTCTTTATTCTATACTTGCATTGTTATTGTTGTACTTCATCTTCATATATTTAATATATGGAAGTTCTATTTCTACATCTGTTCACTCTCTTAATATGCATGAGTAACTAAACTAGTCGAATGGGTTGAGAAGAACTAAACACTAACATGACTTAGGAAGTTCATTGCTTGCGATTGTCTTGTTTTATGCTATGCAAAAATACCCCTTAGAGTTACTCGAGAGAGAGTCTAGAGAAAGAATCTAATGACTCGAGAGAGCTAGGTTTAGAATCTGGACTCGAAAGAGCAAGATTAGACTTGCATAAACAAGAGATAAGGACTTAGAGATAAGCTCTGTTTGTCAACTTGCATCGTATGCACCCTAGAGATAGGAATGATATTATGTGGTCGCCTTGTTTGTGTGTGTGTTATCCTGTCAGCGCATAAATAAGAATGGAGGCTTATGTGTAGGTCCTATAGACTTATCGCATATATCACGTGTATTCTAATATTAGAAGCCGTAGCATTCGCGTCGAGAGATGGTTTACTATTGTATGCATGTTGCATTATCGCAAGCATGAACGCCATTTTAGGAAGTGTTAGCCGAAACCCTTCTTAACCCGTTCACCGCATATTCATCGCATCTCCCGTTTATCAACTCTTTTCAAACTCCGCCGCATTTATTTATTTTTTCATCAACGTAAACAATAAACCCAACGATTTATTTATTTAACCTATTACCGCAAAATTCTTCATTAAAATTACCAACGCAATCTGTTTTCACAAGTCCCTGTATTCGGCCCTGGACTTACCAGGAAACTCAGAGGAATTTACACTTGGATTCCGCAGGGGAAACTTGAGTGCACAACGCAATTTCATCAACGCATATCATCCATATTTCCACTTCATAAAATCAAGCATCAATAATGTCACTACACATACTTTTTTTTACCTCATTCATTGTCATTGTATCTCCCTATAGTTGACAATGTTGTCTCATTTGTTAGATCAAGATGATATGATATTAAATTTATGTTCACCCATTAGCTTAAGCTTTTTGCCAATCGGTGATTTATGATGGTATCAGAGTAGATGGTTCAAGGAGGTCTCGTGTTTAAATTCATTTCCACTTTCCATCGCTCTTCTATTCTCTCGCCCCCTTCTATCTCCAATTCTCTCTAAATTGGTCTTTCTCATTCTCTTCGAATTTCCCTCTAATTGATGATCTCTCTTATTCTCTAATCTCTCGTCTCCTAGTTATCTCTTGTTTTCCCATGGAATCACCGCCATTGCTAGTCTTCATTCCTCTCTTCTCTTGGTGTTCATTAAATTACCGATAAAAATCGAACCGGTAGAAACCGCCTTGGATACTACTAAAAAAATATGGATTGGATTTAGTTTGGTGTTGCTCTCTCTTAGAGATTGATCAATTTGATCAGGTTGGGGAATCAATTCGAGTTGGTCCAAAAAAAAAATCCTAACTTGATTTGACTTGATTGTTGTATATACTATATCATCCCTATCTATTAGATACAAACTTGAAAGTTTAAGGAGTAAATTTATAATTTATCTTTAAAGTATTAAACTTCATCCCTAATAGTACCTTCCCAATCTGCGACAGCTAGTCATAATGGGGATGTTGGAATCTTTTGTTGCAAAGCAAGCAATAATCGTCCTAATTTTATACTTAGAGTGTGTCATACAGCTAGGGAATCTCGGTGGGTTGGTACTAGGCCATGTTTACCCCAGTAAAAATGTAACAAAACAATAATAATGCGAAAAATGGACCATATTTGATTACGTTTGATGTTGTTTACTTGTGTTTTGCACGTATACTTACATTTGAGGCCCTAATTGACAAACAAATGGTGCTCAATCCAATTATAGAAATTACGTTATATTTTTGTGGTT
The DNA here is from genome assembly GCF_009727055.1 of Benincasa hispida. Taxonomy (NCBI): domain Eukaryota; kingdom Viridiplantae; phylum Streptophyta; class Magnoliopsida; order Cucurbitales; family Cucurbitaceae; genus Benincasa; species Benincasa hispida. The sequence continues at coordinate 62,842,023 of NC_052353.1, forward strand.
ATCATTATTATTACTGTTCCAAAGCAAAAATTATGAATTATGACACTTTTATTGTAACTATTACTATTTGACCCTCAGAGGTAAATGTAACAATAATGATGACAGTAAATGTGACAAAATTCATAATTCTAAATAAATATGATTAAAAACAATCCAATTACATTGGCGATTTTAGTCTATTACGATTGATCAATCAATGAAATTTTATTATGATCACACCAATTTTCATTACAGGTAGTCTAATTCCTAATGAAATCAAAATTAATCGTTGAAGTTACAAACTTATTTAATTCAATATCTCATCAAAATGGATTAATTATATTCAATCCAACCATACGTATAAGTCAAATAATACTCTATTGTCAATGTCCATGCACGCCTTCAAAGGGTATTGGTTCGTTTTTCTTTTTGGTTTAATTTTTATGAATTTTAGGTATCCAAGTTAAAGACTTGATTGCAGATGGTGCCCCATATGTATGTATGTAGGTATGTATGTATGTATGTATGTAGATCATATGAAGTGTTAGGCAAAACTTTGATAAGGAGGCCTTCATATAGAAAATATTATTTTTCTTGCTTTTTGAGATGCAAAATTATGTATTAAATTTTGATAATCTAAGTTCATTATTATATCCGTTTCAATGGATAATATGGTCAATCCATTTAATCTATATATATAACTGAATGTCCGTTTGAGTTTAATAGACTCTATACCATGGGCGACTTGAGATCACATAAGGTCTTAGGCAAAACTTTGATAAAAAGGTCTTCATATAGAAAATATTGTTTTTCTTTTTTTGAGATACAAAATTATGTATTAAATTTTGATAATCTAAGTTCATTAATATATCATTTTCAATGAATAATATGGTCAATCCATTTAATCTTTCTTGTGACATAGTTGGCCTTATATAAGATTTATTTAATTTTAATTTTGAAAAACTTTTTTTAGCAGAAGCAATCGTTACTGTTAATAATATTCTATAAGCAATATATGCATTTGGATACGTATTTACCTCTTTTTCTATATAATTTAATATTTTAATAGAAAAATCAATTTCATTTTGCAAGACTTCTCTTAATATTTTTAATTCAAAAAATAAATCTAAACCGTTAATGTTAGAAAATGTATCATGTTTTAATGTATTTTCAAGATTAATACAATATCTTTTCAAATTATCATTTCTAATGACTTTAAAATTTCCATATCAAATAAGAAGTTGAAGATAGTTTTGTATACTTGAAATTGTTCAAATCCATTTTTAAGGGAAGAAATTGCTTGATCTATAATATAGTAAAAGTAATCAATTCTAAAAGAATCTTCAGGTGATCGTGTTTCTTCAGTGTCAATATTCTCGTCAAATTGTTTTTTCTTTGAATCATTCTTTTTTTTTTCACGAAATATTAGTTGTATTTCCATATCATTTACAATTTCTTTAGCTGAAATCATAGAATCTATGAATCCACTTTCTCTATATTTTTCTAAAAATGAAACTAAACATTTCAAGTGATTTAAAGCAACATCAATATGCATATCTTTATATTGTAAAAATTTACTCACATAATTTATGGTAAATAAGGTATCATACCATATAGTCATTGTTGGGAATGCGACCAAAGTCCCACATTAGTTAGATAATAGGAGGATCGTGGGTATATAAGTGAGGATGACCATCTCCATTGGTATGAAGCATTTTGGCTTTAAACCAAAAGCAAAGCCACGAGGGTTTATACCCAAAGTGGACAATATCTTGTTGTCCTTATCAGTCATGCCTAACAATAATTCAAAATTTTCAAATTCATAAGTAGTTAAACACTTTGAATTCGACTTTCCCATCATATTTGTGACAATGGTTTGATAGTCAAGTTGATTATGAGACGAAGAAAATAAAGAATAAATACATTGCACAACTCCAAAAAAAGTCATAGCTCTATTTATAAGCACATCAAATAAAAATTTTCTAGTAGTATCTTTAACTCTTAAAAATTCTAAAAAAATAGTCTTTTTTATTTTCTTTGAACTTGTTAAAATATCAACACACCTCAATATTAGAGACATTTGTTCTTGATGACTTACATTAGGTGTACAATCTAATATGACTGAAAAATATTTTGCTTCTTTAATTTTTTCAATAATTATATTTTTATTTTAAGTCATAGTAGCTATATGAGTTCATTTTGTATATTATGTCCAAGATAATGATAATGAATTTCTTTATTTTAAATACGATGAAAATGTTCTTGTATTATTAGATCAATTTGACAATCATTTCAATTAAGCTTAAAAACTTTCCATTATTTTCTTGATAATTTTTTTCATTACTTCCTTGAAATGCTAAAATAGCAAGATTTTTAACAACAATAATTCGTGTTAATAATTTATTCTAATGTTCTTTTTCTTTATTAGTTAATTCTTGAACATCTTTATCAATTGTTTCATTTTTAACAATCTAATTTGTAAATCAACCCAAGCATTCACATTAGATATGTGTTCATTACTAGTTTCATTATTTTTAAGCCAAGAACTAAGATTTTTTTTCCTATTATTAACTCCTTCATTAGCCTGTATTAGATTTAGTACTAAATAACTTACAACAAAAACAATAAACTTTTTTGAAATCCTTTGAGTAAACTAGCCAATTTCTATCATGTTTTTTTACCACTAGACAAATTTTCACTATATTGAATATTAAAAAATTGTCTAGAATTTTCATCTCTTGGAAAAATTAAATAAGTTTCTTCGATGGGATCTTTTCAATCAATAAGTCAATTGATTTAGAATCAATATTTTTCCATCTTCTTGGATCATATATATTATATTCAGAATGCACCATAAATGTCTCATTATCATTACTAATATCATCATTGTTTTCTCTTTTTTCACTTTCCTCCTCTCTCTCTAGTTTTTTTTTTTTTTTTTTAAATTCAAGTTTATTTGATTTACATGCTTCATTTTCAACCATATAACTATCCACTATTTTTGTTTCATCTTTCGATTTGTCTATACTTATCATTTCTTCTATTATTTCATCAGTTTTTACTTCCAATAACATAATTACCGAGAGCACCTTTTTGAGATTCAGTCAAATTTTCTACTCTTCTTTTTTTTCTTGAACTTTTCATATCCAAAGTCATTTTTTAGTACACATATTGATATTCTAAGTATGCAGATATAAATAAATCTTAGATGTTAAGATATCGAACTATCAATAATGAAATAATTTTTTCCAAAAAAGGTAAAAGAATTTAAACAAAAAAACATAGAACTTTGAAGTAGCTAGATTGAGTTGAGGAAATGATTTCTACTCTAGCGATTGATAATCAAACTTGGACTCGTGAGACCACACAAAATATCGATGAAAATCTAAAAGTTGAAAGAGATTTAGAGGGAGAATTCAATTTAAAATGAATCTAATACCATACGTAAAAGGTCTTCAACTCTTCCCACGTAAATTTACAAGAGTTTTAAGGAGTTATATTATTGGTGAATATTTTTAAGGAAATTTGAAAGGAATTATCATGAATAAAAAGATAAATGGTTAATAAATATGAAATGTCAACCAATCAACATTGGAGAGCTTATAAGCCCATTCATTATGGATTTTTTGAGTAGTTTGTATTTTAAGTATTAAAAAAATTATGAAAAATAATAAGTATATTATTTTATATTTTTAAATTTAATTTTGTTAAAAAAAATTAAATAAACACCAATATTATAATATATACATATATAATGACAATGAGATGAGTAACTCATTCTATCTTATTAAGATTGTGAGGTCTTTTAATTTTTCGAATATGAGATTGTAAGTAGTTGATTGGGCTAATCACGATTATTGATGATGACACTAATAAGTAAGCTATGCCGTATATCATACATGTGATCAAAGATATATAGGTTGAGTTGATATGATGTGATAGTATAAACATTATCAAACCATAGAGAACTATCTATTTTATCCATATCTATATAAGAAGAATGACATGGTAGCTTAGTTCATAGACATTTTATTTTGTCCAGTTGTCTAATCCTAATTTCAACCATCTATGTGCAACATAATGCTAAATAAGTCAATAATGTATGTCCAATACTTTACCATGTTACAATTTAATTAACAACATTGATATATGTTAGTGACTATATGCCATGTGCTTTTAAGGTTTGCTTTATATCTATTTCATTCATATCTTTCCATTTATTAAAAACAAGTTAGGTTACTAAGAAAACCTTTTATTCTATATTTATAATCTTGTTTAAAAAAAATTATACAACTTTAGAAACTTGGAAGAAAAGTAATTATTTAAAATGAAACTAATGGTAGGGAGGTAAGATAAGACAATTGATGGACACATATTTATATGCAAAAAGAATTAAAAAATTACATGAAACCATATTGGAATGCAGAAAGTAACAAATCAATACATTGGTGAGACAGAAACAACAATAGATGGAGTTTTCAAGTCTTGTCTCATAGAAACCTTGAGCGCCTACATTCAGCTGGGATGCCTTGAGGGAATCTTTTACGGTCAGTGCAGTAATTATAAATCATGAACTTGGATTGCACCCATCTCAATCTATTTCTACTCTTGGCATCCAATCCTTGATTGTTTTTTGCTCCACCACCTTGTAGAGTATTGGCAAATTTGGAGCTACAAGATGAAGACCCTGTTGATGCAACACATCCATTGGCATTGAAGTTTCTATAAGATGCTGTGAAAGGAGCCTTTGTCCAATCTGTCTTCACTAGCCCTCCTCTGGTTGCCCAATCATCTGCATTCCATAGACTTGAATATACTCTCATTGGTTGGCTCTTAGGGAATGAAACACCAATCTCTTCCCAGTTATGGAACACCCTTATGGGAATGTTATCCACTAGAAACCTGGAGGAAAGGGAGATAAGAAAAGTTTAATTTTAACTTGAAGAAAAACGATATTACAAGAGAATCTTCTACTCGGGTTAAATCACCAATCAACTCAAAAGTTTGACGAGAAGAAATTCTTACTTGATACTTTGTGGAGACCAGTCAATGGAGTAAGTGTGGAAGGCCTTTGTGGGATCAAACCAGAGGTGAAACTGTTGTTCTCTGTCTCCTTTTCCTTGGGAGTACACATTGGTGTGAAGTGTGTAAGGATCTCCAGATGAATTGCCTAAGAATTCAAAGTCAATCTCATCGTGACTTGTTCCTTGAGATGACAACTATATATGAGATCAACAAATTCCATGTTAGAACAACTTTTTAATGGGAAAATCAAACAGTATGTGGATAAAAATAAAAAAATAAAATAAAATTAGAGCTTACATAAAATGTGGTAACAGTGCCAGCAGAGTTTCCAGGAACTAGCTTCATTTGAACATCAAACCTTCCAAATAGAAACTCTTTCTTAGATTGAAAACCAGACCCTGAATCTTTGTCAAGAGAGAGGCTGAGATGTCGGCCTCCATCTAGCATTTTGGCACGCGAGCCACCCCATGTAATGTCGACATCTTGAAGAAAGTTGCCGGCGGTGGCAGCCATTATGGAAGCCATAAACACACAAAGTTGAAGTAGACGCATTGTTGTTGAATGAACCTGTTTTGCTTTAGCAAGAGAAGTTAATTATTACAAGTACTACAAAGAAGAATGAGAACAGATGAGGGAGAATGGTGATGAAGTTGGGAGATGACAAGGCTTTATATAGGTGGTGAGTGGAAAGTGGTAACGTAAGGGTAATAAGGTAAGATTGACTTTGTTGAGAAATGCCAGAGATTTGAAAGCTGGCAAATCTTGTCAACTATGGTGGAGCTGGAAAGGGGTCCAAAACTTTGGAGGAAGGAACAGAGGAAGCCATTTTTTTTTTAAAAAAAAAAAAAAAAAAAAAAAAAAAAAAAAAAAAAAAAAAATTGGATTACAAATTTAATTAGAATTTAGTTCCTATAATTTTAAAAGTTATAATTTAGTCTTTATAATTTCATAAAATTTCTTATCTTAAAAATTACTTAGGTAGCTTTTATCAAATCATAGAGTCTAAATTATAATTATAAACCATCAAAATTAAATTTTAACTTTTTTCAAAATCATAGAGACCAAATTTTTAATTTAAAAAAAAAAAGTAAATTGCAAAAATCACCTTTAAATTATGGTGATAGTTACAATTATAACCTCAAACTTTTAATATTAAAAATTGAGCCTTTAAGCTTATTTAGATAATAAAATTAAACTTTCGTACTTATATTATTGTAGAAATTGTAACAATTGTATAAGTTTGAGGGTTTTAATTTTTATCATTTGAAGGTCTAATTTCTATAATTATGATAAAAAAATTTGAGGGTCAAATTTTAATATTTAAATAAGTTTAAGAGAAAAAAAAAAGTTTGAGAGTTGAATTTTTGCCATTAAAAATTGAAAGGTTTAATTATATATTTTAGAGTTGTTGTCGCAAAATTTTCAAAAAAGAAAAAAAGCATAATTTGAGAGAGAAAGGAGGAACGGACAAGATCCAGTGAAGCTGGCAGTGGCAGGCAAAATTGAAGGGCATTTAAGGACAGAATTGGATTTTAGGATGGCCAAATTTCAATTATTATACGTTCCCCCAAGTTGCCGCAACGCCAGCCACTGTGGATAGTGGATATATAATCAATGCTTGCTACGTTCACTTTCTTTATTTTTGTTTCTAATTATATCACAACGATTCTCGTGAGCTATTTTGGGGATTTGCTATATATATATTTTATAAGATTTTAAATGTTTCGATGTGTTATTATCTTTTAGTTCATAAATCGTTCACTTTCTTTTAGTTTTTCCCTATCACAATAACATTTATAAATATAAAGTTTTTCCCTTCAGAAAAAAGATCTATTTTTCTTGTTAGTTTGATAGGTTTATGAGATGACTCATTTCAGGCAGGTTTACAATTAGTTTTTAAGTACTTAAAAAGGGCTTTAAAGTTTTTTAGGAAGTCATAATTGAAACTACGCGTTGGCGTTGGGGTGGCTGGCTTCAGGCTGTCAAACCATCTACACATCTCCTCGTCCTTGCCCCCCTTTGTTTTCTCTCCTTTAGTTTTGGTCCTTTCTTTTGCCTACTTTCTCTTTTTGGTCTTCACTTTTTTTTCCCTAACAAAAAAAAAAAAGAAATCACTCTTTTTTTTTTCTTTTCTTTTTTTTTTTTTTTTTAAACAACAACAAATAATTTTTTTAAAAAAATATTTAATTACCAGGTGATAATTTTTCATTGGACTGCATCCAATTATTATTATTTTTTTTACTAGTCCTACTTTTACTACATCTTATCAAACCAATGACCAAAAGCTACTCTTTTTTGAGGAAGGAAGATAAAATAGAAGAAAGAAAGATGTCTTTAAAAAATCTAGAGGAACATTTATAGAACTAGCTAGGAAAAGAGTCTCCTACAACTTCAGTCTAATTAGAATCCAAATGGTTCAAAAAGCCGATGGCTTCAATTGAATTGGACTCCACTAGGAGGATTATGACGTTTTCATGCATCATGAACACTTTTCAAACTATCTCGACTGTCTAGCTTTCAGAGTTTCACCTGCTATCTAAACAAGATAAGATTACAATCACTGACAATCGAACGGTCATTCTAATATCTTATTATTAAGCTAGTGTAAACAGAGAAGAGAATGACTTACTTCTCATTAATGCTTCCCCAAAGAATATATATGGAATAGAGTTGTTATGAAATAATAAACTGGATAACTAAAGAATGTTATAACTAATACACCTCTTTCAAGCTGGACTATACAAATCAAAACTCCCAGCTTGAAGTCTTAGTGAATACATCAGCAAGTTGATGATGAGATCTCACAGAAAGCAATTTGAAAGAATTATCAGCAACCTTATCTCGGATGAAATGACAATCAAGTTCAATGTGTTTGGTCATCTCATGGAAAATAGGATTGGTGGCAAGGTGAATAGCAGCTCGATTGTCACAAAACAGAAGAAATGGTTGAATAATAAGGACACGCAAATCATGAAGCAATGGAATAAGCAAAACAATCTCAAAAGTAGTAAGAGCAAGTGTCCTATATTCAGCTTCAGCCGAAGAACCAGAAACAAGTGAAAAAAAGCAACAAACAACATTTCTCGTAAATTGCTAAAGTAGAAGGTTGTTGAGAAACAAATTGATATTGTTCTTGTTGCTCAGTCAGTGAAAAAACTTTGTTAATAGCCGGAGGTGGATCCATAAGTAAGATTTGGGACTGAGCATGACTAAATTCATCGTTCAATCCTATAAAAAAAATAAAGTATGTATTCAAATTGAACAAAATCATCAGTTGATTTAACACCTCCACAGATACATTTACCACAGGTGCAGCCTGGTCGATAAGAAATGTACTCGCCCCAAAGACTCTTCACATTTGGGTAATACATTACAACAGACTCTTGTTCTTGTTTAAGATTCAATAAACCATTCTTCAAATGAAAAATATGAGGTCCATTACGTTTTTGGAATCGATCTTGCAGATCAATCCAAATCGCACGTGCCAAATTAGTTAATAATATGCTTGAAGAAATGCCTTTAGAGACAAAATTTAGAATCCATGCAATCATGACACTATATTGCAACTTCAGAAAGGGAGAAATTCACCTGTAGGCCGAGGAATTGATCCATCAAGAAATTTAAATTTTTTGCGAATCGATAGGGCTAGAATCATAGATCGTCTCCAAGTGACGTAATTGTCACCGGTGAGCGGTTCAGTAACAAGAACAAGATTCAACGTATCGTTATGGTGAAGAAGATAGAGATTATTCAAAGAGGATCCATAACTGTATTACTCATGATGAAGAATGGAAGAATCAGTCGATTGAATCGTAGTAGAAGAGGCTGGAATATTCGTCGGAAGAATAGGCGGAATCGACAGAGATTCAATCGATGTGGTTGCGAGAACAGGTGGAGTTAGGAATCCATAGATCTTGAGCGGAAGCGAATTAAACTTTTGATATCATATTAAGCTAGTGTAAACAGAGAAGAGAATGACTTCTCATTAATGCTTCCTCAAAGAAAATATATACAACAGAGTTATTATGAAATAATAAACTTAATAATTAAAGATTGTTATAACTAATAATACTAATGATCCAACCAACTCCCTTCGCTGAGAGATTTCTAACCAAGGTGCATCAACATTAAGTTTCCAATTAAATAGTAGATCTTGGCCTATTCGATTGGTACAAATCCCCTTTTGAACATTGTATTTCCATAGATGTTTCAATAGTGAAAATGATGGAGTTTGAGTATGCTGGAGTTCTATTCTACTGAATCTGAATGCATTTCTTTGGTTCTAAATACTCCACATCAACGTTAAGAGTCTACCCGGATTTCCCTTAGGGTTGATTTACTCAAACAATCCAAGTACACAAGCCTCGACGAACAAACCTTGCCCACGTAAAACACACTAACAAGTAATATTAGAGGAAAAGAACATATTTCACAACCTTTTAAAGATCTTACACTCCCACATCAAACGACTGGTCATTTCTTAGTACACCCTTTACGAAGAACTGCTCAAATGAGTAGAAATCCCTTTATTAAGCAAGTTACAAAGCTGTGGGAAAATATCATGAATGAAACTCCGGCCAACAATTTTAGTCTCAGGCATAGTATCCCCGCCCCACAAGAAGTCCCAACTATCATTAGACCCATTCTTGTTAGTTTCAAGTTAATTCTTAATATTAAGTTTTAATGTTAGTTTCAAGTTAATTCTTAGTATTGAGTCTTAATGTTAGTTCAAGTTAATTTGATCAAGTCTGGAATATTATTGCTTGAAAAAAAATTATAGAAGAAAGGTTTTTAGAGGTTAAATATTTTTTAATATATGAAGATTAAATTGGAACTTTTTTTAGTACATAGGGGTAGTGGATGTCAGTTGAGCTATGCTTATTTTAGAAAAAATTAATTATAAAACCAAATGATTTTTTTTTTTTTTTTTTGAAGAAATACCAAATGGTATTTTAACTTGGCAAAATGTATTTTTCCTCCCCAAAGATTAGATTATATCTATTTGAACCATATTTCAAAAGATACATAATCTTAAGTTTGAGAAAAAAAAAAGATCTAAGTAGTATCTTACTTCATTTGACCAATAGAAATATGGGATGAGAATTAACGAGATTATTTTTGATGAATTAACCATCTTGTTTATTGGAATGTTGATGTTACGTAATCAACAATTAAATAATACAAAAAACATAAAAAGTATTAACACACAGATATGCGTAGTTCACTAACGGTGTTAGCTATATGCACGAAGTAGAGGGAGAACAATATTATTAGAGAAAATGTTTTCTGAATACAATAAAAACAGTGCACTATATAAACTCTCTAACCCTAGAGGCACCGTTTTGATGTAATTTTGAAAAAATTCTCTCAAATAATATTGTTCTCCCTCTGCCCGTGGACATAGCTAACACACTGTTAGTGAACCACGTATATCTATGTGTCGATCTTCCTTACTCTACGTTCCTTTTTGTGTTCTTTACTTGTCGATTTCGCAACAAGCGATTTGTGAAGGGTTAACGCACTATTGATTGGTCATATAAACACAGAAATATATTTGTAGTGAGAAGAGTACAATTGTCGATCTTTAGTGAAGTGTCCGACAGTTAATGGATGGTGGATCTCGTGACTAAAGAGTTTGGTCAGTTACTCACGTATCGTTGGAGCTTCAAGCTACAAGTCCATGAGGTCCTTTTGGTAGTTCAATGGGTTCAAGTTGAGAATCAGATTTTGGGTTAGTTTGAAGTGTTCAAATTAACAAGAGGAAATTCAATTATATGTGATTAGATACATTAATTGGAGGAATTAATATAAATATAATTTATATTAAGTACTATAAAATAGAAAAATAACTATGGTTTATATGTTTCATAAGATGAAATATTAAAACTATAAGTTATAAATATAATATGATAAGTTGGTTATCATATTTATTTATAATATATTAATTATATGATAATTAATTCTTTTTCTGTACTAACCGATTTGAGTGGGAGGTTATTGGAAGTTTTATAGTAACCGTGAGATAAAAGGAAAATTGTTTTCCAAAATTAGAAGTTGATTCACTCGGAAGAATCTCACGGAATAGGCTATCAAGTAAAAAGAGTTTTTACTAAGTGATAGTTGTTGAGAGTCTAAAGATCGAGCTAAGAGTTGACTATACGATAGTTACTCTTTTGATCATTGCTACACGATCGAGTAGCAAAGTCTATACGATAGGCTTCATCTTCTAAAAAATCGAGTACATCGTCTATACGATAGACAGTGTTCTTATCTCCCACTTACTCGATCGTATACCTCATGTCTTCCTCAATTCAAGATCATACAAAGCCCACAACTCCTGGATTCTCACACCGAGAATATCAAGGTAACACTTATAGTAGTGCTTCTATTCGTTCGTGGATCGAGTTGGACTCGATTGGGTTCAAGATTCATTCAGATGTTCGAGGAGGTCGTGTTCTGTTTGTTGCGTTCGAGTGTTGATTTGGACGCATTGGAGATTAATCGATGGATACTTGAAGAATTGTTCTTCAAAGGTACGCATACTCTATCCCTTGTATCTTCTTGTAGCATGTTATCATTTCTATTGATGCATAATCTGTTCGTTTCCGGTTAGACTGTAATTTTTGTGTTCATTCTGATTGGAATTTGGAACGATCCACTTTCGCTACTTATAGAGATCTCTATTTAGATTTCCTTCAATTGGTATCAGAGCCAGGTTGTTCTAATATTCCAAATTCCATTGGTGTATTGAACATTTTTTTACAGCCGTGGTAGGTTTTAAGCTTGTTCTGCAATGCGTTTATGAGTTAAATGTGTTTGTGGATGTGTTGATGGATGGGGTGGTTGCCTCTGTTTAAAGCTTTCTTTAAGTTTACAAGGTGTTAATTTGTAAGGGCCCCTGCGTTTTTGGACATAATTAATAAACAATCGAGTCTGTATTCAAAGTATTTGAAGTTTTTGAGTAGTTCGTGATGAAGTTTCAAGCATGGAGATGCAGTTCTCATCGAGGAAGAAGACCAAAGGTTGGTCGCATCGTGTAGCCCAGGCTAAACGATCGTGTAGAAAAGTTCTACCTGATCATGTAGTATTTACTAAACGATCATATAGATAATGCTAAACAAATTGGTAAAGAGTTTACTCTATCGTGTAGTGTTGGTTGCTCGATCGTGTGGATGTTTGAGGTAAATGATCACATAGAGTATTTGATGCTCGTCGTTTAATAGGCTCAAGCACTAAACGATCATGTAGTTCAGCATGCTTCATCGCATAGTCACTGACTACACGATCACTCGTTATATGATACCTTACATTTGCTCAGCAATCATTTAGACGATTATGCTTCACCGTCTCATTGTCGTCTACTCGATCGTTTAAGGCATGCGTTACACGATGTGTGTTGCACAATCGCGTGACCTTCATGCTCCATCGCATAGTCAAAGCTACATGATCGTTTCTAAATGATCGTTTATGCTTATACAGCGTTGCTAGACGATCATAAGGAGTTGTTACACGGTCAAGGAGACGCGATCTTTGTCCAGACGGTTCAAGACCCGATTTCCCTGTTTGAACCGGTGGTCTCATTGTTCTTTGTAATAGTTAGCTTTTATTTTTCTTAAGGATTTGAGGCTAATTATCCCAGTTCATCAACTTTTATTTAATGTACATGAGATGTATGTTTGTTTATATGCCATAGTGTATGACATATAGATTTAAAACCCACCTTAGGTTATGCAGTTATTCATGCGTCATATATTATAAGAGTTATAATATAGTTAATGGCATGATGAAATTACAAGAAAGCATGCTCATGCATCATGAAATATAAGAGTTATATTTATGCATGCATTAAACATATTCATGCACCATCTTTATATTATGAGTGTTATAGTATAAGGGTGTATGAGAGTATGTATGCTTGGTTCATTGCTTTGTTATATAGTGTTATATACCAATAGTAATGAATGAACAATGCATGGAGCATGACACTTAGGCTTATTTATAAGAGTTATGAATACCTTGTATGTGTTGCTTTCCATTGTGGATGGTTTTAGTGGTTTCCTGTTATAAATTTTATAATGGAAATTAGAACTAAAATCAATAAGAAAGAGTTGTATGCGAACTTAGGCGAACTCATGTTTTAAAATGATTTTAAAATTTGATTGAGATAGACCTAAGTTCATGGTTCTAATGAGATTTCATACCTAAGTTTAATCTTTAAATCGGTTTAATAGAATTAAATTGATTTCCATAAAAGATTAAATTTATATTAAATCTATCTATAAGGAACCTTTTGTTTAAAGCTGGTTTTGGCTAGGCTGGAGTATTTAAGCTGATAAAGACAGAACACCCCTACCTGGAAACCTACTTAGAAAGGTGAATTAGATAGATTTACTATAAGAATACGACAGTTGATCAAAGACTTCGTTAAAGAGTTTAATGAATGATGATCAAAAGTTGTTCAACTTTCCAAAGTAAGAGTTACTTTTGGGCAAACCTAAAAAGTCACTTAGCTAAAATCATTAGTCATGTTTTTTCTAAGTAAACTAAACCCTAGGTTATAAAAGACTCAGTGGGAGAAAAAGATATATATGATATGTCAATTCCACTTACGTTTCTCCCTTAATGTTCACACCGTGAGATTCATGCTTGGCCTCGTGGTGCCCTATGAGCATTCACTTTTGGATGGTGTTTGCATGAGTCAATATCAAGGTGGACTAAGAGAGTATTTATAGTAAGTGGGTGAAAGATATGTGTCAACATATCCTACGGTCTCCTTCATTAGTTTGCACCGTGAGATCTTCTTGCACGGCCTCGTGGAACCCTGGGAGTGTTCCCCTTTAGATAGTTTGTGCGGTTGGTCAATATCAAGGTGAGTTCCAGAAATGGATAGGGTCACTTTAGTTTTTGCCCCAATCGAATTTTTTCCTTTTAGATTGGCTGCTTGGGGCAGAACTTTAGGATCTAAAGTAAAGGTCACACTTATAGGAAATTGTTAAGTAAGTTAATGATTTCTTGATCAAATCAATGATGACTAGTCGTTATAGGAACAAGAATTATTCTGGTATTAATGACTGGTTGAGATTGTCTTAATTCAAAGGAGGGATAAATTGACTACTTTTCGGTGGCTTTTGTCCTAAACCACTGAAGCGTTATTGCAAAACTAGATGTCACACAGGGTTCATTTAGATTTTGCTAAACCAGTTTGGATTTTGTTTTAAAGAGTATTTGCCAAAATCTAATGTAGATCAATGTGTTTGTTTTTCAACAACATGTATGATTTTCTGTTAGTTGCCTCTTTTAATTTGACTGATTACATACATTGGAAAGAGTCTCTTAAAACATATTTTATGGTAAACGGCCTCGGGTTTGTCATGGTTGAGGAGTATTCTCAAGTCTCGACCCTTGATGCACTGATGCGTTATTTTATGCGGTGAAATAATGAAAGGAATTGTGGTGATGGAAATGCGTTGTGCAACAAGTTTTCTCAGCAGAATCCAAGTATAAATCCTACTGAGTTTCCTGATAAGTCCAGGGTCGAACTTAGGGACTAAGGAAAACGATATGCAGTGGTAGTTCTTAAGATAACTTTGCGGTAACAAATAAATTAATGATTGGTTGGTTTGTTGTTTGCGGTATAAAATGTATGTGGCGGAGTTAAGAAAAGAGTTAATATTATGGAAGATGCGATGAATATGCGGGGAACGAGTTGAGAAGGTGTTCAACTAACACTTCCTAGGATTACATTCATATTATGCGATCATGCAACACACATACAATAGCAAATCATCTCTCAACGTAAATGCTACGGCTTCTAGTTTTAAAATGCATGCGATATATACGATGAAGTCTATAGGACCTACATATAAGCCTCTATTCTTGTTTATGCGATGAAAAATGACATACACACATACAAGGCGACCGCATAATACCATAACCTATCTCTAGGGTGCATGCGATGCATGTTGGCAAACAGAGCTTATCTCTAAGTCTCTATCTAATACTTATGTAGATCTAATCTTGCTCTCTCGAGTCTAGATTCTAACCTAGCTCTCTTAAGTCTTAGGTTCTTTCTTTATACTCTCTCTCGAGTAGCTCTAAAGGGGTGTTGGGAGCAACATAAGACAAGAATATCGCATGCAATAAAAATCCTAGGTCATATTAGCTAAGTTCTTCTCAACCCATTCGATAAATTTAGCTACTCATGCATGGTTTTAAGAGAGTGAACAGATGTAGATAAGCAAGTTCCATTTTATAGATATAAAATTGAAATACAGAATAACAATGTGAAATAAAATAAAGAGCCTGGTAGTAATCTCTTGCTTCCTAAGGCTTTTACACTGTTCTTCTCTACTCTACTCAAAAGATAATCTCGCTCTCGCAAAAGTCGGCCCTTTCTCTGCTTTTCCACGCCTTCTGGGTTCTCTCTCGAGCTAACCAGAGCGATCTTCTGGCATCTCTTCCCTTCTCTCGTTTTGCCTTCTAAGTAAAAGAAAAAAAAACTATGAATAAGGCTACTTCTATCTAAGAGAAAATTATCTAACTGTCGAACTCCTTCACTGAAGGTTGCCTTCAGTATTTATAGAGCTTCGGGGTGAAGGGCTTCTTCTCTCTTATGATTGCACTGATGGGATGACATTAATTCTCTGTCTAAAGTGCCGAATATTTGTCACCAAAAAGTTGAGTGTACTTGCTACAGTAGTTCGTTAACGGATTGTCAACATAATTCGGAATCGACCGTCATCAGCTTTCTGTCTCATCGTGATTTATTACGCTTTTCACCCGGATGCGCCCATGAAGTTACGCCGGCTCTATGCGGCAATCTTCTTGAGCAGATATTTGCGAACGCAAATGACCGCATAGTCTTGCGGTAACGCAATCTTTTGATGCGCTCGGCCGTTGATTCCTTTGGATCGCATTTTCCACCTTGCATTAATGCATATTCTGCACAAAAATACATAATTTAACTGTTTTAATGCGATGGACGCATGCGACTGCAATATTATGAACTTAATGCTTTTGGACGCAATCTTGTATATTTTTATCAATGCAAACCTGCATTGTTTAATAACTTAGTACTGTAATAACGTGCATTTCTGCCCGTTATCACACCCCCAAATTTGAACAATGTTTGTCCTCAAGCATAAGCTAAAGATTTCCTTTAGACATCATATTTTTTTCTCTCTGACCTTGCGCTGATCCAAGTGGCAGGCCTTCGTTTTGGCTTGCCCCCACGTGTGTCATCCCGACATCCAACTACGAGCAAGGCGCTCTTTCTCAGACTAAACTCATACCCATTTTGCAGTGGAGTTGTGGTCATTTTATTTATGCATTGATCACGATTCCTACCTTCGTTTTGGCTTGCCCCCACGTGTCTCATGCGAACATCCAACTACAAGTAGGATCCGATCGCACGTTATTAATTTATATATATATATATATCTTGTAAGACTAAAAATAGCAAGGTCGAAAATGAATACCGCACCCCCCAAATTTAAATTGCGGCAATGTTCTCATTGCCAAAAGATTGAAAGAAGTCATGTGATATTCTTAGAAAGTTTCGTAAAGGGTCAGTTTGAAAGAAATCTAGCAAACCACTAACTTCTAGAAATATTTCATGAGGTGACTGTCCAAAAATTAAGTTGATGCTAGTGTATACGAATAAATAGAAGCATATTTTTCATCATTGAAATCATAATTGGCAAAGGGAAATCATGCGATGACTTACTAAATTGATCAATGTTAAATGATTGCAGTAATCAAAGAGGTTGCGGTGATAAAATTTTCAAAATTAAAATGCGATGCTGTAGTGAAAATTTTGGAATAAAGTCAAGGAAAGATACAACCCCCAAATTTGCATTGTCACCCGCATTATTTGTTGACGCATCCTGCTTTGCGTCAATCTACTTCCTTTGGATTACGGTGACGACATAAAGTAGTTATGTCTTCGTGTAGCACCTCCGCAATCGTTCACCTCGATCATTGCAAGAAAAACATTGAGGGTCAAATGACTAAGAAAACGAGTTAGCAAAATTGTTTACCACAATCGTTCAACACGATAGCATTATTATTTTTATTTAGGTAATAAATAAATATGCAATAATAGATAACAGCAAGGTAATGAGAGTTCATGAAGCATTGATATGAAACAAAAAGGATATTCAAAAGGATTGTGTCCCTGTTGAGGTTGAGTCACATAGTAACTCAGGATTGCTTATTTCAAGTTGAACTTTTCACGTCCATGGTGGCTTTTTCTTCTTTTTACGGTCTTCTGGAATCTTGACTGTCTTAATCTGGAGTTTTTCCCTATTGATGTTCATTTCGATTTTCCCTTTATGCACATCAATTTGAGCGCGACCGGATGAGAGGAATGGTCGTCCCAATATGATTAGCGCATTTTCGTCCGCTTTATAATCCAAAATGATGAAGTCTGCCGGCAAGATTAATTTATCAATTGAGATTGTGACATCTTTCAACTCTCCCTCAGGATGTATTTGGGATCTGTCCGCAAGTAAGAGAGTCTCCTCGTGGGCGTGAGTTTGCCCATATTCAATCGTTTGAAGATTGATAGCGGCATTACGTTTATGCTCGCCCCAAAATCGCATAGTGTTTGGCCACTATAAACCCCTTCAATGGAGCATGGTATCGTGAAAATTCCTGGGTCACACATTTTTAGTGAGATCATTGTATTTTGCATTACTGCCTCTGTGGCGATCTTATCTTCATCATTCTGCTTCTTTTTCAATCTTTGTAGAAATGGTGGTAGCTAGACTTCTTCTATCTTGTGTTCTAGAGGCTTAAAAGTGGACACAACTTCTTGTTTTATCTTCTCGGGCTCTTCTGAATTATGAGTCAACGGGTCCTCGGTTGTAACCATATTCAAGTTGGTCGCGATAGGTTCCTCCCTTCCTTCCGCGGTCATTGTTTCACTTAGCAAGGAGACTGCTAAGCATTGTTCCTTCCCCGTACCCCCAGCGTTGCGAAGGAGCTCAGTTGAGCTCGGTAAATCTCCTTGCGGTCTATTTTTTAGCTCGCCCGCAATCTGTCCTAGCTGAATTTTGAGATTTCGGATGGATGTTGCTTGATTCTGAAGCACTGATTCGTTCTTCTCAATGTACTGCTTCAGCAAGCTCTCTAAGGACAAAGATTGTAGTGCCTGTGAACTGCTGGCTTGGTTATGCATTAGACCGTTGGTTCGTGGGAAAAATCCAGGTGGCCCTTCTTTTTGCTCCACTGGTTGAAAGCTTTGTTGTTGATTTTTTCACGCGAAATTGGGGTGGTTTCTCCACCCAGGGTTATACGTATCCAAATAAGGATTATTCTTTATGAAGCATACTGACTGCGGATTTCCTAGGCATTCTTCCATCGGATGTGCGTCTCCGTAGATGACACAACTTGCGGTCGTTTGAGCAATTGCGTTGACCTGCCTTTTTTTCGCTCTCGTGCTGTTAATTGCGATGCCTTGTATCAAACTCATCATCGCGGTCATTTGGTTCTGAAGGGATGCAATGATCCCATTGTTCACGTCATTTTCTCTAATTCTTAATCTTTGATCGCTTTCTCTCCAATTCTCGTGATTTTTTGAAATGCAATCAAGGATATTCTTGGCCTCCTTATAAGTTTTATCCAGCAGACCTCTAACTGTTGCCGCATTGGCAGCAATCTGCGAAGCAGGGTTCAGTCCTTAGTAAAAAATCTCCATTTGCAAGTAGTCTGGTAAGCCGTTATGTGGCAGTCTCTTACCAGCCTCTTAAACCTCGCCCAAGCATCGTTGAGCGATTCGTCATTTTCTTGTTCAAAATTCGTTATTAATTTCTTTCTTCTGTCATTCTCAATTGGTGGGAAATATTTCTTCATAAACTTCTCTACTACTTGTTCCCAAGAAGTAATCTCCCCCGGTTCGAGAGATTACGCCCATTTTCGTGCCTAATCACAGAAAGAAAATGGAAACAAAGTTAGTCGAACTTCTTCGGTAGAGATATTCGGGAACACAAAAGTGTTGCAGATTTCTATGAAGCTCCGGAGGTGGGCGTGCGGGTCATCGCCACGCCTTCCTCCAAACTATTCAGTAGTCTGGATCATCTGCAGCATCACCGATTTCATTTCGAGTCGAGATCCATCAAGAGCAGCCCTCATAATTCCTGGGGAGAAATCGTAGAGGTTGGGCGATGCATAGTCCCGAATGGGCCTATTGCGATCGTTAGCTAGTAGGATTGGATTCGCCATGACATTGTTTTCATTTGGTGCTCCGTTTCTAGGTTGCTCCGCCATATTGTCTTCCTGTAGTTGTCATTTTTGGTGGCTATCTCTCAATCTTTGTCAGAACGTTCTTTCAATCTCTGGGTCGTAATTCACCAGAGATTGAAAGCTGCAAAGAAATCAGAAAAATTACCGTTAGCACACTGAATTGCCGAAGTCCTAGGAACGACACCAAAAACTTGATGCGTTATTTTATGCGGTGAAACAATGAAAGGAATTACAATGATGGAAATGCGTTGTGCAACACGTTTTCTCAGCAGAATCCAAGTATAAATCCTACTGAGTTTCCTAGTAAGTCCAGGTTCAAACTCAGGGACTAAGGAAAACGATATACGGTGGTAATTCTTAAGATAACTTCGCGGTAACAAATAAATTAATGATTGGTTGGTTTGTTGTTTGCGGTATAAAATGTATGCGGCGGAGTTAAGAAAAGAGTTAATATTACGGAAGATGCGATGAATATGCGGGGAACAGGTTGAGAAGGGGTTCAACTAACACTTCCTAGGATTGCGTTCATGTTATGCGATCATGCAACACACATACAATAGCAAATCATCTCTCAACGTAAATGCTACGGCTTCTAGTTTTAGAACGCATGTGATATATGCGATGAAGTCTATAGGACCTACACATAAGCCTCTATTCTTGTTTATGCGATGACAAATGACATACACACATACAAGGCGACCGCATTATGCCATAACCTATCTCTAGGGTGCATTCGATGCATGTTGGCAAACAGAGCTTATCTCTAAGTCTCTATCTATTACTTATGCAGATCTAATTTTGCTCTCTCGAATCTAGATTCTAACCTAGCTCTCTCAAGTCTTAGGTTCTTTATTTAGACTCTCTCTCGAGTAGCTCTAAAGGGGTGTTGGGAACAACATAAGACAAGATGATCGCATGCAATGAAAATCCTAGGTCATGTTAGCTAAGTTTTTCTCAACCCATTCGATAAATTAAGCTACTCATCTGTTCTTTTAAGAGAGTGAACAGATGTAGATAAGTAAGTTCCATTTTATAGATATAGAATTGAAATACAGAATAACAATGCAGAATAAGAATAAAGAGCCTGGTAGCAATCTCTTGCTTCCCAAGGCTTTTACACTGTTCTTCTCTACTCTGCTCAAAAGATAATCTCGCTCTCGCGAGAGTCGGCCCTCTCTCTGCTTTTCCATGCCTTCTGGGTTCTCTCTCAAGCTAACCAGAGCGATCTTCCAGCATCTCTTCCCTTCTCTCGCTCCGTCTTCTAAGTAAAATAAAAAAACTATGAACAAGGCTACTTCTATCTAAGGGAAAATTATCTAACTATCGAACTCCTTCACTAAAGGTTGCATTCGGTATTTATAAAGCTTCGGGGTGAAAGACTTCTTCTCTCTTATGATTGCATTGATGGGATGGCATTAATTCTCTGTCTGATGCTCCGAATATTTGTCACCGAAAAGTTGAATGTACTTGCTACAGTAGTTCGTTAACAGCTAGTCAACTTAATTCGAAATCGACCGTCATCAGCTTTCTGTCCCATCATGATTTATTACGCTTTTCACTCGGATGCGCCCACTAAGTTTCACCGGCTCTATGCGGCAATCTTCTTGAGTAGATATTTGCGAGCGCAAATGATCGCATAGCCTTGCGGTAACGCAATCTTTTGATGCGCTCGACCGTTGATTCCTTTGGATCACATTTTTCGCCTTGCGTCAACATATATTCTGAACAAAAATACATAAATTAACTGTTTTAATGCAATGGACGCATGCGACCATAATATTGTGAACTTAATGCTTTTGGATGCAATCTTGTATATTTTTATCAACACAATCCTGCATTGTTTAATAACTTAGCAATATAATAACGTGCATTTCTGCCCATTATCACCCCCAAATTTGAACAATTCTTGTCCTCAAGCATAAGTTAAAGATTTTCTTTAGAAAGTCGACCGCAATCTCTTTTCCTAGATTTCTCAAGGATGCCTTATTCAAATCCTATACACTAAAATTTCCTTAATTTTTGTCCAGGTCCCTTCTTAAAATATTTCTAAAATTTAGGGACCGCAAGTTTAACCTTCAAAAAGACTTTACTAGATTCCAGGACATCGCATGATTTTTTCAAAAAAACCTTTTCATTGGGTGTTAAATGATTTTTTTATCCTTGCATATTTTAGACATTATTAATTTTTTTCTCTCTGACCTTGCACTGATCTAAGTTCCTCGCCTTCGTTTTAGCTTGCCCCCACGTGTGTCATGCGAACATCCAACTACGAGCAAGGTGCCCTTTCTCAGACTAAACTCATGCTGAGTTGCATTCATTTTATTTATGCATTGATCACAATTCCTACCTTCGTTTTGGCTTACCCCCACGTGTGTCATGCGAACATCCAACTACGAGTAGAATCCAATTGCACATTATTATTATTATATATATATATTCTATAAGGCTAAAACTAGCAAGGTCAAAAATGAATACTACACCCCCAAATTTAAAATGCGACAATGTTCTCATTGCCAAAATATTGAAAGAAGTCATGCGATGTACTTAAGAACTTTCGTAAAGGGTCAGTTTGAAAGAAAGCTAGCAGACCACTAACTTCTAGAAATATTTCATGAGGTGACTGTCCTAAAATTAAGTTGATGCTAGTGTATACGAAAAAATAGAAGCATGTTAGATAAGAAGATAAAAACACTAAGATCTAATCGTGGTGGAGAGTATATGGACCACGAATTTAAGAACTATATGATAGAACATGGAATCACGTCCCAACTCTCGGCCCTAGGTACACCTCAGCAGAATGGTGTATCAGAAAGGAGAAACAAAACTTTGTTAGACATGGTTGGGTCTATGATGAGTTATGCTCATCTTCCAGACTCGTTTTGGGGATTTGCAGTGGATACTGCATGTTATATTTTGTACAACGTACCCTCAAAGAGTGTTTCTGAAATGTCTTTTGAGTTATGGAGAGGCTGTAAAGGTAGTTTACACCACTTTAGGATTTAGGGATGTCTGGCTCACATGCTTGTGGCTAACCTTGAAAAGTTAGAACCGTGTTTGAAAGTTGTTCTCTTTGTAGGCTACCCCAAATTAACAAGGGGTGGATACTTCTATGATCCGAGTGAGAATAAGGTGTTTGTGTTGACAAATGCTATCTTTTTGAAAGAAGGCCACATCAGGGATCATAAATCACGAAGTAAACTTGTTTTACATGAGATTTCTAGTGAGATTACTGAGAGTTCAATAAGAGTTGTTGAACAGACTGATAGATCAATAAGAGTTGTTGATGTCAGTTCATCTAGTCAACTATCTCAAGAGTTTAGACTACCTCGACATAGTGGAAGGGTTTCGAACCCACCAGAACACTACATGTGTTTGACTGAAGCCCAAAACATCATATCTGATGATAGAGTTGAGGATCCATTATCTTATAAGCAAGCAATGGAGGATGTTGACAAAGATGAGTGAATTAAAGCCATGAATCAGAAAATGGAATCTATACACTTCAATTCTATCTGAGAGCTTGTGAATCAGCCTGATGAGGTAAAACCTATAGGGTGTAAGTGGATCTACAAGAGAAAACAAGGTGTAGATAGAAAGGTGCAAACCTTTAAGGCTAGACTCATGGCAAAGGGTTATACCCAGGTCGAGGGAGTGGAATATAAGGAAACTTTCTCACCTGTTGTCATGTTGAAGTCTATCAGGATTCTCTTGTCCATAGCCACATTTTATGATTATGAGATATGGCAAATGAACATCTTGACTGCCTTTCTGAATGGTAATCTTGAGGAGATCATCTACATGGCTCAACCAAAGGAATTCAATGTTCCAAATCAAGAGCAAAAGATTTTCAAGCTTACTAGGTCCATTTATGGGTTGAAACAAGCATCCAAATCGTGGAACATTAGATTTGATAGTGTGATCAAATCATTTGTCTTTGATCAAAATGTTAATAAGTCTTGTGTTTACAAGAAAATCATCAACAACTAAGTAGCTTTCCTAGTGCTGTATATGGATGATATCCTACTCATTAGGAATGATGTAGGTTTTCTTATTGACATTAAAAAGTGGCTAGCTGTCCAATTTCAAATGAAAGATTTGGCAGAGGTGCAATATATTCTAGGGATCTAGAACATTCGGGATCGTAAGAACAAGAGGTTGGCCTTGTCTCAAGAATCGTATATTGACAAGATGTTGATCAGGTACTCAATACAAAATTACAATAGGGGTTTATTACCCTTCAAGCATGGAATTATTTTGTCTAAGAAATAGTGTCCTAAGTGAAAGAAATCAGACATGAGAATTTCCATGAGCAGTGGAATGATTGACGACATGTAGAAATGCATGTCATCTTAGGCCTTTTATTTAGAATTATGAAGGTTGTTAGGTAGAATATGCGTCGATCATGATACGAATTCACAAGAATATGAGTTTGCATCGATCAGCATGTCGAATCTCAGCTAACCCTTTATTTTTCATTAATTATACATTTAATGTTCTATTTTTGTAGCCAATGTAGGAAATGAAGGCAAACGTGGAAACTGAACCATTGCATAGATGACCGCATGTGGAGAAACACTCCATCGCAAGGCAAACGCATCGATCAACGCATGGATGTTGTGGTAATCAGCCGTATGCATCCATCGCATGGAAGTTGCGCTTGTCAAACGATTGCAGTCATCATGTAGAGTTGCGGTATTAAGCGAATGTGGCCATTGGATGATTGCGGCTAAGCGACAATGCATTCTAATGGGATCAACGTAAGGTAGGTGGAATGAACACATCAACGCATCTACCTCGAGAAAATCCAAAGCTGATGTTGATATTTCACCTACCACGCGTTAGTGGCAGAGGTTCAGAAAAAGACTAACGTGCCAAACGTCAGACTCAGACAGTCCAATTAATGCTATCGGCGACCCAAGCTCTATAAATAGAAGCCAATGAGCTGAAATTCATTTTATCCAAGGTTTTCACCTGAGGTTCGCCTGGGGCGGATCCTTGTGATCCAGACAAACTACGTGAAAAGACGCTGAGAGTTCTTCACCTCTTTCATCCATTCCGAGTGACGACCGGAGCCTTCGACTGAAGCTAGATCTCGAGAGAGTCAGCTCCTCCACCCATCCATGGCACCACCAGAAGCCTTGACGCACATCCGCTGGAAGTAAAGTTTTGCTTCTAGCCGGTCATTTCTTTTTCCTTCTTTTTCTATATTGTATTGTATGATATTTTGGAATTAAACAATTAATACAATGTGTTTTTCGATGCATTTCTCTATTCCCTCGACTTCATCTCCATCTTCTTGCTTAGCATCTTTACTTTCATTGCAACACTTAGTGGGATGCTTGGGTATTACATACTTAGTCATGTGGATTAGGAATATAAAGCATGTAGCAACCCATCGAGAGGTGTGCGTTGTGCGAGTATGTGAGTAATCTTATTTGCTTAGTGTGAAGCTACTGCAACGCCTGTCTATGGGCTAACGCATTGCTTGTCTATGAGTGAAGTCAACAACAATCAACTGCCCGAGAGGGTAAGTGGTTGGACGCATTAAGTAAGTTATGCATTGTTCACTAGGGATAGTAACAATCTTAGATGAGCAAAATTTATGCGATTGTCTTGTATTATGTATGCTTCATTCGTCCATTAGGGATACTCGAGAGGGTAGTCTAAGGACAGGATCTAGACTTGGGAAGGTCAGGTCAGAATCTAGGCTTGGGAGAGCCAGATTAGAACACATAATACAAGAGATAGGCGCTTAGGAATGAGCACTATTTGTTATTAACGCATCGCATGCATCCTAGAGATAAGATACATTGAATGCGGTCACTTTGCTTTCATGCATTCTACATCATCGCATAGGACAAGAGTAGAGACTTAGGAATAAGCTCTATGGACACTTTGTGTTCAATACATGCAACCTAGAATTAGGAGCACCACATTTCCATTGGAAAATGACTTGTCGTGCATGGTTGTAGCATGATTGCATGGATTGCGTTGACTAGGGTTGCCCTTGCAATCGCTCTTAGTTTTGTAATGAAAACATCTCCGCATTTTATCTATTTTCCCACACATTTATTTCATGTCGAGGTTTGTTGCATCTCTACCTTTCATGCATATTCTCATTACGTTGTCTGATAAATAGAAGTAGGAGTAGGATTAACATAGCAACATCCCCTCCATTCTTTTATTCAAACTGTCGTATGCATATCACCGCAAACATATAGTTACAAAATCCTGTGTTTGACCTCGGATTACCCGAGAAACTTGTGTCCATGTTATATTTGGCGTGAATGCAAAAAAACTTGTGGCAGGACGCATGGTCATCACATACATTTATTAACGCATATTTATTCCAACGCATGATCATCGACGTATGACTATCAATGCATATCTTAGGAACATGCATCACATACAGCGTCCAAGGGAAGTTGGTTTTCGAGTAAAATTGACTTCCAATTTTCCTTCATCAATAATCGTTCCAAATTTCATTCATATTTGAACATACATAATTAAAGCACAAGAAATGAAAACTTACAGGTCTTGTACAATACGAAATTACAGCATGCTTAACAATGAGATCAAGAGAAAAATTATACATACCTTTGAAGACTCATGCTTCAAACTCCCTTAATCCACTCATCCTTGTCAACATCCACAATGGATCCTGGATTCCATCATTAGAAATGACATTATGGGCTTCAGTCAAACCCATGTATCGATCCAATGGGTTCATAACCCTCCTACTACGTCGAGGCAGTCTCAACTCTTGAGCTGGTTGACTAGATGTACCGACATCAACAACACTTGTTGAAACCTCAGTAGTCTCAGACTCACTAGAAATCTCACGTAAAACAAGCTTACTTCGTGGTTTATGATCCCTAATGTGGTCTTATTCTAAGAAGATAGCATTTGTAGAAACAAACACTTTGTTGTCACTCGGATCATAGAAGTATCCACCTCTCGTTTTACTGGGGTAGCCTACAAAGAGATAAACTTTCGAACACGGTTCCACCTTCTTTGGGTTAGTCACAAGCACATGGGTCGGACACCCCCAATTCCTAAAATGGTGTAAAGTACCTTTATGGCCTCTCCACAACTCAAAAGGTGTTTTAGAAACACTTTTCGAGGGAATGTTGTTTAGAATGTAACATGTAGTCTCCATTGCAAAACCCCAAAACGAGTCTGGAAGACAAGCATAACTCATCATAGACTGAACCATGTCCAACAAGGTTCTGTTTCTCCTTTCTGATGTACCATTCTATTGAGATGTACCTGGGGTCGAAAGTTGGGACGTAATTCTATGTTCTATCATATAGTTCTGGAATTTGAGGTCCATATATTCTCTACCACGATTAGATCATAGTGTTTTTATCTTCTTACCTAACAAGTTTTCAACTTCAGCCTTATACTCTTTGAACTTGTCAAGGGCTTCAGACTTATGTTGCATTAGGTAGAGATACCTGTACCTTGACTAATCATCTATGAAAGAGATGAAATATTCATGCCCACCTTGAGCTCTAACACTCATCGGTCAGAATGTACAAGCTCTAAGGCTTCCTTGGCTCTGTAACCTTTTCCAGTAAAAGGTCGTTTGGACATCTTGCCTTCGAGGCATGCACACCGGCAAGGAGTTTTCTTCTAAACTCTTTAGAAGTCCACATTTCACCACTGCTTAATCCTATTCAGTTTGATGTGACCTAATATTAGATGCCAAAGATGGTTGTTTCCTTAGGAGAAACCTTTGGTCTTTTAGTTGTTATCGCTGTACTGAGGATTTCAGTATTAAACAATGCTTTTATGACTAATGTCCTTAGTACATACAAGTTATTCCCCATTGAACTAAAACCAATCTCCATCCCATTTTTTAAAATAAACACTTTACTCTCAGAAAAGGAGACGGTATAACCTTGTTCAATGAGACAAGAAACCGAGATTGAGTTCCTCTTGATATGAGGAACTATGAAAACATTATCCAGTAACAAATAACGTTTCTTGTCCAAAAATAACTTCAGCCTGCCTACAGCAACAACTAAAACAACCTCACCAGTACCGACTCGTAGAGTCAACTCTCCTTATGGCAATGTTTTCCAGGAACTAAATCTTTGGTAAGAAGAATTGACATAATTAGTAGCACCCGAATCTAGAATCTAGGAAGAATCATCATTCTCTACCAAACATGTCTCCAAGACCAATAAATCATATTTACTGCCTTTAGACATCCTCCTCTTTTGGAGAGTAGTGGGATCAGTATCAGAACCTAAATAAGCTCCAAGTTCCATTTCAGAGAACACTTCTCGTTGATGAACTTTAACAGAATCAGCAACACTTGCTTTCTCTTTCTAGAGTTTAACTTGGGAACTGACACTACTGGTATTGTCATCCATCCCTTTGTGCTAAAAAAGTAAGGACTGACGTTCAAACAAATCTTGCAACGAGTCCATGATCTCGTATGGATTGACCATGTTCCCAACCTTTTTGGCCAAAGCATCAGGTATGCTAGCCAATATGTGAAGTAGGGCCAATGAATTAGCCTTCATCCACAACTCATATGCATTACGAACACTTCGCGGTGCATCAAGGGTCGGGACTTGAGAACATTCCTTGACCATAACAAATTCGAGGTCATTTACCACAAAATACATTTTACATGACTCTTTCCACTGTTGAAATCAGTCAAACTAAAGGCGTTTAACGGAAAATAAAAAATGTTGCTGAAAACAAAAACACATTGACCTACGTTAGGTTTTAAGCAAATACTCGTTGAAGAAACGTATTGAAGGAAATTGGAAGCGATGATTTCCGTGAGCAGCGGAACAAGGCTATTCCAAATTACAATCTTGAATCAACAAATCATTTACAGTCGACTTCAAAACAAGCGGTTATACAATTTACAGAGAAATTACAGCATGAAACAACAAATGTACAGAGGGAAAAACTATACTAACAATGGCAGAAGCATCTCTAGGCTCCGATGTGCACTCTGATCAAACAACAGCAACCACGAGCGCTCGATCTACACGACCGCAACATCGCACGAACACTTTGCGCTCATCCTCAATAATCTCCTCGGTCACGAACTCCTCCGCAATAGCGAACGGCCTCCACAGAACCACGAATGGCCTCCAAAAAACCTCGATGATGTCGAGTTAAGTCTGACACCACCAACAAGGCGACCTTGGTATTCTCAGTGTGAGAATCCACAGGGTGGGCTCTGTTTGGACTTGGTGTGAGGCAGATGAATGGAGGAAACAACGATCGCATACACAACTGGGCAAGTGGGAGAAGTCGGAGACCTATCGTATAGGTCAATGCCCAATAGTTTAGATAAAACTATGCGATCGTCTAGTAAAAGCTAGGCAATCGTTTAGCTCTACAGACTCTACACGATCATTTACCTTGGGCCAACGATCGTCTAGCAAAGCTATATGATCATTTAGTAGACACTGCATGATCGTTTAGCTCGCACCTGTACGATCGTTCATGGACCTATAGATCCGAAGCTCCAACCGTACGTGAAGAACTTACTAAACTCTTTAATCACGGGATCCATCATCCATTAACTACCAGCCATTCCACTAAAGACCAACAGTTGAACTCTCCTCACTACAGATATATTATGTGTCCATCCTAAAAAATAGGAAACTACTTTCCTTTATACTCACGGTTACCATGATCTAATAACCACCCACTTTGTTTGGTTATTTAAAAGAAAAAATATTAATTATCTGATAATTAATATTATTATAAATATAAATGATAACCAACTTATCATACTATATTTATAACCTATAGTTTTAATATTTCATCTCGTTCCAGACACTCCACTAAAGACCAATAACTGAACTCTTCTCAATACAGATATATTATGTGTCCATCTTAACCAATGAGCAGTGCGACAACCCTTCACAGATTACTCATAAGTACAACTGGGCTAATAACCGTTATGCCCCAGTAGTTACATCTGTCTCCTTAAGTACCACTAATCCATCTAATGAACATAAGTCATAGTCCTACTATGACTGAGTCTTCTCTTCCAAAGAAAAGTTGTGGCCACTATGTTCAAGCCTCGGAATCAGCCCTTAAGGGAGCAATCTCTCTACTTATCCCTGCTTCGGGAAAGGAGTGAATTCCATATTGTGGATTGAGTTCCCAGCTTTCAGATCAGACAAGTCCCCAAAAAGGTAGGCATGTTGAGTTGGCAATCTGGCCACTCTCACCCATACTAATCAAAGGACCGCCCTTAAAGGCAGAAGTTCACAAAACACTCAGGATTGAGGTCGTGTCACCTATGGTCGTTTAGGTGAGATGCAAGTCTCTAGTATCAACGGTTATATACAAAGTGTAGTCATCTCGTGGTCCAGGTCTTATACAAACTGTTTGTATAGAACACCCCCGCTCCATCTACCATCTGTAGTAGTCTACAACACTTGCAAACTTCTACAAAGCGGGTCGTATCCGTAGTGTCACCAAGATCAGGTATCCCACCTTAATCCTTATACTACAGACCGATTTAGGTTATCACTTAAGGCATGATCCACTTGTATATCACATATACATGCTTAAATTCATATAAGATAACTAAGGAGCTTTGTTTATTGGATATGAGTAAATGCCAGAATTAAATAACAGTTTTATTCATTGAACAATGTGTATCTTTACAAAACAACGAGACTCGGGGAGAATTAGGACACCAATCCCAACAATCTCCCACTTGTCCTAATGACTCGGGAAATTAATGTACAATACGAATAAAAATGTACAATATACAATAAACTAGGGTATACCCCTATATCACATAAATATCCAATATGGTTTAGCAAAACTAACATAAACCCCGTGTGACATCTAGTTTCGCAATGACATTTCAAAGGTTTAGGACAAAATCCACCAAAGGGTGGTCAATTTATCCCTCATCTGAATTGAGATATTCTCAACCAGCCATTAATACAAGAACAACTCTTGCTTTTATAACGACTAGCCATCATTGATTTGGTCAAGAAATCATTAACTTACTTAACAATTTTCCGTAAGTGTGACTCGTCATTTTAGGCCCTAGAGTTCTGTCCCAAGCAGCCAATCCGAAGGGAAAAAATTCGATTGGGGCAAAAACTAAAGTGACCCTATCCATTTCTTGAGTTCACCTTAAAATTGACCAAGTGCACAAAACCCATCCGAAGGGGGACGCTCCCAGGGCACCAGAGGGAGTGCAGAATAATCTTACGGTGTAAACCAATGAAGGAGACTGTAAGACGTGTTGACACACACCCTTCACCCACTTACTATAAATACTCTCTCCGTCCATCTTAATATTGACTCATGCAAACACCATCCGAAGGGGGATGCTCCCAGGGCACCAGAGGCCAAGCATGAATCTCACGACGTGAACATTCAGACAGAAACGTGAGTGGAATCATTGACATATCAGATACATCTGTTCCTCTCATTGAGTATTTTAAACCTAGGTTTAGTTTACTTAGAAAAAACACGATAAGAATTTTAATTAAGTGACTTTTTAGGTTTGCTCAAGAGTAACTTTTACCTTGGATAGTTGAACAACTTTTGATCATCATCCATTAAACCCTTTAACGGAGTCTTTGACCAACTGTCGAATGCTTGTAGAAAATCTATCTAATTCACCTTTTTAGGTAGGTTCCCAGATAAGGGTGTTCCGTTTCTATCAACTTAAGTACCCCATCCTACACAGAACCCGTCTTAGACAAAAGGTCCCTTAAAGATAGATTTAATACAATTTATCTTTTATGGAAATCAATTTAATCCTATTAAACCGATTTAAAGGATTAAACTTAGGTTACTAATCCCATTAGAACCTTTGAACTTAGGTCTATCTCAATCCAATTTTAAAACCCTTTTAAAACATGAGTTTACCCCAAGTCTGCATCCAACTCTTTCTTATCGATTTTAGTTCTAATTTCTTTTATAACGCTTATAACAGCAACAACCAAAACCATCCACAACGCAAAGCAAACATATACAAGGCATTCATAACATCTATAAATTAGCCTAAATGTCATGCTCCATGCATTGTTCATTCATTTCTACTTTTATGTAACTCTAATACAAATAAGCAATGAACCAAGCAAACATGCTTCCATTCACCCTTATACTATAATGCTTATAGTATAAAGTTGATGCATAAATATGCTTACTGCATGCATAAATATAACTCTTTTATTTCATAATGCATGCACATGCTTTCTTGTAATTCATCATGCCATATTATAACACTTATAATACATGATGCATGAATAATTGCACAACCTAAGGTGGGTTTCAAATCTATATGTCATATACTATGCCATATAAACCACATATATCTCATGTATATTAAACAAAAATTGATGAACCGGGATAATTAGCCTCAAAACCACAAAACTAAAGCTAACTATTACAAAAGCAAAGAGTCACCAGTTCAAACAGGCTAATTGGGTCTTGAACCACTTGGTCGAAGTCTGCGTCTCTACTGATCGTGCACCAAAATTGAGTGATCGCCTACACGAAAGAGTAAACGCTTTACTCAATCGTTTACCTACGTTCCAACGATCGTGTATCTTTTACTATGCGATGAAGCACGAGGTACGCGATCAGGCAGTGCACCATGCATAACGCAAACCTTAAACGATCGTCTAAACGACAACGATGCGGTGAAGCACAATTGTCTAAACGACCGCTGAACAAGTGCCTAAGTATCGTATACTGCGTGATCGTGTAGTCAGTGACTATGCGATGAGGCATGCTAACTACACGATCGTTTAGTGCACGTGTCTTTTATTAAACGATGAGGATCAAATGCTCCCACTCGACCATTTACTCATCACAGGCGATAAATAACTGTGAATCGCGCAAACTAACGCTACGCGATAGAGCAAACACTTTACCCCAGCGTTTAGTATTAGCTAAACGATCTTTAGTAAATACTACATGATCACTTAGAAAGATCTACATGATCGTTTTACCTTAGGCTACACAATACGACCAACTCTTAGCCTTTTTCCTCGCTAAGAACCGCATCTCCATGCTTTGAAACTTCACCATGAACGACTGGAAAAACTCAAACACTTTGAATTACAGACTCAATTGCTTGTTAATTATGCCCAAAAAACCTAGGGGCCCTTACAAATTAACACTTCGTAATCAAAAGAAAGCTTTTAAACAGAGGCAATTAACCTATAAATATTCATCAATGCCATCTACAAACACATTTAACACTTAAATGCAAATGTAGAAAATTCACCACGACTATAAAAGAAGTTCGAAACAGAAGTGAAATTTGGAATATGAGAACAACCTGGCTCTGATACCAATTGAATGAAATCAGACATGAGGATTTCCATGAGCAGCGGAATGATCGTTCCAAATTCTATTCGTATTTGAATATACACAATTACAACAGAAGAAAGAAAACTTACAGGTCATGCACAATACGAAATTACAGCATGCTTAACAATGAAATCAAGGGAAAGAATATACATACCTTTGAAGACTCATGCTTCAAACTCCCTCGATCATGAACGTTCGATCAGTCTCCAAGATAGCAACACACGAACGCTCAAACACAGTGACCGCAACACAACAAGATCAATCAGTAAACACGAACTCAACAATCTCCAAGATCACGAACCATACAAACGGTCTCCAAAACCTCGAACTCAGTCGAGTTAAATGAGGACACCACAACAATGGCTACCTTGGTATTCTCGGTGTGAGAATCCAGAAGTGTGGGCTTTGTATGGACTTAGTTAGAGGAAGAGACCGAAGAAATAACAATCGTATAGACAATTGAGTGAATAGAAGATGACAGTAGTCTATCGTATAGACGAATGCTCAATCGTTTAGAAGAAGGTAAACTATCGTATAGCAAATTCCCCCCAATCGTTTAGCTACGACCAGCTGAGTAACTATCGTATAGTGTCACTCCATGATCGTTTAGTCTCTCTTTTAGCTATCGTTTAGTGAATCCAATTCACTTAACAACGATCCATGAGTTTTTCTGAGAATGGCAACTCTACAAAATTTAGGAAAACCTTTTTCTTTTTATCTCACGGTTACCATAAAACCACCAATAACCTTCTACTCAATTGGTTATTAGAGAAAAAGAGATAACTATCCAATAATTAATATTACTATAAATATATATGATAACCAACATACCATATTATATTTATAACTTATAGTTTTAATATTTCATCTCATGTAACATATAAACTATAGCTCTTTTTCTATTTTATGGTATTTAATGTAAATCTCATTTACATTAATCTTCCACTTGATGTATCCATACATCACACCGATCATATAATCGAATTTTCTTTTGTCAATTTGAACATTTCAAATCAACACCAAGACCTGATTTTTAACTTGAATCCAATGAGCTACTAAGGGGACCTTATGAACCTGTAGCGTGAAGCTTCAACGGTACGTGAATAACTGACTAAACTCTTTAGTCATGAGATCCACCATCCGTTAAATGCCAAGCACTCCATTAAAGACTGACAGCTGCACTCTCCTTACTACAGATATATTTTGTGTCCATAACAATAAATCAACAGTGCGATAACCCTTCACGGATTGCTCGTAAGTACAACTAGGCCAATGACCGTTATGCCCCTGTAGTTACATCTAGCTCCTTAAGTACCATTGATCTCTCTAATGAACATAAGTCATAGTCCTACTATGACTGAGTTCTCTCTTCCAAAGAGAAGTTGTGGCCACTATGTTCAAGACTTGGAATCAACTCTTAAAAGATCAATCTATCTACTTACCCCTGCTTTGGGGAAGGAGTGAATTTCATCTTGTGTAACTGAGTTCCCAGCTCCTAAATCAAACAAATACCCAAAGAGGTAGGCATGTTGAGTTGGCAATCTGGCTATTCTCACCCATACTAATCAAAGGACCGCTGTCAAAGGCAGGTGTTTCCAAAACACTCAGGATTGAGGTCGTGTCACCTATGGTTGTTTAGGAGAGATGTAAGTCTCAAGTATCAACGGCATTATATAAAGATACTAGTCATCTCGTAGTCCGATCTTATACAAACTCTTTGTATAGGACACCCCTGCTTGCATGTCTCCACATGAATGATCAGGATCTACCATCTGTAGTAGTTCACAATACTTGTAAACCTCTAGAAAGTAGGCCGTATCTGTAGTGTCACTAGGATCAGGTATCCCTCTTTAATCCTTATACTACAGACCCTTTTAAGTTATCACTTAAGGCATGATCCACTTGTATATCTTATATACATGCTTAAATTTACATACAATAACCATGGAGCTTTGTTTATTGGATATGAGTAAATGCCAAATAAAATAACTCTTATTTTATTCATAATAATGTGTATAGTTTATAAACTACGAGACCCTGGGAGAATTAGGACACCAATCCTAACACTAAGACACCTCGAGAGGTTGAGGAAATAAAATAGATTCCCCAGGCTTCAATTGTTGGAAGCCTCATGTATGCAATGTTATGTACTAGACCTGACATTTTCTATATAGTAAAGATTGTCAGTTGATATCAGTCCAATCCAAGATTAGATCAATGGACAACGGTTAAAACGATTCTCAAGTATTTTTGGAGAATGAGAAACTATATGCTCGTGTATGGAGATAAGGATTTGATCCTTACAAGATTCACAGACTTTGACTTTCAGACTGATATAGATTATCGAAAATCGACACCAGGGTCAGTGTTCACTTTAAATGGAGGGGTTGTAGTTGGCGAAGCATCAAGCAAGGATGCATCACGGACTCCACTATGGAAGTCGAATACGTAACGGCTTGTGGAGTAGCTAAAGAGGTTGTTTGGCTAAGGGACCTGTCTCTTATACACATCTAGATGTGTATAAGAGACAGGAGTTGTAGTCTGGCGAAGCATCAAGCAAAGATGCATCACGGACTCCACTATGGAAGCCGAATACGTAACCGCTTGTGAAGCTGCTAAAGAGGCTGTTTGGCTTAGGAAGTTCCTTACAGATTTAGAAGTTGTTCCAAATATGTCTTTACCGATCACTCTATATTGTGATAATAGTAGTGCTGTGGCAAATTCTAAGGAACGTCGGAGTCACCGAAGAGGCAAGCATATTGAATGGAAGTATCATTTGATCATGGAGATTGTGCATTGCAGTGAAATGATAATCACAAAGACTGCATCGGAGCACAATGTTGCTGATTCGTTTACAAAGACTCTCACGGCTAAGGTGTTCAAAGGTCATCTGGAGAGTCTGGGTCTACGAGACATGCGGCACCTTGTCTAGGGCAAGTAGGAGATGATATTGAGTATAGAGTATGCCCTAGTTTATTGTATATTGTACTATTTTTATGTACTGTACATTAGCCTCCCGAGGCATTAGGACAAGTGGGAAATTGTTGGGATTGGTGTTTTAATTCTCCCGGTGGTCTCGTAGTTTGTAAACATTTTGTACACACATTGTCATTAATAAAATAAATGTTATTTTATTTGCATTTACTCATATCCAATAAACTAAGATCCGTGGTTATTTTATGTAACTTATGCATGTATGTGAGACATACAAGTGGATCATGACTTAAGTAATAACCTAAATGGTCTGTAATATAAGGATAAAGGAGGGATACATTATCCTGGTGGCACTACGGATATGACCCACTTTGTAGATATTTACAAGTGTTGTAAAGTGCTACAAATGGTCTGATCTTGATCATTCATGTGGAGACATGCGAGCGGCGGTGTCCTATACAAAGAGTTTGTATAAGACCAGACCACGAAATGATTAGTCTCTTTATATAACGTCGTCGATAATTTAGACTTACATTTCACTAAAATGACCATAGGTGACATGACCTTAATCCTAAGTGTGTTGGGAATTCCTACCTATGAGGGCAGTCCTTTTAATTAGTATGAGTGAGAGTGGCCAGATTGCCAACTCAACAAGCCTACCTTTTTTTAGATTCGTCTAATTGAAGAGC
The DNA here is from genome assembly GCF_009727055.1 of Benincasa hispida. Taxonomy (NCBI): domain Eukaryota; kingdom Viridiplantae; phylum Streptophyta; class Magnoliopsida; order Cucurbitales; family Cucurbitaceae; genus Benincasa; species Benincasa hispida. The sequence continues at coordinate 62,878,229 of NC_052353.1, forward strand.
TGGGAACTTAGCTACACAAGATGGAATTTACTTATTCTCCGAAGCATGGGTAAGTAGATAAATTGCTCACTTAAAGGCTAATTCCGGGTCTTGAACATAGTGGCCACACCTTCTCTTTGCAAGAGAGAACTCAGTCATAGTAGGACTATGACATTGTTTATTAAAGGAATCAGTGGTACTTAAGGAGTTAGATATAACTACAGGGGCAAAATGGTAAATTGGCCCAGTTGTACTTATGAGTGATTTGTGAAGGGTTATCGCACTATTGATTGGCCATATGAACATAGAAATATATCTGTAGTCAGAAGAGTGCAGTTGTCGGTCTTTAGTGGAGTACCTGACAGTTAATGGATAGTGAATCTCGTGACTAAAAAGCTTAGTCAGTTACTCACGTATCGTTGGAGCGTCAAGCTACAGGTCCATGAGGTTCCCTTGGTGGGTTTAAGTTAAGAACAAGATTTTGGGTTAGTTTAAAGTGTTCAAATTAACAAGAGAAAATTCAATTATATGTGATATAATTAGTGTGATATATTATATACATTAATTGGAGAAATTAATATAAATATGATTTATATTAAGTACCATAAAATAGAAAAAGAACTATGGTTTATATGTTTCATATGATGAAATATTAAAATTATAGGTTATAAATATAATATGATAAGTTGGTTATCATATTTATTNATTAAAATTATAGGTTATAAATATAATATGATAAGTTGGTTATCATATTTATTTATAATATATTAATTATATGATAATTAATTCTTTTTCTGTAATGACCGATTTGAGTGGGACGTTATTGAAAGTTTTATGGTAACTGTGAGATAAAAGGAAAATTATTTTCCAAAATTAGAAGTTGATTCACTCGAAAGAATCTCAGGGAATAGGCTATCAAGTAAAAAGAGTTTTTACTAAGCGATAGTTGTTGAGAGTCTAAAGATCGAGCTAAGAGTTGACTATACGATAGTTACTCTTTTGATTATTGCTACACGATCGAGTAGCAAAGCCTATACGATAGGCTTCATCTTCTAAACGATCAAGTACATCGTTTATAAGATAGACAGTGTTCTTATCTCCCACTTACTCGATTGTATACCTCATGTCTTCCTCAATCCAAGATCATACAGAGCCCATAACTCCTGGATTCTCACACCGAGAATACCAAGGTAATACTTGTGGTAATGTTCCTATTTGTTCGTGAATGGAGTTGGACTCGATTGGGTTCGAGGTGCATTCGGACGTTCGAGGAGGTCTTGTTCTGTTCGTTGTGTTCGAGTGCTGCTTTGGATGCATTGGAGATTAATCGAGGGATTGTTCTTCAAAGGTGGTATCCCTTGTATCCTCTTGTAGCATGCTGTAATTTCTATTGATGCATAATCTGTTCGTTTCCGATTATACTGTAATTGTTGTGTTCATTCTTTTTGGAATTTAGAACGATCCACTTCCATTGCTCATGGAGATCTCTATTTAGATTTCCTTCAATATGCTATGGTGTGTATTAGACTTGATATATGCAGTCAGTTTAATGAGTCATTTCTTATCCAATCCAGGTACGACTCAATGGAAAGGAGTGAAATGGATCTTCAGGTACTTGCAGGGCACCTCGAAATTGAGTTTGTGTTATGGAGGTGGCAAACCTATACTTGAAGGCTATACTGATACGACATGATAGGTGATCTTGATAACAGAATGTCTACCTCAGGTTACGTGTTTACATTTTCAGGGGGACCTATCTCATGGCAATCTAAGCTACAAAAATGCGTAGCATTGGTCAAAATTGAGGCAAAGTATATTGCAGCAGTGGAGACAAGCAATAGAATTTTATGGCTTAAAAAGTTCCTTCAAGAGTTAGGTTTAACTCAAAATGAATATGTAATATTTTATGGTAGTCAGTGCTATGGATTGGAGCAAGAATTCAATGTGTCATGCTCATATCAAACACATTGACATCATATATCTTTGATTACAAGATGTAATTGAAGAGAAGAGAATGAATTTGAAAAAAATTCACCGACAAGAAAAGTGCAAATATGTTGACTAAGTTAGTTCCTAAAAGAAAGGTTGAGTATTGTAGTAAACTCTTCAGGATGAGGTTCAAGTGATCATGGTTATGATTGTGTCTTCCCTGTGTTGAGGAGATTATTGTGGGTATCCAGCCCACTTGTTGCACGAGCAAAAAATTATTTTCTTTTAAACTTGTGTTATGTAAGCCCAAAATGTTGGGTACATGTTTAGCCCAATTGCGGCTAATTTTTGGGTTAGCTCATCTTGAAAGCCCTAGGTTTTCCTTTATGTGATATGGGTATGATCTAAGGAGAAAGAGAGTGAAAAAATACAAAAAAATGGAGAGAAACAGAAGGACACATTGACATTGGGTCTTGTTTTGAATGGTTGGATCATCGTTTGTAGCTAGTTTGTTTGTAATCATTGTTGAACAGTATCTCTAAAACTAGGTGTTTTTCAGTCCTTTTATCGGTCAAGTGTTGATCTCCTATATGTGAAAGTATCAGTGGGTAGTGAATCTTTGTATGATCGATTTGGGTTCTTTTTCTCTCATATTTTCATAATAAAAAAAGTTGACAAGGTGGACTCATTACAAGTCTCGTGATTTTTACCCTTCACATCAAAGTGGTTTTCAAGTATAAATCGTGTGTGTTATTTATTTTTAGTCTTTTAAAATTTTATGGTTTATCGCTGTCCATTATTAGTTGATTGTTTGGTGATAACTTGGTGATTTATTTGTGGTGTACGGGTGTTATTTGTTTTTAGTCTTCCAAAATTTTGGGTCCTATCAAGTTATTGCTAATTGATACTCATATTGGCTATATTCCAAAAATGTTTAATTCAAAAATACCACTGTTGAAGTCAGTTTCCAATTAAATCAGAAAAGAAAATATTCAAACTAACAAAATCGGAAAGATAACAAGAGATCGCTCCCAAATCTGGCAACTTGAAAATTTTGAAGAAGCCATTGCCTTCCTCGCTGGACCGGACCAAATGATTGTTTTATAAGTGAAGTAATCTGAGTTTCTTTAATTCACTATTAAGAAATAATCGACTTCTTTTGGCATCTTTTTATATATTTTTAGATTGGGAAGTTTTCTGAAAGCAACAATTTAACAGTTGTTCAACTGAATTGATTTAACTTTCAATTTTATTATTAATTAAATCATGTACTATGTAATCTGTGATAAAATTCATATCATGAAAAATATTGTTAAAATTGAATGGTATTCCTTACCTATGTAGTTGATAAATTGTTTTTTTAACGAATTATAGGTGGAAAACCCCTTCGATGTAAGAGTAAAAACTATGGGACTCCTCAACCCTTGTCAACTCCTAAAATTGAGGGGGAAAAAACCAAAATCAGTCCTACAAAGGTTCACTATCTACCAATACTTTCATACATAAAAAGATGAACACTTGAGATAGGATGAAAATCATCTAGTTTTACAGATTCTATTCGACAGCGATTACAAGCAAACCAAAGCTCCAAACAATGATTGAATCGTTCAAAACAAGATGCGTCCTGAACAAGATAACTAAATTTTAGCACGATTCAATGGTTCAAACTTTGGAAATCAACAACATCCGAACAACTGTCTTTCTCTTTGATTTTCTAGTTTTTTCACTCTTCTTCTCTTAGGCCATCCCCATATCACATAAAAGAAAATTTAGGGCTTTCAAAATGAACCAATATGAAAAATTAACTCCAATTGGACTCACAAAACACAAGTTTAAAATAAAATTTTGCTTGTGCAACAAGTGAGCTGGACATCCATAACACAAATATATTTATAAGCTATAGATTATTGCATGATAATAAAAAAAAAAAAACAAAAATGAAACCTAATTTTGATGGAACTTTTTGTAGTACGCCATTGATGGATTGTTGTTCGAGTAATTTGATAGACTGACTTAAGAAATTGGGTCAAAATATTATTTGACCTGGTTTTTCGAAATAAGTTTTTACAACTCTTTAAAATTCTCTCTTCCATCTTCTTCCTCTAGACCTCTTCCTAGTATTTCATCTCTGATAACGACATGGCAACCGTTGCAACGAGTGGAATTGTTTCTACAATTTTTCTTTTCCATATGCCAACTGAACTAATTACAGAGGGGAAGATAGAGAAAGTGGGAAAAAAGAGAGTTAAAAAATGAGAAAAAAAAAAGAGAGCATAATTGAGAAAGTAAGCTTGAACGAGAGAAAATAATTCGAAAAAGTCGGTTAAATTCTATTTTTCCAAATATTTGTAGACTATCTGTACAAATTTCCCTCTGTGTTCGGCCATTACTTAATGGGCTCCTCCCAATTGACCGAACTCAAGGAGATCCAAAACAATCTTCATTTGGGCTTTTAAGTGATGATCAGCCCAGGCCCAAATTTACATCTTAGGCCCACAAAGAAATTTTATATTCCACATTGTAATTTTATATCAGAAGGGAGAAGAATTAACATGATAACGCACTCCATTTGTGCAGTTTCTCTGCCCAGTTGCTCTTCTTCTCGTTCGATTCCGTTCCACCAAACGCATCTCCCAAGAAAGAATACATCTTTTGCTTCCATTTCCCTTATCAGAAATTGTTCTCAGTTCAATGATTTATGCGTACACTCTTTTACACCAACTCCAGCAACCAGTTGCGGCAAAAACCACAACCCCAACAACGCCGAGCCCGATCCGAGTCGAAACCAGAGGCTTTTTCAGCAGTTCTACTTGTCTTTCAACTCCAACAACGTCCCTGATAAAAACCCATCAACTAACAATCAGAAAGATCTGGGTCAAGAGGATCAGAACAGGGGCGTTAAAAAATCCAAGGGACTTTTCACAAACATGTGGTGGGTGAACCTGAAATCAGCAATAGGCCAGAGACTAAACATAGAAGGTATTGTTTCTTCTGCAGCTGTTATTACTAAGGACCGGCATTTGGCGCTTCCACATGTCGTTGTGCCTGATGTGAGGTACATTGATTGGGTTGAACTGCACAGGAGGGGATTCAAGGGCGTTGTATTTGATAAGGACAATACAATTACAGCTCCTTACTGTTTGACAATTTGGGCACCTCTTAAATCCTCACTTGAACAGTGTAAATCTGTCTTTGGCCACAATGTAGCGGTGTTCAGTAACTCTGCTGGTAATATAGACTAAATTCATTAGCAATGTGCTTACTTTAACAACATTAATAGTTTGTTTTCTATTTCTTTCAATGTGAATATTTACCTTGACTTAATCTGGTGCTATAGGGCTTTGTGAGTATGATCATGATGGTTCAAAAGCTAAAGCGCTCGAGGGGTCGATTGGAATTAAAGTTATAAGGCATAGTGAGTTTGAATTTTCCATCCTTAGTCCTACTTCTGTAACATATGCCTGCTCATGAAGAAATTTATAGCTGTTGCTGTAGACTAAAAAGCTTAGTGTGTAAACGCCATATTGCAAAACCACCAACTTTTAGCAGTAGAGAATTTGGACTTCGAGTTTTTGTCATCTCTTTCCATTTTATGGATGATAATTTGATATATCGTGCCAAAAATCTTTTGGTTTCTAAATAATGAACTAATGTTAGGGTCAATGCTAATAATGAATTCCACGATAAATATAGGCTATTGTATTACTTTTAATGCGTGTGGAAGGTTTTTGCTTTCTTTCTGCATAGTACATATAAAACATTGGTATGTATTTTGACCTAGGGGTGAAGAAACCTGCCGGTACAGCTGAAGAAATCGAGAAACACTTTGGTTTTACTTCTTCACAACTTATTATGGTAAGGATCAGCTGAACTGCTTGAATGCTTTGGTCTCTTGGGTTATTTATATAATTTAAAAGTGAAAATCCATCTTTTCTCAGGTTGGTGATCGACCATTCACTGATATGGTTTTCGGGAATCGTAATGGTTTTTTAACTATTTTAACTGAACCCTTGAGTGTTTCTGGGGAGACATTTGTTGTTAGGCAGGTTTGGTTTTCCTTCTCTATTTTTTCCTTATATTTTATTCAGTCTATGTACGCAATAAATGGATTGTATTGGTTGAAAGTCATACTTAATCTTTTTAGTACCTCAATTAAGTTTCTTTAATTGTTACTGTGTTATCATTGACACTCAAAAGTTGCTCTAAGAAGGTCATAAGCCAAGGTGGGATTGAAAATGGGGTGCTCAAGCGAAAGGGCTGTGGAAATATTGTCCCAACCTTTGATACCTACGTGTGTACTAGTAGTTTACACTGCATGGTCTGGGTCAGTTTAGGGATATTTTGTGGACTAACATGAAAATTCGGGTTGTTTAGTTCACCTACCCAAATAAACTGCATGCAACACTCAACACTACCCCTATGTTTTGGGATTGAGATGAGTTAGGTTATGGGGTTGGTGTAGAGATGTGGGACATTTGTTAACAATTTATGTTCCTTTATAGTTTTCGTCCTTTACTATATATATATATATATATATATTTCAAATTATTAGTTCTTGAGCCTTTCTAAGTAGTAAGCTAAAGTGTGTTGAAACCTAGCATCAGTAGTTTTGGCGATAGAGCCTTTGTATGTAGTAAATGTAAAGTGTGTTGTTTGGGAAGAGGCGCTTCTTGTGGCTCGGTGTGTGTGCTGATATGTTATGGAATATTGGGGGGAGAGAAATAATATAGTGTTTAGGGGTGTGGAAAGGGATCCGAGTAAAAGAGTAAAAGTTGACCCAGATTGATACAAACATTCACCTGACACATTCCAATCCTTGGTTTGTGTTGGGTTCAATTTTTCTGAGTTTCCAGTTTACTTGAACAGCCGTAATACTCACCTTTTGGCATTTGATGTATGGTCTTTGATAACCAAGAATAATCGATGTCCTAATATGACTTTTGTTCCTCTACTTTATCAGTGTGCATTCATTTTACTATACAGACCATTGGAAATGCTAATCCATTGCTCACTCAATTCTGTGATTTTTGGTGATCGCAGGTAAGGAAATTAGAAGTATTCCTCTTGAACTGTTGGCTTAAGCAAGGAGTAAGACCCATTAGTCATCGCCTATTGCCAGACACTAAACAGTGCATTAAAGATCTGTAACCTCTTTAGTATTTTTGAAAATTTTGCCCTGTAGATATTCATGAACGACTGAAAAGAAACATTCTTTTTGTCCACCATTCATTAGCTAATGGTATTAGCACCTGAGTTGAATATAATACATTGGTAAACCTTGTATTAGTGGATCGGCAACAATAATGAAATGTAGAAGGGTTTCTTATTATGACATCTTGATGTCTGCTTTTGGAAAGAATCACAATTATGTAAATTATATGTTCTGATATCTAGAGCTTTTACATCCTCTTCAGTTTCAAGGAAGTGCATCTTCTTTGTACATAATTAGATTATGTTGCTTCAAAGGGTGAGCTTTCCTTGAGGATGCCTTCTGTTAACCCACACTCAGAATCGAAATGCTGATTTGCTGATGAATGCAACTTCTTTATAACTTTTGTTTTTTTTGACATAGAGAGTGATGAGCTTACATTTGGTGATCATTGGGACAAACGTCTGATTTTAGAGAAATCTTCATTGGCATTCCTTGAGAAGGGACAGGCAGAGGATCCATTATGATTGGCTCATCTGGGTGAACTAAATTCCAATCATAACGAGTTACAACCAAGTGTATAAAGATGAGGATGTTCAATTTAGCCAGCTGGTAGCCTGCACAAGCTCTTGGCCCTCCTCCAAATGGAACATAGACATACTGGGAAACAGGTTCCTCAAATCTGCTTGGCTTGAAACTCAGTGGATCTTCAAAGTACTCTTCTTTGTAATGTGTTCCATATGTCGTCCACAAGACCTGCCACGCAACCAAAATGATTCGAGGTAAAACAATGGTCATTTCTGGACAAGAATTTGACTGCAGGGGTATAAACTGATGTAAAGAAGCAGCAAAAGAATTGATTGAAAATTTCACCTTCCATCCTTCGGGAATGAAAAATCTCTCATATTCAATATCTGAAATGGCTTTCCTGAAAGAACCAAATATAGGGGGAAACAGTCTAATGCTCTCACGAGCTACCTGCCAAGTATATTTCATCTTCTTTATATCTTCCATTGTCAAATTCTGGTTTGACCCCTTGCTTCTCGCAATGTCCGTTTGTTCTGTTTAGAAGTAAAAACAACTTAATTCCTATTCAAACCAGTGAAATGATGTTCTGGCAACCATCAGAATAGTCGTTTTTGGTTGAATCAAAATTGCCTTCTGATGAAAAGAATATTGAAATGACACTCAACTCATTGATTTATTTTTGTCATGAAAAGATATTTGTGGCTGGTAATTATTCCAAAAAGGGGTGCGGAAAGCGACATATTTGTTTTTATTTTAATAAAAAAGGGAATATCTACCGAATTGAACTGTTTGTGGTATTAGAATATAATTCAGAAGATTGAAGAATGAAAAGATTACCCTGGAGAAGAAGTGAGTAGCAGTTTGTGTGGTGAGCCAACATTTTGAAAGTCATGGCAATGGCAAAGGAGGTTGTATCATGAGCTGCAAAAACAAACAAAACAACATTGTCTATGACTTCCATTTCACTGATTTCCCCTCTTATCATTGCTCTCACCATTCTTGAAAGCAATGACCCACATTCTTCTTCTTCTTCTAGCTTTCCTTCAATTCTCCTCCTCTTCTCTCTCACCACTTCCCTTAGCATTTTCTCTATCTCCAACCTTGCTTTCTTGGCTCTTGAAAACCTTGTACCTGGAAACCTGGGTCGAGAATATTAACAAAAAATTAAGGTTCAGGTCTTTGATAACAATTTTATACTTTTTACCCATGTTATTCATGTTCCACCAATGTGTTAACCAATCAATCCAAATTTTAAAAATTAAAACATATGGGTCTCATTTGATAATCATTTGGTTTTTTGTGTTTTTGAAAATTAAGCCTTTTTTCTCCAATTTTTTTACAATGGTTTGGAACTTCCTTAAATAGAGTTGAATTCTAGCCAAATTTAAAAAACAAAAATAAGTTTTTAAAAACTACTTCTTTTGGTTTCTAAAATTGTCTTAGTTTTCAAAAATATTGGTAAAATATAGATAATAATGCAAAAAATTTAGAGGTGGAAGACATGTTTATAAACTTGATTTTCAAAAACTAAAAATAAAAAACCAAATAGTTACATAACACTGTAGTTTTCAAAACTTAGCTTTTGTTTTTAACATTTGACTAAGAATTCAAATATTTACATAATAAAAGTAAATACCATAGCAAGAAAATTGAGGAGAAACAAAGCATATGTTTAAAGCAGAAAACTCAAAAACCAAACCTTTATTAGATGGAACCTAAATTTATAATAATTCGTAACCTACCAAATAAAAACTTTTAGTTCAATAGTAATATAACATGTGATATCTCATCCAATATAACTCACAAACGATATTAGCTTCAATATAACCAATCAGCTTAATCTTGTAACAAACTACCTGATCGGTGGTGCAAAAACACCTTCCAAAACTCTCTCGAATGTCGTCAAGACACGTGGCTCCACTTTAATACCCATCAAACACTCGAACACTACGGTAAATGTCAATACTTTAGCCGAGTGAAAGAGACCAATTGTGTCACGACCAACCCATTTAGTATCCAAATAAACCCTAATTGTAGTGAACAATTTAGGCATCATAACTTCAAGACTCGAAGTAGAAAGACTTGCAGCAATAAGACTACGCACAAATCTGTGGCTTTCACCTTGCTTTTGCATAATACATTCTTCACCCATCAGCTGAACAGAGGCCGATGGCCATGAACTTACCACCAATTTAAACTCATTTGACAAGAAAAATCTATTGGCTTCAGCTCCATTTACAACCACTGTTGGAGATCCCATTAAGCTTGTTTTGAAGATTTTACCATATTTAGCAACTCGTGGCTCAACAAAGTCTTCAAACAATCTGTTTTTACTTTGGGCTCTGTAAAAAGCCATTGTTTCACCAATCCAAGGCAGACCCATTTGCCCAGGTGGTACATTTTTGCTTCTCTTCTTGCTTCTAATGACAAAAGCAATGGATATTATTAGCATTGCAGCGAAAAAAGAGAGCATTTTTATTGTCAATAGAAAGCAGCTAAATTTGTTTGAGCCTTATGTACTGAAGAATTTGAAAGAGAGAGAGATCACATTTTGATAGAAGAAGATTTGATTGGTGTAGAAAGTCAACTAATCAGCATTGCTGTTTGGTTTATGTTTAAATTAATAAATGGTCAAATTCTTTCGATTGAAGTTGACGAAGAAACATGACTTTCATAACCAATTAAGTTATCGTATAGCTAGAATCGTGGGGTTTGCATGTGCATATAGAATATAAAATATATAACTATTTTGAACTACACTCATTTTTTTGTATTTTATTTTAATTATATAGTAAAAAAAAAAAGTAAAAATATTGAGAAAAAAAGAAAAAAAAGTTTTTCATGTTATAAATTTGTGATTGAAAAAATGTGGATGACAAAAAGATGGGTACAATTCAGAATTACCTAACTTTTTCTTTCCTAATAAATTATGTATCTCTATTCTCCAAAATAAGAACATTTGATTGAGATATATAATTCTAACTCTAGACCATAGTCAATGGTTTGAATTTCCTCCTTAATTATTGTAGTGCTATGGTTGCCTAAAGTAAGGCTCAAGCCTACTGGCGGACCCAAGTCCAAAGAGAAACTAAAACCTGCATAAGGGTCTATGCATCCCAAAATGAAAAATCAAATTCTTGTATACCTAGTCGACTAATCGAGCATGTGGAATGTTATTAAAGAAGAAATGATTGAGTCGAGGTCGCTCTAGTACTCTGCAACCTCGAGGGCCATACTTATTCTGACACCGTTGATATCGCACATATCCCCAAGTGAGAGTTAGAAGCTAGGCCTTATAAATAATCTCATACCAATCGCCTCAAGGGGTAGACAATCTCTTTGTGCTTAGTTGCAATAAATATTTCATGTACTAATTTAGTCTTTGGATTGTACTCAACTCAGCACCACATTGGTGTGAGTATACTCGTACACAGGTCAGTTCTAGTTACGTGTCTAGATCAGAGGAATTGGCTGGAGGACCGAGTAAAGTCTGCGTGTGAGTTTCCTGCACCAAGATGGCTACATTCTTGAGAAGCTTTCTCATTTGCCAAAATGAAAAAAAAAAAAAAAAAAAAAAAAAAAAAAAGAAAAAGAAAAAGTTAATATATATTCTCGATTAAGAGTGGACACAAATTTAAATTTTTTCTATCGGTTGAACTCATGACCTAAGAATGATGAGAATCATACATTTAGATAACTTAAATGGTTAATAGTACCATGAATTCAAAAGATAGCAAATATAATCTTCACTCCAACTTGTAGTAGGGAGGAATGAGAAAATCATGCATTTTTAAATATCTACCTTGATTATGAACACAAATGATCTATTTTTCTTTAGTTTAGAGACATGTGGATGTTGACACCTTCACATTTATAATGGTAAGTAGTCTTCATCATTTAAGATAAAGTATATATTTTTTATAATAAATAAATAAATAAATAGAGATAGTATACAAAATAAATTTTTAGTGAGGATGATATATACCGTATATTGTAAGTAAAAGTAAAAATTTAAACCTACAATAGATCAAAGTAGAAGATCCCTTATACCAAGTTGGTTATATAAAATGACTTTTCACGCCATATTTTTCTTCCAGACTTTTCCTCTAAATAGGACATTTCTAAAAATATAGACATATTCTAAAAAGTATCTTTAAACTTTCACTTTTATGTCTAACATATCTTTAAATTTTCAATTTTGTATTTAATATGTCTATTCAATAATTTTTCAAATTAACATATTAAACATAAATATTTTATTTTACATCTAATTGTTAGGTTAGTTAATTTTTTAAAAATTTTGGCCGTTAGTTTTATTGGACAAAAAATTAAAATCTCTAGCTCAGGGAAGAAGTACATATCAATTATTGCAAAGCTATATTATTCATGTAGATTTTGATTTTCATCACACCAAAGTGGATATATTATATTATTCAAAGTTCTTAGCACATTAGTCAAAGCCCTAATTTTAAATCATTGCTATCACATAATTAACAATAAAGTCATTAGTAAGACAAGTAACTTAGGATGGTGTGATATTAACTTTAGTTTTTTACCGAGGAACACTTATCTTATAGCTAGCTACCTTCTTGCCTTATAATTTGTTTCCTCTAGCATCGTAGATATATTTTTATAATGTATTGTTTTCAATATATAATGAAAGATGACAATGTGTAAGCCACTCAACCATAACATTTTCGACCAATTACTTGAGTATCTCTTTGTATTATAAGGATGAAGATAAATACATTTTATTCTAAAAAAAGGAATATTTAGGTGTATCATGTATTACATTCATCTTTGTGTAGTCCACTAAATTATTTGTCTGTAACATAGTAAACTTTTGTCGGATAAAAAAAATAATTTTTTCAATTCTTTTCTACTACATAATTAAGAGAGATAGATAAAGATGGATGTAACTATGTACTACTCTTTTCTCAAACTCTAAACTTTCAAGTAATATATATTATGCGGAACGTTACCCTTCCATATGAGTTCTATATTATTAAATAACCATGCATACTTGCGTAGCAAGTATAAATGTCAATATTATGCTTAGGTTGGTAACTTGTTAAAAATCAATAATAAGGTGTGGGAGAATAGTAAATATATAATAAACGGCATAATTGCATGATCGAACTCCACACCATGGAGTGGTAAGGCAAGTGCTCAGTTATTGCATCAGGTGGATGTTTAATGTTTTTTGTTTTAAATATAATTGCAGGGTGGAAGATTGAACTTCTGACCTCTAACTTATTTAGTTCATAAGATTTAATAAACTTTTTCTAAAATAAAGCGTATATTAAAAAATGTAGGTCTTCTTCCAGCTTTTTAATTGTAATTAATATAATTCAATAGATAAAAACGGTTAATGTCATCTCAAATGTCAATGATTCTCACTTTCACAATTGTAGAACTAAAAAAAGGAGAAAGTTGATTCTAGTTGTGCTTCCATTAGTGTGCCAAGTTGTCCTCTTATACAAATATATTTTTGTTTCATACTTTTAATGAAAACAAAATAAATTAAAATATTACCAATAACCGTGTTATTAAAAACTGAAACCAAAGACAATTACGAAACATCTTCATTTTTTTTTTTCAAAGTTGAAAACAAAAAATTGTTCGCATACATCTTTAATTCGCTCATTACAACTCAACGAAAAACCATTGGATAATCATTTATGTCTCGTCAGGTAATTAATTGTTTTTTTTTATTATTTTTAAAATTAAATATATTCTATCAACATTTCTTAAGGTGATTTGCATCTTTTTAAGTACAATGGTTAAATTCTTAACCAAATTTCAAAAATAGAAGCTATTTTTTGAAAGATACTTTTTTTAATTCTCACATTTTGGATTATTTTTTCAAACCATTGGTGAAAAGTAGATAACAAGGAAGAAATTTATAGATGGAAATAATGTACATAAACTTAATTTTTAAAAAAATAATTATCAAATAGGGACTTAATTTTTTATTTAAAAATTTAAACTTAAAAACACTATTTCTATTTATTGTTTTCATTCCTTTGTCATTAATTTCATAGGAGTATTCTTAAAATCCAAATCAAGTTTTGATTTTTTTTTTTTTTTTTAAAAAAGTTGTTTTAAGAACTTGATAATTTTATTTTTTGAATTTTAACTAAAAATTTAAATATTTACTTCAAAAAGATGAAAATAGAAAAAGTAAAGAAATGGAGACAAGACAAGCATAAAAACCAAATATGTATCTTACTAGGCCTAAAATAACCTATTAAACAAAACCTTCCTATAAAACTCAAATGCCTAGTGTTCGCTCCCAAATGCTTGTTGCTTTCCGACAGATGTAATACCACCACAAAGACTGATGACGTATATGATATGTGTTGCTTTGTCTTAATCACGCTTCTAGATAATATATGTGCTGCTACAAACACTGTAGAATGCATTCATGTAGTATGTGTGTGTCACAAGTTTTCTTGCGTTGGAACCAAGTATAATTCCACCGCAAGTTTCTCAGAGTGATCTGAAGTCGAACACGGGGATTGCGATGCTAGATGCGATATTGATGTGATACATGTGACCGAAATCAAAATAATAATGTGTTGTGTTTGAAAAGTAAAATGCGACGATAAATAAATAAATAAACAAATAAATGAATAAATGTGAAGTTGTGTAAGTGTATGAGGGAATGCAATGGCAAGTCTTGTGAAAGGTATCAGAATGAGAACGGGTTGGGGGAAAGGACATCGCAAGTTTGTCAATCCTGTTGAGGACGCAACTAAGGTTCCACCTTCCCTTGGCTTACACCTCTCAATGATCGGTCGCGTTCCCATATATCTATGGTGAACAGGGATGAATGTTGCGAACGCAAGGTTATTTCCATCTCTGGAAATACTTCTTGCTTTAGTTAACGCATTCTATCAACCTTCTTCCGGGAAGTAGATTAACATCTTCACTTCTGCTCTCACAGGTGAAGATGTCGTTGAGCATGCATTAGCTAAACTGAGCTGACTTCTTCAACATGGATTAACTTACTCGCTTAATCCTTCCTCCTTACCTTGGGGAATTAGTTACACATGGTGAGAGAAATGGATGATGACTGGATGGTGGTGAACAGAGAGATAAAGATGAACATGATAATGATATTACGAATAAAGATAAAGCGTTTGTTACAGATAGATGAATGAAAGATCAGAAATGAATATTTGTTGATGAACAGAAAGTGAGAACAAATGAGGACAGCATGTCAATGTCTTGACACGGATCCCGATCGGAGTTGTTTTGCTTGCCGGTGTGTAGGAGGAGTGAGATGGAGGACTTTCTTCTCAGGATAGTTCCCCAGGTAGAAATGACCATTGCACAGAGGTTCACTTCGGGATTGTAAATGAATTTCTGACTCCTGAGACTTCCTTTCGGACTTGTCTCGTCTATCTCCCGGACTCTCTATGATTGTCTCTTCAGACCAGCCTTTTCTCGGATTCTCTATGAATGTCTCTTCAGACCAGCCTCCTTTCTTTGGTGTTAATGTAGCTATTTATATACCTTAGCACCTCCTTCGTCAGTGGTCCCGCTCTAAAAAGTTACTTTTTCTACCGAGGCTTGGTGGAAACGTCCGCTCTACTCCACATTCAATTTGTCAGATCGTACAATAGAAAGCTGTACAATTTCAAAAATTCCCACAAATGCGTCGCTCTTTTTATCCACGATTGATCGTCGCATGTGGTGCGAATTCATTACTCTTTTTATCCACGATCGATCATCGCATGCAGTGCGAATGAGTTGCTCTTTTTTGTCCACGATCGATCGTCGCATGCGATGCGAATGCGTTGCTCTTTTTGTCCTCGAGCAATCGTCGCATGTGATGATACCTATTTCCTGCAAAACAAAGACTTGGACATCTCTTTTTGCCATCGCAATGGGGTCAGTGGGTGTGCTTCCGACATTTTACAACTTTTGCATTTCTAAGTCAACTTCTATATGTTCGACGCAACTTTTTCCTTCTTTTTGCCACATATTCTAAATAAAATGGTATAAATAACTTGTATTTCTAAGTTATCACACCCCTAAATTTAGATATATGCGTGTCCTCAAGCATATCCTCTACTAAGGAAATTCAACTCAAGTCTTATCCTTACTTTGCGTCGATCAACTACTCCGAATGCTCTAACTCTACATAATTTCTCAAAATTACTAATTTCTTCTATCCTTTGAACATTTCTTCAACATGCTCTACTTTATTCTTACCTTAGACAGACCTTTGCTCAAAGTTCTTTTCTTGTTTTGAAAAGAATGTTTTTCCTGTTCTTGTAAAAACAACGAAGCGCGCTTTTTATGCGGTAGCCTAGTTTGTGTCTTACTATAGAGAGCGTTGATTATGGTTACACCCTTTGTTTTGGCTTGCTCCCACGGGTGTCATGCAAACATCCAACTTCGATTGTATACCAAGCTCAACTTCAACTCTTGACCCTTAGCCAAGTTTTCACTTTAGCTGTGGAGTTGTCTCTTTTTTTTTTTTTTTTTTTTTTTTATAGTATTCGCGTTGATCCTGGTAACCTACCGTTCATTTTGGTTTGCTCCACGGGTATCATGCGATCATCCAACTACGAGCAGGTTCCTTTTTACGACTTAACTCTTAATCATGTGTGGGTTTTTCCTTACTGATAGATAGATATTTTTTTTTATGAAGAATGCATTTGTTTGATATGAAAGCATCCGCTTGATCGCATCTACTCAGAACTTTTCCATCCCCAAATTAGAGAATCGCAAGGTCCTCATTGTGTTGTTTTGGACAGAAAAGACAAAACACTTAGTCAAAATTTGAAAAGAAGGTTTGAGCAGAGTCTTGTGATAGAGAAGGTAAAGTGGAAACTATTGCGATGAATTGTCTAAGTGTTAGGCAGAAAATGCAATATATAAAGAAATTACGCTAAGGTTATGCATAATACTCGTCATAGCAGTGCAAATAAACGACGCAAAAGAAAAGAAAGGAAATACCACATTAAATTGACAAAGGATGATATAAATAAAGAGGCCAATGCATAAAGAAAGAATAGTCACTCAATGTATATAAAAATTGTCTAAGTACACAAAGAATTGTAATGATCGCAAACACAAAAATTTCAAACATGTAAAGGAGAATACAAATGTATAGGTATATAAAAGAATTGTAATGACCGCAAAAAAAATTCGAAAATGTGAAGGAGAATACAAAGGTATAGGAGAAGGTGGTACACCCCCAAATTTAACTTTGCGGCAGGGGCTCGTTGTGAGGAGGGCATTGCGGAGGAGCTCCTGGCGACGCTTCTTGAAAGAAAAGAGGCTGCTGCAGATGCTAAGGAACCACAGAACCATGCAAATATGCGGTCAAGAAATTAAAGTACTCGTGGTTGCGTTCTGTCATCTGCCTCTGATTCAGACGAAGAGTAAAGATGTTGTGCTGAATGTTTATCATCGCCTGGCGCAGCTCTGCATTACTCTCTCACAACTCCATCAATGTGTGGCGGAAGGAAGATAACTCTTGTGTCAAGAAGCCCTGCATGTCCTCAAGGGTAGCAACTATGGATCTAGTGAGGGGTGGTGTCGTCGATGTCTCACATGCATCGGTTTGGGGCTGAGTAGAAGGGCCTGCTCCCAAACCGTATGGGTCATCAATATGCGGCGATGTTTGAGGGGAAAGGTGGGGTGAGATAGATGGCTGATGGATGTTGCTGGGGATGGGGGGTTGGAGTCAGGCGCAAGGAGGAGGTTTGTAAAATGATCGGGAAGAGGGGAAAAGGGCTCAGTTGTTCGACTTGGTGGTCGGATGACTAAGGGTAAGGGATCTTCCAAGGATAAATTGGTTGGCTAATGCAATGTACTACCTTGGATTATTTCCTTTCCTTTGTCATTGCGGCGTCATCTCTTGGGTCTAGGTGGTTGCGGTGCATTTAGGTTGATGAAGGGCCGCTTCGGTGGAGGCTCTGGGCAATGCGGCGAATCCTTGAGAAGNTAGGTTGATGAAGGGCCGCTTCGGTGGAGGCTCTGGGCAATGCGGCGAATCCTTGAGAAGGACTCTCAGGATTTTCGTGCTAATGAGGCTATGGGCTTCTAACATTGGCTCTTCTTCAATGCCCGTGCCCACAGATAGGCATAAGCTAGGGATCGTCCATGGAAAGAAGTATTGGCCCCTGATGCGGCCTACATAACCTCTGATTTGTCTCGCAAGAAGTTGCCCCACATCGATTGGAATGTCGCATGTAATGCAGTATGCGGCCATGACTCTATTCCTTGAAATAGTCTTATCATGAGAAGTCGGGATGAGCCATCTCTTCACCAAATAGACCCAAAGGTGTGCTTTTTGTAGCAGATGATTGAAGGCGAGGGTTTTAATGTCGGTCAAAGACAGCATCCACTTGGTGCCCGGTTGCGCTAGTGTTCTTAGCGCATCCTTCATGTGCGCTTCGGCAGGATCATCAATCAATTTGTTGCCCGATGCTTCCGAGAAATTCTTCAACTGATAAAGCTTATTGATATCCTCAGTGCTGAATGGCACTACCCTCCCATCAACGACCACCGCATCTTCGGTATCGTGGAGCTGGTTGTGGTAAAAGGCTCTCACTACCACTAGAATGACTATGGATGGCCATTGGCAGAAAGTTTCCCACCCATGCTCCACTATAATACTAATGACAAGATCTGGTAGTGGGGCTGACGCAGGGAAGAAGCCCATTTCCATCAATAAATCATCGTTTTTCTTCCAGGTTTTTGGGCGCCTTCTGGCTGGCGAAAGCTGACTGCCTTCCACCTTCACTTTTCTTTTTTCTTGAGCGGACGCAAGACGGGATTTTTGTCGTTGAATGCATTCCCGTTCCTTGCTCTGCTCTTGCTTTTCCTTTTCCTACTCTTCTTTTTCTTTTCCTTTTAGCTCCTGTTGCGTTGAATGTTGACTTTGCGGCACAACTCCTTTTTCTCCTTCTCCTTCTTCTCCGCTTTCTCTTCTTCTTGCATCTCTTTTTCAAACTACTCGGAGGCGAGCGCAATGCACTGCTCATCCTTGAGCCTTCTTTTCTCTTTTTCGTCTACCCTTCACTGGCAAGGTGAACCTCCTCATCATGAAGTCGTCTGGCCAAATCGGCCAAGGCGATGATTTGGCGTGCCATTGCCATCTGTTCTTCCTTCTCCTCTAATTTCCTTCTTTGTTCTTCCTTCTCCTTCTCCATGCGTTCGTTGATTGCTGGGTCTTCTGTCAACCCTTGCAGCACATTCTCCTTGCGATGCCATATTAGCGGGGAGATGTCAAGGTCTTCCTTGTCGTCTGAACCGCGGAGTTGAGCCTCCAACGCAACTAATCTTGAATGTGGCCATGAGGTTTGTTGTTGCGTTGATGGTTCAAATTGCGCTGACATTCCCCCTTCCACCCTTGCGGTGGTTGATTCTCCATCGAAATCCGGGCTTTCTGCCCTTTTCCCCCGCTCTTCCTCTTTTCTCAGGCGCTTCTCTTCTCGCCTACGTTGCCTTCATTCACTTCTCCTCCTTCCTTCTTTTCTTTTTCCAGTCGGGCAACTTCATCTTTCTCTGCCCATTGCTCGTCGACTCTTCTCTCCTCCTTCTCTGCTTTTTCAGACTGCTCCATCCGCCTCCTTGCCTCCACGACCTCTTGAACAGACCTAATGGGTCCATCAATGGAGTCTGTTGAGGCATTCTCCTTAGGATCCGAGATGGTAAGGGCCATCCTCCGCGAAGCCGGAACTAACTTCTCCTCTGACAGTAGGGGTTGGTTTACTACTCCTGCTTCCAGCAACCCCCTATCCTTCTCCAAGTGACTCAAGATGCTCTCAAACACTTCCTTATCGTCTTTTCTCTTTTGTTCACTTTCGGTTGGAGGTAATGGGAGCACCACCTCAGGACTGGTGGCAGGAGCACTCTCCTTGCTCGGCCCCTCTCGACGGGTAGATGGTGTTGCAAACATTAAGGGTTTTCGCCTGGGCTTTTCGGCAATTCTGGGACTTGGTTTGGGCTGGGTAGCGAGGCGGCGGCTGGCGGCGAGGAAAGCCGCCTCCCGTGCGGGGACAGGGGCTTGGGAAAGGGATGATGGTTGGGAAGAAGAGTGTGACGACTGTCCGGTCATAAGTTCGGTGAAAGGAAAGAAGATAGTGGTGATTTTTTTTTTCTAGGAAGAAAGAGCAGATGGCACAGTCGAGGTATGCAGAGGGTTTTTGGGAAGGTTTTCGCAAAGAAGAATGCAAATGAACCCCAGACAAGGCTGAGGAGAGGATTTATAGGTTGGGCCTTGATGGGCCCAATGCAATCGGTAGTGCACTTAGTAGGCTTCGGTAATCCAAAAAGCCTGCCGCACCCCTCCCCATTATGACATAGCAGGCAAGAACGTCCTTTCGTTTGCTATGTAATAATTCACATCGGGAGCTGAAACGATCGTATGATTACCTTCTCCGCGAATATTTTATCATTTATTTATTTATTTATTTATTATTTTTGGAGGACAGGCACAATGTATATCTATTAACGCAAGACACACTCGTCAACGCAATGCATACCCGATGTATCACCAACATCGCAATGCTTATCCCAAAATCGTAATTATAAGACATTGCGGTGTTCACTCAAATAATTCATTCAACAATTCATTAAAGTCAATGCAATCAGAGACTGAAATGGAAAGTAATTCAATAAAGCAGTAATAAATCATAAAGAGAGTTCATATGGATGTTGTTTGAAAAGATTTTCAACATTACCGCAACGCATCCCCGCAGGCGATCAGGCTTGCCTGCCCAATGTCACCTCTTGACATTGCTCCTTCCCTCTTGGTCCAGGTGCTTCCAAGTTGCTGGGCAGCGTACCAGGTGTTTTGTTTCTAAGTTCGGCTGCAAGCTGCCCGACCTGTACCTCCAAAGTTCTGATGGAAGATGCTTCTGATTGCATGATCGCATCGTTCTTTTCTATGTATTGTTTGAGCAGTACTTCCAAGGATGACGAATTGGATGAGGTGTTAGATGAAGAGGGTTGGTTGTGCGGTTGTCTATTCTGATAATTACTCTGGCCTTGACCCTGGTGGTGAAAACTTGGAGGATTTCCTTTATTCCTGGAATGATTGGTCTGCACATTTCTCTNTAATCGAGTGGTCATTGTTGGTGATTGTTTCTTCTGATCGTCCTACTGATTCTAGTACTATTGACATGAGAACCGCCTTTCTACCGCTTCTCAATTACTCTGGCCTTGACCCTGGTGGTGAAAACTTGGAGGATTTCCTTTATTCCTGGAATGATTGGTCTGCACATTTCTCTGGCCTCCCTGATCGTTGTTCCCTCCCCAACTGAAGTTGGGATGATTCCTCCAACTTGGGTTATATGTGTTGCTGAAGGGGTTGTTATGGGTAGAATATAATGATTGTTAATTTGACGGGCAGACTTCCATTGAATGACTCTCTGCATTGTATACAGCTTACTGTTTCCACTTGCATTAGCGCATTGGCTTATGCTGCACTCTGAGAGAGAGTTCCTTGATTTATAGCCATGGTTTAGAGGAGCGAGGTGACTGCGGCCAACAGGGCGGCCAGTGTGGTCATTGTATCCACTGGTACAATGGCGCTCTCTGTTTTCCTTCATTCTATGCCTCTTCCTCCATATCCGTCATTAACCCAGTCATCCGTATTTCACGAGATGCGATCTAGGATGACCTTTGCTTCAGTATATATTTTATCCATAAACTCTCCTACTGCGGAGGCGTCTGCAACTACTTGTGTTGCTCTGTTCGGGCCATTATAAAAAGTCTCCATGAGGACGCAATCAAGAATCCCAATATGCAGACAGTTCTTCACCAATCGTCGAAAGCACATCCACGCGGTGCTCAAAGTTTCATTTTCTATTTGTTCAAAATTTAACACTTCCCTTCGTCTTCTTGCATTGACAGCGGGAGGGAAGAACTTCTTCATGAATCTTTCAACCAACTGATCCCAAGAATTTATCTCATTTGGCTCCAACGAATGAGCCCACCTCTTTGCTTCATCTCTAAGTGTGTACGGAAAAAGATAGAGTCTGATGTCTTCTGGAGTCACGCCAGCAATGGAGAATGTGTTGCACATCTCTACAAAACTAGTCAGATGTGCATGCGGGTCATCTCCTTACAAACCTCCAAACTGACCCACATTTTGAATAATCTGGAGCATGACAGGCTTAATTTCGAATCTGGTGTTCTCCTCTACTGTAGGCCTTGCGATACCCGGTGATAAGTCGTATAAATTGGGTGCCACATAGTTCCTCATAGGAATGTTGCGGTCAGCGACCAGAAAGACTGGGTTTTGTGGTGGTCGATTCATTCCCTGATTCTTTTTGGGCCTCTCATTGTTGTTTTCCATATTTCTTCTACGCTTGTATGGTTTTGGCGTGCTCTTCTACGAAAGGTTCTCTCGATTTATGGGTTGGCGTTGAATTATGGATCCATTCCAGTACTCATACACCGTCAGCTGCTCTTCGCTTAAGCACACTGTATTCCAGAAATCTATCTTGCACAATATCACAAAAATATTCAGCACTAAAATTGCCAACCCCGGCAACGGCGCCAAAAACTTGTTCGCTGCCAAATGCTTGTTGCTTTACGGTGGATGTAATACCACCGCAAAGGTTGATGACGTGTATGATATGCGTTGCTTTGTCTTAATCACGCTTCTAGATAATATATGAGATGCTACAAACATTGTAGAATGCGTTCATGTAGTATGTGCATGTCACAAGTTTTCTTGCGTTGGAACCAAGTATAATTCTACCGCAAGTTTCTTAGAGTGATCTGAGGTCGAACATGGGGATTGCGATGCTAGATGCGATATTGATATGATACATGCGACCGAAATCAAAATAATAATGTGTTGTGTTTGAAAAGTAAAATGCGGCGACAAACAAATAAATGAATAAATGTGAAGTTGTACAAGTGTATAAGGGAATGTGACAGCAAGTCTTGTGAAAGGTATCAGAATGAGAACGGGTTGGGGGAAAGAACATCGCAAGTTTGTCAATCCTGTTGAGGACGCAACTAAGGTTTCGCCTTCCTTTGGCTTACACTTCTCAATGATCGGTCATGTTCCCATATATCTATGGTGAACAGGGATGAATGTTGCGAACGTAAGGTTGTTTCCATCTCTGAAAATACTTCTTACTTTAGTTAATGCATTATATCAACCTTCTTTCGAGAGGTGGATTAACATCTTCACTTCTGCTCTCATAGGTGAAGATGTCGTTGAGCGTGCGTTAGCTAAACTGAGTTGACTTCTTCAACATGGATTAACTTACTCGCTTAATCCTCCCCCCTTACCCTGGAGAATTAGTTACACATGGTGAGAGAAGTGGACGATGACAGTATAGTGGTGAACAGAGAGATAAAGATGAACATGATAATGATATTATGGATAAAGATAAAGCGTTTGTTACAAATAGATGAATGAAAGATCAGAAATGAATATCAATTGATGAACAGAAAGTGAGAACAAATGAGGACAACGTGTCAATGTCTTGACACGGATCCCAATCGGAGTTGTTTTGCTTGCCGACGTGTAGGAGTGAGGTGGAGGACTTCCTTCTCAGGATAGTTCCCCAGGTAAAAATGAACCTTGCACAGAGCTTCTCTTCAGGATTGTAAATGAATATCTGGCTCCTGAGACTTTCTTTCGGACTTGTCTTGTCTATCTCCCGGACTCTCTATGATTGTCTCTTTAGACCAGCCTTCTCTCAGATTCTCTATGAATGTCTCTTCAGACCAACCTCTTTTCTTTGGTGTTGATGTAGCTATTTATAAACCTTAGCACCTCCTTCGTTAGTGGTCTCGCTCTGAAAAGTTACTTTCTCTGTCGAGGCTTGGTGAAATATCTGCTCTGCTCCACATTCAATTTGTCAGATCGTACATCAGAAAAGCTGTACAATTTCAGAAATTCCCGCGAATGCATCGCACTTTCTATCCACGATCAATCGTCGCATGCGGTGGGAATTCATTGCTCTTTTTATCCACGATCAATCGTCGCATGCAGTGCGAATGCGTTGCTCTTTTTTGTCCACGATCGATCATCGCATGCGGTGCGAATGTGTTGCTCTTTTTGTCCACGGTCGATTGTCGCATGCGGTGCGAATGCATTGCTCTTTTTGTCCTCGAGCGATCGTCGCATGCGATGATACTTGTTTCCTGCAAAACAAAGACTTGGACATCCCTTTTTGCCATTGCAATGGGGTCAGCGGGTGTGCTTCCAACATTTTACAACTTTTGTGTTTATAAGTCAATTTCTATATGTTCGCCGCAACTTTTTCCTTCTTTTTGCCGCATATTCTAAATAAGATGGTATAAATAACTTGTATTTCTACAAGTTATCACCTAGTAGTTTATAAAATGACTTTCACTCTATATTTAGGTTTGGATTGACTTAAGAAAAAAAAATGTTTTTCAAAAAATTCTTTTTTATCTAAATACTTTTGAACAAAACTGTTTTAAAAAACACTTCAAAAGTTATTTTAAGTGGTTGTCAAACATTTCAATTTTTTTCTAAAATGACTTAATTTTTAAATTAAAAACTTGAATATGTATTCTAAATACACTCTCATTTACCAACTTTTTCACATTGTAAATTTGTAATAGTGATCTTGAATTTCCTTTCCTTTTTTATTTTTCTGTGCGGGTAAAGATAAAATGAAAGTATGTTTACATAGAAACAATCATATGCTAACTTTTTAGAGATTTCAAGTATTAAAATATCGCGCTACTTGCTAGTTCAAATAACATAAATACTAAATTCAACTAATATAACACACCTTTCAGTTTTTAGTACAGTTCAATGTAAGGTCACATAATAAATCACCACTATCTTAGTAAGTGGGTGAATCAAATGCTCAGCAAAGAAAAAAATTTATTGATCAAATCCCAAAATATAATTACCAGATCTACAAATTTACGTACTTCCTAATAACTAAGGGATATAAAGTTCTAAAAAAAAAATTTGTAGTTTCGATTTCATACCTCTAATGATATAAAATTGTCAACGGCATATAGCAACATTCTCCAATAATTCCCAAGAGCTAAAAAGGAAGAGGGCAATTACCTTTTTCTTTTTTTTCTTTTTCCTTTTTTTTTCTTTTTTTTTTTTTCTTTGTTTATGTAGTGTTTTTGTCTTCATTATTTGAACTTTTCAAATATTTTATATGCATTTAATGATTTAAAGATTTTAAAGTTACTTAGAATTTGCCTCCCCTTCCTTAAAATTTCATAATAAAAATATTATATTATATATATGAAAAGTTAAAATTCAAANTTGGAAAAGGAGGGCAATTGCCATCTTGTTGGGCTCATTTCAGGAATTTTATATGTATATAAGAAGTTAAAGATTTTAAAGTTACTTAGAATTTGCCTCCCCTTCCTTAAAATTTCATAATAAAAATATTATATTATATATATGAAAAGTTAAAATTCAAAATTGTGTACCTCCTTATGAAAGATTTTGAGTTCTGCCCTTAAAAGTAGTTAACCACAAAATCATCAAGCTACCAAGGTTGAGCTTCACTCGAGACACCAACCAACTTCAGGATAATCACCCAACTGGAGCAAGAGGACGAGCTTCAGTTGCTTGAAAGGGCTAGACATGGTACACGATAACCGTAAGTATAATATCATGCACAATGTTGTCTGTGAAGAGCTCAAATTGAAGGAACCGTGAGCAGAAAAAAGATCGTCCAAAATCCCATTTTTCATTGAATGTCAATTTTACAGTAAATCAAGAACAAGATATGCATTTATATAAATTACAGCATGCTATTAAAAAAGTTTTAGAAACCTTACCTTTGAAGACTTTTCTTCAAGAATCTCTCGAACAACACACGAACGTCTTGAAGACTCTCTTCAAGAAAACTTCGATCAAGAGCACAAACACTACCAAAAAGGCTTCCTTGGTATTCTTAGGTAGAAAACCCACGAGTGGTGGGCTCTAACTATTTTGAATTGAGGGAATTAAAATTGAGTAGAGATGAGGAAGAGTTGAGATTGTTCACCGACAATTCAAAACTCATAGAATGATTCTATCTTTTTCACTATCAAATTCGATGATCTGATTGTGGACGAAGGAGATTATCTCCTGTCTTTAAAAAAAACAAAAACCACAACCACCCACTTACGTGGGTGGAGAGAAAAGAGAGAGAGAGGGAGTTGTAACTCCCTCCATCATTTTTATTTAAAATAAAAATATAAATATAAATATATAAATATAAATATAATAACTAACTTATTATATTATATATATATATATATTAAATGATATATTATATCAAATATAACATATAATCTATAGATTTAATATTGTATTACATACAATTTAACCTATAGTTTCTTTTCTCTCTTATATGTCATTTAATATAAATCACATTTATATTAAATTTAACAATTATGAATCCAATTCATATTAATAATATTTGAATCTTATTCAAATATTTATTTCCTCTCAATTAATCTATAATGTATCAAATACATTATAATAATTATATCACATATAATTAAAATAGCTTAATTAATATATAATTAAAACCCTCTATTAACTTGAACAATTCAAATTAATCCGAAAACTTATTCTTATTTAATCTTGAGCTACCAAGAGGACCTCATGGACCTGTAGCTTGAAGCTCGATGGAGCAATAAATAATTAATCAAACTCTTTAATTAAATTATTCACCATCGGTTAACTGTCGGGACTCCACTAAAAACTGACAGTTGCACCATTTACACTACAGATATATTTCTGTGTCCATTGGATATAACCAATCAACAGTACGAGGACCCTTCACAAATTGCTTGTAAGTACAACTAGGCCAAAATTATCGTTTTGCCTCTGTGGTTACATCTAACTTCTTAAGTACCACTAATCCTTCCAATGAACAAAAGATCATAGTCCAGCTATGACTAAACCCCTCTCGAGCCAGGAGAGGGTGTGGCGCCACATTGTTCAAGCCCCGAAATCAGGCCTTAAGGGAGAAATTTATCTACTTACCCCGACCTCGGGGAATGAGTGAATTCCTTCTTGTGTAGTTGTGTTCCCAACTCCCCAATTAGATGAATCCTCAAAATGATACGTTTCTTGAGTCGGGCCACTCTCACACATACAAATCAAAGAACCGCCCTCATAGGTAACAACTCACTTAGGATTCAAGTCATGTTACCTATGGTCATCCTGGTGAAATGTAAGTCTCTATTATGAATGACGTTATATAATAAGACTAAACATTTCGTGGTTCGGTCTTATACAAACTCCTTTGTATAGAATATCCATGTTCACATGTCTATACATGAATGATCAGGATCAAATCATTTTTAGTACTTCACAAAAATTGTAACATCTACAAAGTGAGTCATATTCGTAGTGTCATCAAGATAAGGTATCTAACCTTATCCATCTACTATAGAACATTTAGGTTATCACTTAAACATGATCCACCTGTATGTCTCTACATACATGTTTAAGTTACAAGATAATATTGGATGTTAGTTTATTGGTTTGTGGTTAATGCAAATAAAATATCATATATTTATTAAATAGACAATGTGTTTGTTCAATACATTTACAAACTATAGAACTCTACGAGATTTAGGGCATCAACCCCAACAATCTCCCACTAGAACTAGAGCTATACAATATAGTCAAAATACAAAGTACACAAATAATAAACTAGGGCATAACACGTGCCCAGTATAAATCTGCCACTTGCCCTAGTCTAGACGTGGCCTGTCCTATAGACCTATACTCTGCAGGTGACCCTCAAACACCTTAGCAGTAAAGGCCTTTGTAAACGGATCAACAATATTGTGCTTCGAAGCTATCTGTGCAATAGTACGTCTCCTCGATGCACAATCTCTCGGATGAGATGATACTTTCGCTCTACATGCTTTCCACACTTGTGACTTCTATTATCACAATAAAATGTAATGAGCTTTGACATGTATAGAACAACTTTCAGATCAGTCAAGAATTTCCTAAGCCAAACAGTTTCCTTAACAACTTAAAAAACTGCTACATACTCAGCCTCCATGGTGGAGTCAACGATGCATCCTTACTTGGTGCTTCTCCATACTATTGTCCCTATGTTCAGAGTGAAAACTGATCATGGTGTGGATTTACTAGAATTCTTATCAGTCTGAAAATCAGAGTCCGTGTATCATTTGAGGATGTTTTTAACGGTAGTCCAGTAATCTATTCTAGATTAGATTAATATCTACTGATTAACCCCACTGTATAGCAGATGTCAGGTCTAGTACACAACATCGCAATCTAGTACACAATATCGCATACATCAAGCTGCCCACAGCCGATGCATTGGGTATCTGCCTCATCTCCTCAACCTCTTGAGGTGTCTTAGGACACTGTTCTTTAGACAATATCACTCCATGTCTGAAAGGTAATAAACCCCTCTTGGAGTTTTGCATTGAATATTTGACAAGCATCTTATCAATATACATACTTGAGATAGAGCTAGCATTTTATTCTTTCAATCTCTAAAGATCTGAATACCCAGAATAAACTTAGCCTCTCCCAAAATTTTCATTTGGAAGTGGGTCGCTAGCCAGTTCTTAACTTCAGTCAGTAAACCTACATAATTCTCAATGAGTAGAATATCATCTATATATAACACTAGAAAAACTATTGAACTGTTGATGATCATCTTGTATACACAAGGCTCATCAACGTTTTGAGCAAAGCCATAAGATTTGATCGCAGTATCAAATCTTATGTTCCAAGATCGAGAAGCTTGCTTTTGTCCATAAATGGATCGATT
The DNA here is from genome assembly GCF_009727055.1 of Benincasa hispida. Taxonomy (NCBI): domain Eukaryota; kingdom Viridiplantae; phylum Streptophyta; class Magnoliopsida; order Cucurbitales; family Cucurbitaceae; genus Benincasa; species Benincasa hispida. The sequence goes on from NC_052353.1 coordinate 62,906,573, forward strand.
AAACTTGGAAACATGACCTTAGGTTATGAATCCCTCAGAGTTCCAAGTAAATGGTCTCCTCAAGATTACTATTCAGAAAGGCAGTCTTAATGTCCATCTGCCAAATCTCATAGTCATAATATAAGGCAATCGACAGAAGGATTCGGATAGACTTAAGCATGGCAACAGGTGAGAAAGTCTCCTCACAGTCAACTCCCTCAACCTGGGTATAACCCTTTGCCACTAGTCTAACCTTGAAGGTTTGCACCTTCCAATCAACACCCTATTTTACTATAGGTTTAATCTCATCAGGTTGATCTACAAGATCCCATACGAAATTGAAGTACATAGACTCTATTTCGAGATCCATCGCTTTGATCCACCCATCTTTGTCAATATCTTCCATTGCCTTCTTATAAGACAATGGATCATCAACTTCACCATCAGCTACCATAGTAAAGATTTCTATTAAACCCATATAGCGAATAGGTGAGTTCGCAACCCTCCCACTACGTCGAGGTTCCCTCAACACTTGAGGTGGATTTGACCCACTAGACTTCTCTTTTGGAGGTACTCGATTCTTCAACAACTCTTGTTGAAGATTAGTAATTTCTTTGAAAATTTCATTCAACACAATCTTACTTCTGAGTTTATGCTCCCTTATGTGGTCTTCTTCAAGAAAAGTAGCATTTTTCGATACAAACACTTTGTTTTCTTTAGGATCAAAAGACCAATAGCTGCGACATAAGGATGAAGCTTTGCACATTCTCAAGGAGCATTTACGGGTAGCCCAAGATAAAATGAAGAAGTATGCAGACAATAAGCGGAGGGATGTGGAGTTTCAAGGAGGAGATTGGGTATGGTTGAAATTGCATCCTTATTACCAAATTTCAGTAAGACAAAAGAGGTATGTCAAACTGTCTCCTAAGTATTATGGGTCATAGCAAGTTATTGAGAGGGTGGGATTGGTTGCTTATAAATTAGAGTTTCCACTGACTATATCAATCCATCCAGTCTTTCATGTTTTGCAGTTAAAATGGTGGTGGGGCAGCAAGAATGGAATCCATCAGTGGATCCTTTGGTAAATGAGAATCATAAGTGGGTGACTAAACTAGATGAGGTATTGGGTTATCGACCTCACTCGTCTCAGCAGGGGCGTAAGGTTTTGGTGAAATGGAAAGGGTTGCTAGAGCACGAGGCTACTTGGGAGGTGTTGGATGATCTCCAATGACAGTTTCCAAATTTTACCTTGAGGACAAGGTAAAGGTGATGGAGGGAGGTAATATTAGGCCTCCGATTGTATTGCAGTGTCAAAGAAGGAAGAATAAGGATAATTTGGAAAAAGAGGGAGTTGCGGCAGTTAGGGGGTTGGGGACCACAACTAGTGAACTTCAATTCAGTTAGAATAAGGTTTTTGTTTAAAAGGAGAGGGAAGTGGGAAATGAGAGGGACTTTTAGTAATCAAAACATTTTGGAATAAGGGAAGCTAAACTCTCGCATGTGGGAGGAAGCTAGAGTTGGAGTTTGATTGTAAGGAGATTTGTAAACGTGTTGCTTATCGTCTAGCTCATCGAGTAGACAATCGTATAGTGAAGTAGCAACGATTGTGTAGTGAATATCAACGAATTATCAATAAAATTCTTCTAAACGATTTGGTTTCTATCACAACCTCTATAAAATTATTGCAAAAGTCCTTGCAGAGCGTTTAAAGTTGGTTCTCCCTAATATTGCAACTAATCAAGCTATTTTTGTCCATGGAAGGCAGATTACAGATCCTATATTGATTGTAAATAAAATTGTTGGTTATTGGAAATGTAGTAAGCGTAAGGGCTTTATTATCAAACTTGGCATTGAGAAAGCGTTCGATAAGATCAGCTAGAACTTTCTACTTAGTCTTAAGACTAAAAGGCTTCAATAACCGCTGGATTGGTTGGATTCATGCATGCATATCTTTGGTTAATTATTCTATCATGATTAATGGCAGGCCTAGAGGCTTTATCCAAGCGACCAAGGGCATCCGACAGAGAGATCCATTATCTCTTTTTCTATTTGTCATTGCCATGGACTATCTTACTAGCCTCATTATTGAAGCTCAATAGAAATACTTGATTAAAAGTTTCACTTTGGACAATAGCAATCTACACATTTCGCACTTTCTATTTGCAAATGGCATACTTTTATTTTTAGAGACCGAGGGAGAAAAGCTCCAAAATCTCTTTTACATCATCAAAGCGTTCGAACAAGCTTTTGGCCTAAAAGTCGACTTGTAGAAATCAGTCTCCCCCTCCCCTCCTTTTTGTTCTAGGCTGTAGGCTGTTTCCATTGAGAATGCCCCTCATCAAATATTGCTATGAATTACCTTGGGATGCCTTTGGGTGCCAACCCAAAATTGGGATTGTTTTGGGACCCAATGGTTGAGAAAATTGAGAAGAAACTTGTTTCTTGGCGGTACTCATTTATATCGAAGAGTGGTCGCCTAACTCTTATCCAATCTGTTTTGAGTAATCTTCCCACCTATTTGCTTTCCACTTTTAAAGCTCCCGCTACGGTCTATAAGAAGGTTGAAAAACTTATGAGAAATTTCTTATGGGAGGGAGCTAATAAATCTGGAGGATCACATCTAGTGAGATGGGACATTGTCACCCTTCCAAAAGAAAAAGGAGGCCTTGGTATCGATAAAGTTAAGATCACTAACGAGACATTATTAAGCAAGTGGATATGGAGGTATCACACTGAAAAGAATAGCCTCTGGAAAGCTCTTATTGACAACAAATATGACAAAATAAACCTTGGCTTTGTCCCAAGTAAATGCAAATTTGTTAGTGCCAAAGTCCCCTAGTTCAACATATCCAAGTACCAAGCTGAGATGATGAGAAATATAAACTAGAAGATCTCAAATGGGGCTGATACATTATTTTGGTATAACCATTGAAATTCTGATGGCCAACTTTATGATAAATTGCCTCGTTTTTTTTGCTTTATCCACTAAAACTAACATGTCTGTGAAGGATGCTTAGTCTGCTGCTACTTCCTTTATTTACCACAGCTTGATGATTATTTGAAGCAAACTGTTCCACTTCCCCTCATGTCACAGAAAACATCCTCAGGTGTATCTGATTAGAACCATTCCTTGGAGCATATGGAACAAGCATCGAATTTTTAACAACATTGCGCATTTGGAGACACGTGTGGGATTTTGTTGTTTGTCTGACTGGCCTCTTGGTGCTCAAAATCTTTTTTTTTTTTTTTTTTTTTAATTATGATATTGCTTCCATTGCTCTAAATTGAAAGACTTTCCTCTAGCCTCCTTGATACAAACTCGAATGTATATATTTTTTTTATCGGCAATGAAGCTTGTGCTATTGGGTCTGCGATGTGATGAGGGCGCTAAGAAGGTACCAACCTAATTGAGATGTTTCGGTATGCCTCCTGATCCCATTTTTTTTCTTTAGTATCTTCAAAATAATAATAATAATAATAATGGGTTCTAAACTTTCAAGTTTGTGTGGAAGACCGCAGCTATAAAACTTTTAAAAATTAATTAACCATGCAGTGCCAAGCTGTACAACACAAAATGTATTTATATGCTCTCTTTTCATAGTTCTTATCGACAACTATTAACCTTCAATTTTTATTGATGTTTTCCCCTCAAGTCCTCCTCTTCATTCCTATCCCAGAAAACAAGTCAAATACAGGCCTGAAAATCGATTAATCTCTCTCAGAATCATAATAATGACAACTCAGGTCTATCCTTCTTTACTTCTCTCCTGTCGCATTCGAGCGGCTCTCACCTAATTCCCTGTGGGGATATAAATTTTAGTGGACACGTCCACTTCTACTCGCCACAAAAGAGCCCTGGTGACAAGGTTAAGTTCTACAGTAATTCATAACTAAAAAATCATTCCCACAAGTAGACACATAACGCATAAGCATAACTTCCAAATCTTCCATTTTCTTGGTTCTAGCTATTGCAGTTTAGGTATATATTTGTTTGGTCTTTAGCATGTTGATTGAAAACGAAAGCAATTAAGAGCTCATAAAGAAAATGTAAATGGTTAAGATCTTACGCTTTATATGGTAATCAAGCCAGGGAACCATCAAAAGACAATAATTGATCGAGTCCTACGACCAATTTGGATTTCCCCCGTACCAACATAATCTTGTTTTTGTTTCATAATTGATCTGAACCATAATGGAAAAGAATCAACGACCCAAATGAAGATGATGAATGTAATGCATGTCCAAATGTGGCGCTGAAATTGAATAATACACTCAATTTCGTGGTCCCATCCCTCGTTAATTAAGATCCGTTTCCTTCAGAATCTAGGTCAACTAGTAGCAATCGGAAAAGATATGGCAAACTTTTGGATGTTCAAAAAATCGACCAAAAAAACCAATCAAACCAATCAACCCAACCCAATCCGTGCAATTTGAGTTGGGTTATCAACTCACTTAGGTTGAGTTGAATTCAAATAAATAAAAATTTTATGGTTTGAGTTGGTTCATGAGTTCACCTAATATAATCCAAATCAATCCAAACCAACTCAAACTTATTATTAACTTTAAAAATAATTTTTTTGTTACTTATAATACAATTATTTATATATATTTATTTTAATTTTATTTAATTTCAATATTTTTTGAATAATTTATTCTTCAACAACTCTTCAAAATAGTTTTTTTTTTTATACTTAGGAAAGAAAAATTTTATTATATAAATTGAGATTGAGTTGTTAATCTTAATTCAATATATTAAAATATCTAAATTAGATTTTTACATATTTATGTTTTGTTTCTTTTTAAAACAAAATTTTAAATAAATTATCCGGCTAACCCGAACCAACCCAACCCAAATATTTCATGGTTGGATTGGGTTGGATTCATTTTTTAACAAAGGTTATTTAGGTTGAAGAAATGTTTAAAAAGTCCTTCAACCCAACACATGAGTACCACGACTTTTTTTTAGCTACAAATGGTTGCTAATGACAAACTTAAACGATTATCCAATTAACCAAATATTTCATGATTGGATTGGGTTGTGTTCATTTTTTAATAAGGGTTATTTGAGTTGAAGAAATTTAGAACCCAAACAATTGAGTTAGGTCTAAAAAGCCTTTCAATTCAACCTAACTCAACCCATGAAGACCTACTTTTCTTTAGCTACAAATAATCGCTAATGACAAACTTAAATGCTTAACCAATTAAGACATATGCTCTCAACTAAAAAAAAATCTTAGACTCCTTATAGACTACATTTACAAATATTTAAGAGACATTATCAAATCCCTCTACTATTAAACTCCTATTCATGCTGTCAATTTCTATGTTTTTATTTACACTAAATTTAATAAATAAATAGACCCACTATGAAAACAACAGCTATCTTTTCCAGTATGAAGGAAAGTTTTCTTTTTTCCTACCGACAATAAACTTCAAGTATAAATAAGCAAAATTCATGTTTTAACCAGAAATCAAACTTGTCGTACATTAGAGGAGGCGAAAAAATAAGGCCAAGGGAGGGGAGCTACAGTTTGAGCAGCTTGTTCAAGGCTTGAGATATGGGTGCCAGGATGGTATCAGATCCTTCATTAATAGAGATTAAATAAGTCATTCCAGCTCGGAACACTATATTTCACAGGATTCCAGCTATCATTGGCGACAGTTAAGTAAATGTAGTAACTAATAAGATAAGGAGGGAGGAAAAAATAATGGGATTGTTAGAGCAGTGGGACCTAAATTGCCAGAAAGCCATGCATATACACATGGATTTTAATTCCCAATTTTCCTATGAAAATATCTATTGCGCTGCCTGAATATCTGAATAAGGCAGCACCAGCAACTAAGAGTAGTTGCTCCTCATCGGATCACGAGCTGATAGCATTTCCATGGCATGCGCATCCCCCGTGTGGGATGCACGGCGCAGACTCTAGATGTTGCATTTGTATTACTTCACATATCTACTCATAAATCATATAAGATGCTTGTTAGCAATTAAAAGAGAAAATGTGATCCATGAAATTAGTTGCTACTACGTAAATCGTAATAAGGATGAGCATTGAGCATACCCACCAAATGGTTAAGGCGTGTATTTTTTTACTAAGAAGTTTGAAGCTTGAAATTTAACTTTACATGTTGTTTAACAAATAAAAAAGAGAGAGAGAAAAAGGCATATCCTAATGGGCTAATGACAGACCGCAACGTGTCCGGGGGAAGATTGAGAGAGAAGTAATGAAAGGGAGAGTTTACCTTGAGACTGTCAGAAAAATTTATTTGAATTCATATGCATTGTCGACTCCAATGTTCAAACATTAATGCGAGCAATGCAAGAAGTAAATAAGCAAATAAATGCACCTGAACGCATCAACTAACCACATAACCTTCTACCTGCAAATATTTACTACACTCTCTACCTCACTTCGTCTTTTATATGCATCGTTTAGTCTTCTCATGCATTTTCATCAACAATAATCCATCATCCTCCTTTTTCTCCCTTCTTAGTAAAACATACGGATATGAACATAATGGAAAGAAGACTAGCTTCTCTCCTTCTATGGACTCTCATTGTTGGGTTGGTTTCTCAAAACAAGGCCATCCCTTTGACGTCTGCGAGCAACGAAGATCAGAAAACATATTACACTCCAGACCCACATGCAGGAAGCCCCCCCTCAGGTTTCTCTATCACCCACGACATATACACACACATTCCCTCGCATTCCGCAGTTCCAAAATATTTTATAGCGTTGAGATATTCCTGACCACTTACCCACATTGAAATTTGTAAATCTATATCTTTTAAGTGGATGGAAGGATCTAAAGTACGTGCTGGTGTCAAAAAGTAGCAAGAACTATTCAAATCAGTGACAAATGTTAACCTTTTTTTTTAACTCATCCAGTATCTTCCTCTTTGTAGGTTCACAAGGGAGTCCACCTTATGGAACTCCACCACCTCGTGGTTCGGGAGGCAGCCATGGAGGAAAACCACCCTCTCATGGGCATGGTGGTAAGAAACACAACCCAAAACCAGGGAAGTGCGGGAACCCACCACACACTCCTACTCCATCGAAACCTCCTTCTGGTGGTGGTGGATACTACAACCCTCCTACACATGATCCAACCCCATCAACTCCATCGAAGCCTCCTTCCGGTGATGGCGGATACCACAACCCTCCTACATATAATCCAACCCCATCGAATCCTCCCTCTGGTGGTGGTGGGTACTACAGCCCTCCGACTCATGATCCCACTCCAACCCCATTAACTCCTTCGAATCCTCCTTCCGGTGGTGGGGGATACTACAGCCCTCCCTCTTACGATCCCACTCCAACTCCATCAACTCCATCAACTCCAACCCCATCAACTCCATCAACTCCATCTACTCCTTCGGGTGGCGGATACTACAGTCCTCCATCTTACGATCCCACTCCAACTCCATCTACTCCAACTCCATCAACTCCAACCCCATCAACTCCATCTACTCCTTCAGGTGGTGGATACTACAGTCCTCCAACTAATGATCCCACTCCAACCCCATCGACTCCATCGACTCCTTCGGGTGGTGGTGGATACTATAGCCCTCCAACTTATGATCCTACTCCAACCCCATCAACTCCGTCAACTCCTTCAGGTGGTGGTGGATATTATAGCCCTCCAACTTATGATCCTACCCCATCAACTCCATCAACTCCTCCATCAGGCGGTAGTGGATACAGTAGCCCTCCAACTTTTGATCCGACACCATCAATTCCAACAACTCCTCCTTCAGGTGGTAGTGGGTACTACAACCCTCCAACTTCTGGTACACCATTCTACGGAACCCCACCAATCACATCAGCACCTCCTTTTGTTCCAGATCCCAATTCTCCCTTCACTGGCACATGCAAGTAAGTAATTACAATTATATATGCTATACTTTTTTCACTGTGTTAGTGAAAGAAAGAGCATACCTTCACATTTCGAATAATGATAATAACCTTCTATCATCGTGTATTTTCAGCTATTGGAGGACGCACCCAGGAATAATATGGGGGTTGTTAGGCTGGTGGGGAACAATGGGCAGTGCTTTTGGTATAACAAACGCTCCAGGCTTTGGAGCTACTCTCAGCATACCACAAGCACTCTCAAACACACGAACTGATGGCCTAGGAGCACTTTACCGAGAAGGAGCTGCGGCTTTCCTGAACTCCATGGTGAACAACAGGTACCCCTTCACAACCAATCAAGTCCGTGACAGTTTTGTATCGGCACTAAGCTCAAACAAAGCAGCAGCAGCACAGGCCCAGGTTTTCCAGATGGCTAACGAGGGTAGATTCAAGCCTAGAACCTGAAGCAGAATAAATTTACCATATTTGTAAGTGCATTATGTCTAAGGTAGCAAGCCCTGCAGTTTCTGTTAAGTATATTACGTTTCTTCCGTGTCCTCCATATTATATTCCCTAGTGCTACATTGAGATGGATATCATATGTTACATTTCAATACTTTGCTTGAGTATTTAAATTTTTTTAGAAGTCACTGTTCAATTTAAGCCTACTAACCATGTATTTTAAAATCACTTCACAAAAGAGATTCATTACGCAAAGAGAAGAACAATATTAAACTGATAATTTCATAACAGCTTAATACGCAATGCTTAGATTATGATCCTCCATAGAAAACATGTGAGGCAGGACTCAGGAGCCATATATGTGGGTGCAACGTTTCTTTCTAAAATGGAAGTCGCATCAATTGCCCAAATAATATCCAAATTTGTAAAAATATTACTCATGCATTTATTGAATTAATAGACATACCAGTCAAGACAATAATAAAGCACGAGTTAAACAGCTAATTACATAACATCTTCTCTGCTCTCGATTATTATCATCATGATTATTACTATTTTTGGGCAGACAAATTTTCCACCACCTTCCACTTCCACTGTAGAGAAAATTGGTCACATTTAGATATAGGTAATAATACATTCCTGAAAGTGAAGGCTGTAACTGGAACGTCGGTACCGCACATCATTTTCCTAACTTTTGAGCTGCACATCAAATACGGAATGGACGATGACATTCATCTAACAATCAGAAGTAAATGACATTTAAGATAACATAGCACTCGAAAACATCTCCGTCGATGCGAAGTGCGTCACCTCATAGTCATAACTATAGCACACTCATACTTCTGTTCTCTGTAAAACTATCCTGATCCCCTAACTAAAGATAATTTGATTTCTGGAACTTTTCAAATCGAAATGTGCTCATAATCTGTGCAGGGAAATCTCTATATATAGATTTTCGCATAATGAGATTGTTGAATTGCTAATCCAATTAATCAGAGAGATTGTGGAGAGTAAAAGATGAAACTCAGATTTTGCGGAAAGTATTTCTAAACTTCTTTATCTGGAGTTCCTATTGGAAACAATAGAGCAACAGAGAACACGATTAATTCTTGTATTGTTTCCCTTTCTTTTCACATTAACTAAAATGAACAAGAAAACGTACCGGAAGAGATTCGTGGAACTGGAATCATTCTCCGAAAACTCCATAGACTGTAGAGTGGCGAACTCCGTAGCCGCCGACGGCAATTTTCCCGGCGACCATTCTTGTGAAAAGTTAATGGGCCTTAGTTGGGCTCGGCTTTCGTCCCATCTCTTCATGGGCTTTACTTTGGAAGGCCTTTTTGGTTTTGGGTTTTTGTACCAAGTCCGCAATTTAGAAAGCGCAATGAAATCCAACACAAAATCTGAAAATAAGTTTCTTTTTTTAGTAAGTTGTAAAGTGGAGAAACAAATATTTGACCTCGAAATCGAACATGATCTATATTAATTGAACTATCATCACTTTGAACTATTTGCGTAAGCTATACCCATGTTACAAAGATGAGAAAGTTAGGGCATGTGATAGTTTTTTTTTAGTTTTTTAAATTTAAATTTTAGAAATTACTTGCATTTACATTTCTGTCTTGATATATGTTTTTTTAAAATGTTTGAGCTAGTTTTAAAAACTTCAAAAAAATAAATTAATTAATTAATTAATTAAATAAAATCTAAAACTCTTTGTTTTTAAAGCTATAATGCTTTAATCAATTAAGCTATGTTAAGTTGACGATGACTACATGATAATTATCTTATTCGTAATCAATATCTACTTAGTCAAATTAGACTCTTTTTTGGGATTTCTCTTCTATTGTCAATCAATTTGAGATGAAACCTCATGTTATCTAACCATAAAGATGAGTTAAAAATTTTTTATTGAATAGAAATGTAGACATTAACGACAATATTAAAAATGTTAAAAATGTGACCTATTTTATTAGGAAAAGCCCCATATATCGTAGTAATGTCAATCAATTTATCTGAGTTGTATGATTCAATTTGGAGTAATGAAAAGTTTATCACTGAAATCATTTTATTTAACCAAGGCTGCAAAAATGCAATTCATTCTCCTATAATATATACATATATACTATAGTTCATAAGATATAATGAACAATGAAGAACTGGAAATTTACAGCTTGGAGTAGAAGTAATACGCATGATCACGTGTGATAGACGAAAAGTAAAATTTACCTTGATGCAAAGCTGCAAAAAGAATGGCCAGTTAAAAAAAACATATGAGGCCATGGCCACAAGTGAAGTACAAATAATTCCATTATTTTCTTGTAAAAATTAATTATTTTTATTTAATACGATAAATCATAGTCGTAAATAGGTGGCTTACAAAACTGCCATAAATTTCTAAAAAATACCAAAATATTTTCTTAATTTATCTTTCCTTTTGTTTCATAAAAAATTCATTTTTCTTCTTGTAGTGCATTTTATTAGAGAGTACATTGTCGTCACAACACACAAGTAAAGTAAAAAAAGCTTAGAACTCACATTAAATTTATACTAAAAAAGGTTCAATTTAGTTATTCTTTTCCAAAGGAGGGGTCCAATTGAATGTGTTTACACCTGCCACATAACAATTTAAAGTTTGAGTAAACTACAACCAAAGGTCACATAGCAATTTTGGTATTAACCTTTTAATGACTTTCACGAACCGCAAAAGAATTGGTATACAAATCACAAAATTTCAAGCTCTATACATCTATAGAAAGAATTATCATAGCATCGTGGATCGAACCAAAGAAGAAGACGAAGAAGCACAAAAATTTATAAGAAATTAGAGATGAAGAAATTTAAAACAAATAAGTAAAACAGATAAATGATAGATCAGATAAATTAGAGATGAAGATGATGTAGACGATAAAGAGACGGAGACGATGGAGATGGGAGACTAAACGACAGAAGAGAAGAAATAATTTTGCTAAACGATAGGCCCTCTATGATACATAGTACCCATTGTGTAGTAGCTATTTATTAAAGCATATAGTGCCACTTGGCACAATAACATTGGTTAAACATAATAACCATGAGAGAGAAAGATGAAAATAACAACCAAATAGTGGAAAACGAAATCCTGAATAAAAACAGAGGAAAAACGAGAAGAATATTTGTTTTAACAGCAAGCGTTGGACGTCCCTTTTATCATCCCCCGCAAGCGAACGAGGAGATTCCGCAACTGTAAACTTGGTCTTCAGACTAAGAAAACGAGGACTTGGTAAAGCTTTTGTCATGATGTCGATAAGTTAATCTTCGGAGGGAAGAAATCTGACTGAAAGCTATTTGGATGCAACCTTTTCTCTGAGAAAATGAAGACCAATCTCAAGATGTTCCGTCCGGTTGTGAAGCACAGGATTGACGGCCATGTATGTGGCACTGAGGTTGTCACAGAGTAGCAGAGGAGTGGAAATGCGGTTAATGCCAATTTCAGTTAGGACCGATTGGATCCAGAGGACCTCAACGGTAGCATTGGATAGACCACAATATTTTGTTTTAGCACTGGATCGAGAGGTTACCTTTTGCTTGGAGGAGCTCCATGAGATGAGGCTGGAACCAAAGAAGACACAAAACCCACTTTGCTTTTTCTATCATCCGGGCAGCTGGCCCAATCGGCATCGGTGTAACAAGTTAAGGCCAAAACAGATGATTTAGTTAGAAGAATACCATGATTTTTCGTGCCTTTGAGGTAGCGAAGAGGTGTTTTGCTGCTTGAAGATGTGAAGCGGTTGGGGCATGCATAAACTGACAGAGCTTATTGACACTGAAACTGATGTCTGGTCTGGTCAGCGTACAATATTGGAGGGCTCCTACTAAGCTTCTGTATTCAAAGGGGTTGTCCAATAATTGTCCATCAGTAAGGGACAATGTGGTGCCAATGGCCATTGGAGAGTGAATGGGCTTGCAGTCAGTGAGTTGATCAAATAGGTTGTAGATGTACTTGGACTGAGATAAGTGTAAATGGTCTAATGAGCGAGCTACCTGAATACCAAGGAAAAAGGATAGATCACCAAGATCTTTAAGTGCAAAGTGAGTGTTTAAACAAGTAATAAAGTGTTGGGTGGTTACAGAACTATTGCCAGTTACAATGATGTCATCAACTTAAATGAGAAAGATGATTAAAGTGTGTAAATTGCAAAAAATGAACATGAGCGTATCAGATTTCGCATTTGAGAAGCCTCACTGCATCAGACAAGCATTGAGCTTTGAAAACCATGCTCGAGGACTCTGTTTGAGACCATACAAGGCCTTATGTAGAAGCAGGACATGATTAGGATGTTGGTGAATTATAAAACCAGGTGGTTTCTTGATATACACTTCTTCAGATAAGTCACCATTAAGAAAGGCATTGTGTACGTCAAGCTGTCGAATGGCCCAATTGTGAGATAAAGCAATGGATAGCACAAGCCAGATGGTAGTAGGCTTGAGCACTGGACTGAAAGTTTCAAAGTAATCAATGCCATAATCTTGGCTGAAACCTTGAGCAATCAAGCGGGCCTTGAAACCAGTAATCTCACCTGATGGAGTCTGTTTGAGTCTGAACACCCACTTACTGCCAATTACCTTGCGATCCTGGGGCAGAGATGTGAGAGACCATGTATTATTTCGTATGAGCACCTCATATTCCTTAAGCATAGCTTGCTTCCATCTTGGATGAAGAAGTGTTTCCTTGTATGATCTTGGGTCTGTTTTGTCCAAGTCAATGACAACGGATAACCAGGCCTTTGGTTTAAAGATGCCCATTTTTTATCGTGTAATCATGGGATGGTTATTGGTTGTGAGAGGGAGGGATTGTGGTGGGTCTAAAGTGTTGGGAATGGTAAGGTGTGGTGAAGCAGAGTGAGTTGGGAGGGCAGAGTTGAGTGGTGGTGAAGGAGAGGGAATGATGGAAATTGGTGGACTGGTTGAGGATTCAGGTGATTGAAGGAGATAGGCAGTAGGTTGGCTGGTTGGCATAGGCTAGGAGGATGGAGATGGAATGGAAGAAGATAAATGGAGGGAATCATGGTGATGAACAATGTTGCTTTGAGAATTGGCAGTAGACTGATTTAGGGAGGAAGGGCAGAGAGGACTGATGGGAATAGGAATGGAAATGACAGGAGAAGAAGGAGTGATTGGTTGAGAGTTATCTAGGAAAGGAAAAGCAGTTTCATTGAATATTACATGCCTAGAAACATATATGCGACCTATTGTGGGATGACGACAGAGATATCCCTTGTGCAAAGAGGTATAGCCTAAGAAGGTGCATTCATGAGACCGGTATTGAAGTTTATGGTCATTAAATGGCCGAAGAAAGGGAAAACAGGTACAGCCAAATACTTTAAGAAGCGGGTAATTAGGAGGTTTATTGTATAAGGTTTCATAGGGAGATTTGTTTGCAAGGAGAGGTGTGGATAGCCGATTGATAAGGTATGTGGCTGTGTGGAAGGTAAAGGGCCAGAAAGTATGTGGAACAGAGGAATGGACAAGCATGGCTAATCCGACTTCAACTACATGTTTGTTCTTTCATTCAACAGTACCACTTTGTTGAGGGGTATAGGGACAAGATAAACAGTGGAGTATGCCAAGTTTGTCTAGAATAGGTGAGAGAGCTTTGAACTCTCCTCTTCATCAGTTTGGATTGATTTTATAGTGGTGGAAAACTGATTGGATACCATTTTTTGAAACTTGATGAAACAGGGGAGAACATCTTATTTTAGTTTTATGGTGTACATCCAAGTGAATGGCGAGAAAGCATCAATAAACAATAAGAAATATTTGTCTCCATTTACTGAATTGATAAGGGAAGAACCCCATACATCAGTATAAACAATATCAAAAGGAGAGGGTGGACGAGAAGTTGAAGAATGGAAAGGTAAACGATGGCTCTTGGCCATTTGGCAACACTTGCATACTGATACATTTGTATTATTTTTGTACTTCAGTTTGCATTTAGACATAATGGACTGAACTATTGGAGTAGAGGGGTGTCCTAAGCGACGATGCCACAAGGAAAAGTCTGTAAGTGCTAAGATGAAGGCAGTTGGATGAGAGGAGGATGTGGATGAGCTTGGAGCAGGTGGAGTGACAGAGAGCTTTTATAGGCCACGATCAAGTGTGCCCTAGAGGAGTGGACTCTTAGTTTGAAGATCCTTCACAACAAATGAGTCATAGAAAAACTTACCATTTCCTATCACAACTTGTTCACCACCATAATATGGAGTAGGTTGTTGGATGTTGGACAGGTCAGGGTCATATGATGAGTAGCTCTGAAGTCCATATATTAACCTTAATCTGGATGATTGGATTTTGGATCTGGGAAGCAATGACATAGGATAAAGGCTGATTTGGGGTTCGTGTAGTTTGAGAAAAATGAGCTTGGGGAGGGTGAATATTTCTGTATTTGGGGTTATCAATATTGTAACAGGATAGGGTTGTATGGCCAAGTTTATTGCAGATTTGACATTGAGGCCTATTGGAGGAGTGTGATGATTGATGGGGAGGAGGGGGGGTGTCGTTGAGCTTGGGCAGGGGATCTAGGAAAAGTATGATCAGTAGCATTCAAAGCAAAGAAAGGAGAATTAGGGAGAATACCCGGAAGAGATGGAGGAGGTCTGAAGGATGATCTGGTATTTTGTGGCTAGTGAGGGTGTCGAGGTTATAGAGAGAGATGAGCAACATTGGCTTGGATTTGTTGAAGTTGATCCAAGGCAGATTGTGTTTCCAACCGAGAGTCATATGCGATGAGCAGGCTGCAGACATCAGCGATGGAGGGGTGGTCAGTTCTATTCTGAATGGAAGTCACATAAGGGTTTTACTCATTTCCGAGACCTTCGAGAATATATGCAAGATGATCACGGTAAGATAGAGGTTCTCCAATGGCAGCAAATTTATCTACAATGTCTTTAATCTTAACGAGATACTGAGATCATTGATGCCATCCTTTCTTATTTTCTGAAGTTGAGATCGCAGTCCCATAATCTGAGCTGTTGAAGACGACTCATAAACTGTTCGAAGTGCTTCCCAAATCTCCAATGCTGATTCGTACCCAACAATTTCACCCATTTTATCTTCATTGAAAAATGAGTAAAACCAGCTCATGATAGTGCGATTGTACTTCTGCCAATAAGAAAAATGAGGGTTAATATGTGTCTACTGAGGATCGAGGTATTTAAGTGGCTGGGGATAGGTTCCGTCAATGAAACTTTCAAGGCCATAGCCCATAGTTAAGTTAAGAAGCTGGTTTTTCCAGAGAAGATAGTTTGAATCATTTAGTTTGACAGTAAGGGATTGGGACATATGAGAGAAGTTTGCTATGGGAGATTGTGGGGATGGGAGTGTGGAAAACAAATTAATCGGTACCTGAATTGGAAAAGAATGATGGGTGGGAAAGCCGACATACTGAGGGTGAAGGGGCGGTGGTGGAGGGCCATATTGAGGAGGGTAAAATGGATTTCGAGCAGGGGGAGGGATGCGTTGAGTAGTAGGTGGGGTAAACGATGGAGAAGATATAGAGATGTTGGTTGGAGGTGGAACTGTTGAATGAATACCTGGGTTTGATGTCACTGGTAGAGTAGAATCTTCTTCAGATGTTCCCGAGCTCAAGCCATGAAGAAGAAAAGGGATGCTTAAAGCTTTGATACCATGTAGACGATAGAGAGACGGAGACGATGGAGACTAAATGACAGAAAAGAAGAAATAATTTTACTAAACGATAGCCCTCTGCGATACATAGTACCCATCGTGTAGTAGGTATTTATTAAGTATATAGTTCCACTTAGCACAATAACATTGGTTGAACATAACAACCATGAGAGAGAAAGATGAAAATAACAACTAAATAATGGAAAACGAAATGCTGAAGAAAAACAGAGGAAAAACGAGAAGAATATTTATTTTAACAGCAAGCGTTGGATGTCCCTTTTATCAGATGACATAATTAAGCTTTTAGCAGATGAAGAAAAACGAAGAAGAAGATGAATAATTTCTTCTCTGTATTCAATTTATAGTTGATCTACTTTCTCAATACAAATTCTACTGAGATACGTCGCATAAACACACTTATAAAGAATAATTAAATAGGTATAAATTGAACAAAATATTAAACAAATATAACAAATCACTCTACATGTAAAATTATGATTGGAGGAGGTGTAACGAACTAAATCTTCTGAAAGCCCCAATTAATCTTAAAAATAGTAGACACACATTGACTACAAAATGAGCTGTCAAATGTTGCTGACTCATCATGTCGGCCAAGTTTAAGTCATCTGTTCATCCTCAATATCCCCTCAAACGAGAGGCTAGTAGAACTAGTCCAAGTTTGGTTTGCAAGTACGAAAATTGAGTATGTGTGTAGTTTCGTTAGACAGCCAACAAGTTGTTCATTAGATGGCACATATTGAATGTCCAAGAGGCCCTGAAGAACTTGATTTCTAACATGTTCCGTTCGAGTGTGAAACAATTAATTGGTAGCAAGAGCACCCACACTAATGATATCACACCAAATAATTGGAGATGTCGAGAGAGGACAATCAATTTCATTTAGGAGGTTTCGAACCCAGCAACTATTACTTGCTTTTTGGAAGACCATGATATTAATGAATTACCCAGAAAGACACAGTAGGCTATAACTAACTTTCGATCATCTACACTTATTGCCTAATCGACATTTGAAAAATTGTGATAGACAGTGTATTACTTGGTTGAATGTGCAAACCAGATTTATTGTGCCTTTGAGGTATCTCAAAACTCTTTTAATGGCAAACCAATGAACATCTATCAAGCCTTGTATTCTTCAAATACTGAAGTGCTCCCACTGTACTGGGGGGAAATGGATCAGTCAGAATTACTCTATTATTTATTGATAAATGTTTGCCAAGAATGGCTAAAGATGAATAAGCCTTTAAGTTCTAAAAAAAATCAGCTTGTCAACAGATTCAATATATATTTTCCTTGACGCGAATGAATTTCATTTGAAACATAAGACGCTTGAATGCTGATAACTTGTAGAAATACAAGTTATTGTTCTCTTTAAGTTTGAATAATTAGGGTCAAATATTGAGAAATGCATTCATTTCAATAGAAAAACACATAAAATTACTCATATGCATTCAATACATACAAAAGCATCATTTTAAGAGAAAAATGCATTACTAACGCTTGATAACGCATGAATTATAGATTTTTCACTAAGTGTTGCAGAGAAGCCAATGCAGGAGGCATGCATTGGAACCAAGCGAATGCAAGAAGATACATTTCGCTCGGGCACTTAACGTCAAATTGGCAGCGTCTGAGTTGATCAGAATGGCAGGCGGCTACAGTAGGACATGAAATTTAATGACCATCACATCAAAGTTGCTGAACCCCAATATCTATATAAGGAGATGCTACCCACTTGAGAAGAAGGTAGTCAATTAGTTAGAAAATCATAAAGTTAGAACTTAGGAGTAGGTAGCAGTTCTTTGCATAAAGTAGTCTTTAACCGCCTACAAGAAGAAGAGTCTGACCACCATTCGACTGCCAATACGGAGGTTCTGTTGAAGTTAGAGCTCGAGAGAGACGACTTTC
Organism: Benincasa hispida; assembly: GCF_009727055.1. NCBI lineage: Eukaryota > Viridiplantae > Streptophyta > Magnoliopsida > Cucurbitales > Cucurbitaceae > Benincasa > Benincasa hispida. Next base: position 62,924,464 of record NC_052353.1, read on the forward strand.
AGCATATCCTCACCACAGCCACAGTAACAAGCACCTAAAATTAAGCCAAATGGAGCAAGAGATTGACCCCGGTGACTTGACACACTTTTCTTTCCCTTACTCAGCCTTGTCTTCCATTATTTGTCTTGATTGAACTAAAATACACTTTTCTTTCTCTTACTCAGCCTTGTCTTCCATTATTTGTCTTGATTGAACTGGAATTCTGTAGAACTATTTCATTATGATTAATTAAATCATGATTTCATCCATTTTCTTGCTTTCCTTTATCATGAGTAGCTAAATCCATCGTGAATTGGATGGAACTAAATGATAATCTGCTAATTCATATACGTACGTCAAACTTGCTTATTATACACTTAAAGGTTTTATTCTTGAATCCATCTGATCAATCGATTTAAGTAGAAATAGTTAATTACTCGAGAGAGTAAGTAATTGTGGAATGCATCAAGTAAGATTATTAAGTAGCTTCAGAGATTAAGCTAGTTATATTGATCTGTTGTATTAATAAAAACATGCATTTTAGAGGTAAGATGAGTGTGGAAAACGCAGGTTGAAATTAATTAGAAAACAGAATCCACTTACAGCCCAATGGATCTGGTGGGACCAACATCCAAGTGTTTGTCCAGCTAAGGGCCACAAAGTCACCATCCATGGCTGCTTTTCATGGTGGAGAGACCAAGGCATCACAAACTTTCGTCGGCCTACACTGATTCCAATTAATCTGAGTGGAAGCCACCCATATTTTTGAGCAAAAGATACCGGACTTACCACGGGTGATCATAGGATGATCATTTATGACCGCTGGGTGATCAACTATGTGTGAAGAACCAAGTTTAGGGTTTTAGTTATCAGGAGAGCCCAATGAATGTGACATTTATAATATGTGTTCCCTTGGTATAGTGTAGTTTAACAGTATTTTGTTGCCTTTTGTTTGTTAATTATATGTTGTTTGGCTTAACCTATTATTATTTTGTGTGTGTGTGTTCCATCATGACTTTATAGAGATATCATTTTAAGATTTGTTTTAATATGTTTCTTTTACTGGATATTTGATTTTTTTTCTCATATTCTCTCTGACCAGTCTCAAATTCTAGATTTCTTGCCATTTGGAAATTCATTACTAATATCACTTCTAGGTAAATAATCGATCTTTTGGTTGTGAACAGGAGACAAATTATTCTGTTTTGCACAAATTTGACATAGTTATTGCAAGTTTTTGGCAAGTAATTTTCACAATTTCAAGTCAATTTGAGTTTTATGAAGAAATGATAAATCGTAATGCATGATATTTGAAAGATTATATTAGTTGTTAAGAATGAATTAGTTTAGATATTGATAATTTTTTTTTCTCAAAGGTTCTAAATCGTCGATACTTAACTAATTTTGAAGGCTTATAAATGCTTGAAAATAACTTTGCGACCTTTAAGAATAAGAAAAACCTTTAAAAATATGACATCTAAGGTTTGAGACATACACTTTCAAAGGTTGAGTTATTAGTTAACCTTTGAAAAAAGGTATATCAAAAGTTCATTCTTTACTTTTTTTTATATAGGTTTGTAGCCTTAAAAAATAGTAAACTTTCTTGTAGTGTGGATAAGGAAAAGAAGATTTGAAAAAAACTAAAGTTTTTCAAGGGTGGGTAGGTATGAAATCTCTGTCTTTTGGGTAAAGTTTTTAAACGAATGATATGTTATGGTTACCAAGTAAGGTATTTTGCTCTTGATGACTAGTGATCTATTTGTATGTTGTGCCTATTGTGCAATGTCGACATTTTTAGTAGATTTTGATTTAGTCAATTCTATTCTAGACGTAGTTGTCTCGTGTGGAGGAGACAAGGTTTTCATCTTAGAGCCTCTCTGATACGTTTTCGTTATGTAATGAATTAATTACTATGTGATACCTTACATACGCATAGTTCGAGTGGGGATTGCCTCAATCCACTTTCATACGTAATCAACAGCCAATAAAATATAGAGATAACCAAAAGAAGGGGGAAAAGGATCCATAAAGTCCATGCCTCAGACGTTGGAGACTTCACATACTAGAATTGAATTAAAAGGAATTTCATTTATTTTAAAAAGTGATCCGGTTCTTTGGCATTTTTCACATAATTTATAGAAAACATATGCATAAGTAAACAATGTATTCCAAAATAGACCACTATCTAAGACTTTACATGTAGTTCTCTAAGGGCTAAAATGTCTACCACAAGCAAGTTCATGACAAAACAATAAAATGGATTCAAACTCTTGTTCAGGGACACACCTCCTAATTATATGGTCAACACAAAATTTTCAAAGATCGGGAGGGTCTTAAACATAGTATTTTGAATCACTACGAAGTTTAGATCTCTGTGATACGAGCATGTCAAAAGGAAACTCACCGGTGACTAGGTAATTCACCATGTTAGCATATCATAGTGTGACGTCGATTACCTAGAACAAGTGTTCAGTTGAAAAGTCATCTCTCATCGGTATAGGATCTTCTTCTTACACAAGCCTACTAAAATGGTCCACTACTATGTTTTTGGTTCCCTTTCTATCTTTCATTGTTAGGTTAAACACTTGAGGAAGAAGAATCCATCTCACGAGTCATGGCTTGGCCTCTTTCTTAGTTATCAAGTACCTAAGAGCAGCATGGTTCGTATCGATATTAATGTAAGAACCAAGAACGTAACATCTAAATTTACCTATTCAAAGACTATAGCAAGAAACTTTTTTTTGGTGGTGGTGTAATTGACTTGAGTCGGATTGAGAGTTCTTGATGCATAATAGAGGACATGCCTCTTCTTATCAACCTTTTGTCCCCATACAACTCCAACTACCAAGTGACTAGTATCTCACATAATTTCAAAAGGTAGGACCCATTGTGGAGGCTAAAGAATCAAGGCAAAAGTCAATCGATCTTTAAGAGTGTCAAATGCTTCCTGGCAATTCTTGTCAAAGTTGAACAAGGCATCATTATGTAATAGGGAAGATAGAGGCAATGCCATCTTTGAGAAGGCCTTGATGAATCTCCTGTAGAATCGTGCATTACCAAGAAATGAACATAATTCCCTAATATTTGATGGATAGGGAAGGTTACTTATAACATCTATCTTGGCTTCAATTTTCTTAGCAAAAATTAGATGACCTACAACTATGCCATGGCTTGCCATGAAATGACATTTTTCGTAATTAAGAATGAAATTTGTCTCAATGCATCTTTTCATGATTAAACCTACGTTGTGCAAACAATCGTCAAATGAATTCCCATAAACCGTAAAATCATCCATGAAGACCTCAATACACTTATTTATGAAATCATAAAATATGTTCATCATACACCTTTGGAATGTACCTAGGGCTTTGCAAAGCCCAAATAGCATCCTCTTGAAAGCATATGTTCCATAAGTGCATGTAAAAGTGGTATTTTCATGGTCTTCTTGAGCAATGGGAATTTGGTAAAAACTTGAAAAACTATCTAGAAAACAGAAAAATGGCTTCTCGATGAGTCGTTCCATCATTTGGTCAAGAAATGGAATGGGAAAATGATCTTTATTAGTTACCTCATTAAGTTTTCTGAAATCGATGCACATTATCCATCTGTTTTGAACTCTCGTAGGTACTATACCACCTTTTTCATTCTCAACGATCGTCATGTCGGTTTTCTTTATACAACATGAATTTGGCTCACTCATTTGCTGTCAGGAACGGGATAGATTATACCAGCCTCATGGAGCTTTATGATTTCCTTGAGTACCACTTCCTTCATTGTTGGGTTAAATCTTCTTTGTGATTGAACAGTGGCCTTTGCTCCATCTTCTAAGATTATTCTACGCATACAAAGTGAGGGACTTATTCCTATGATATTGTCCAAGGTCCATCCAGTTGCTTTCTTATACAACTTCAACATTTCCATCAAAGTGTCTTCTTGAGTAGATGTTAGTTCTCTGGAAATGATCATAAGGAGAGTATTCTCTTCATATAAGTACATGTACTTTAGGTGAGAAAGGAGAACCTTAAGCTCAGTCCTTTGTACCTGTGGAGCAAGAGATCACCTTAAAAGAATTATCAAAGTTAAAATCAATAGAAGGAGTCACTATCTCATCACAATCAACATCAACAGTCATCAAAACTTCATCAACAAAATCATAAGTCTCAATAAAGCATAGGGAAAAATGTTCTTTAGGGAATTTCATTGCATCATGATGATAAAATTTACAATATCCTCATTAAATTCTACATTAAGGGAACCATTATCTACATCAATTTTAGTGTCGTGAGATTTATGCTTGGCCTCATGGTGCTCTGGGAGCATCCCCTTTCGGATGGTGTTTGCATGAGTCAATATCAAGGTAGACGGAGAGAGCGTTTATAGTAAGTGGGTGAAGGGTATGTGTTAACACATCCTACTGTCTTCTTCATTGGTTCGCACCGTGAGATCATTTTGCACTCCCTCGTGGCTCCCTGGGAGCGTCCCCCTTCAAATGGATTTTGTGCAGTTGGTCAATATCAAGTTGAACTCCAAAAATGGATAGGGTCAATTTAGTTGTTGCCTCAATTAGATTTTTTTCCCTTCGGATTGGCTGTTTGGGGAGGAACTCTAGGGCTTAAAATGATGGGTCTTACGGAAAATTGTTAAGTAAGTTAATGATTTTTTACCAAATCAATGATGGCTAGTCGTTATAGGAGAAAAAGTTGTTCTGATATTAATGACTGGTTGAGAATGTCTCAATTCAGAGGAGGGATAAATTGACCACCCTTCGGCGGCTTTATCCTAAACCTTTAAAGCGTCATTGTGAAACTAGACGTCACACGGGGTTCATGTTAAATTTTCTAAACCATATTTGATGTTGTATGTTTTTTCAACGAGTATTTGCTTAAAATCTAACGTGGGTCAATGTGTTTTTGTTTTTAGCAAATGTTTGATTTTTCGTTAAATGCCTCTAGTTTGACCGATTCATACAGTGGAAAGAGTCTTGTAAAACGTATTTCGTGGTAAACGACCTCGAGTTTGTCATGGTTGAGGACTGTCCTCAAGTTCCGACCCTTGTTGCACCACGAAGTGTTCGTAATGCTTATGAGTTATGGATGAAGGCTAATTCATTGGACCGAATTCACATATTGGCTAGCATACCTGATGCTTTGGCCAAAAGGGTTGAGAACATGGTCATTGCATGAGAGATCATGGACTTGTTGCAAGATTTGTTTGAACGTCAGTTCTTACTTTTCGAGCATAGAGGCAAGGATGACAAAGACACCAGTAGTGTCAGTTCCCAAGTTAAACTCCAGGAAGAGAAAGCAAGTGTTGCTGACTCTGTTAAAGTTCATAGAAGAGAAGTGTTCTCTGAAATGGAACGTGGAGCTTATTTAGGTTTTGATACGGATCCCACTACTCTTCAAAAGAGAAGGATGTCTGAAGACAGTAAATATGATTTATTGGTCTTGGAGACATGTTTGGTAGAAAATGATGATTCTGCCTAGATCCTTGATTTAGGTGCTACTAATCACATCAGTTCCTCTTACCAAGGATTTAGTTTCTGACAAACGTTGCCACAGGGAGAGATGAATCTTCAAGTCGGTACTGGTGAGGTTGTTTCAGCTGTTGCTGTGGGCAGGCTGAAGTTATTTTTGGATAAGAAACGTTATCTATTACTAGATAATATTTTTGTGGCTCCTCATATCAACAGGAACTTAATCTTGGTTTCTTGTCTCATTGAACAAGGTTATACTGTCTCCTTTTCTGAGAATAAAGTGTTTATTTTCAAGAATGGAATGGAGATTTGCTTTGATTCAATGGAGAATAACTTGTATGTACTAAGGTCGTTATTCATAAAAGCCTTATTTAATACTGAAATGTTCAGTACGACAACAACAGCTAAAAGACCAAAAGTTTATCCTAAAGAAAACACCCATTTTTGGCATCTAAGGTTAGGTCACATCAATCTTAATAGGATTGAGCAGCTAGTGAAATGTTGACTTCTAAAGAGTTTAGAAGAAAACTCTTTGTCAGTGTGTGAATCATGCCTTGAAGGCAAGATGACTAAACGACCTTATACTAAAAAAGGTCACAGAGCCAAGGAAGTCTTGGAGCTTGTACATTCTGACCTATATGGTTCGATGAGTGTTGGAGCTTGAGGTAGGTATGAATATTTCATCTCTTTCATAAATGATTATTCAAGGTACGGGTATCTCTACTTAAAGCAATGTAAGTCTGAAGCCCTTGACAAGTTCAAGGAGTATAATGCTGAAGTTGAAAACTTGTTAGGTAAGAAGATAAAAACACTATAATCTGATTATGATGGAGAGTATATGAACCTCCAATTTCAAAACTATATGATAGAACATGGAATTACGTCCCAACTCTCGGCCCCAGATATACCTCAGCAGAATGGTGTATCAGAAAGGAGAAATAGAACCTTATTGGACATAGTTTAGTCTATGATGAGTTAAGTTCATCTTTCAGACTCGTTTTGGGGTTTTGCAGTGGAGACTGCATGCTACATTTTGAACAACTTTCCCTCGAAAAGTGTTTCTGAAATACCTTTTGAGTTGTGGAGAGGCCGTAAAGGTAGTTTACGCCACTTCAGGATTTGGAGGTGTCTGGCTCATGTGCTTATGACGAACCTGAAGAAGTTAGAACCGCATTCGAAAGTTTGCTTCTTTGTAGGCTACCCCAGGAAAACGAGAGGTGGATACTTCTATGATTCGATTGAGAACAAAGTGTTTGTTTCTACAAATGCTATCTTCTTGGAAGAAGACCAAATTAGGGATCATAAACCATGAAGTAAGCTTGTTTTACATGAGATTTCTAGTGAGACTGAGACTACTGAGGGTTTAATAAGAGTTGTTGAATAAACTGACAGATCAACAAGAACTTTTAAGGTCGATGCATCTAATCAACCAGCTCAAGAGTTGAGACTGCCTCGAATAGTGGGAAGGTTATGAACCTACCGAAATGCTACATGGGTTTGATTGAAGCCCAGAACATCATTTCTAATGATGGGGTCGAGGATTCATTGTCTTTAAGAAAGCAATGGAGGATGTTGACAAGGATGAGTTGATTAAGGCCATGAACCAGGAAATGGAGTCTATGTACTTCAATAAAGTCAGGGAACTTGTGGATCAGCCTGATGGGGTAAAATCTATAGGGTGTAAGTTGATCTATAAGTGAAAACGAGGTATAGATGGAAAGGTGCAAACCTTTGAAGCTATCGGCTCGTTGTATACTTTGATCCACTACTGCTCGAATAGCATTTCCTGCTGCAGTTTGAGCGGCAAATGGTGTCCCTCTTCTTGTACCGGCGGAGGACCAAGAAATTAACCGACCCCGTACATCTGTAACAGTCACAATTGTATTGTTGAAACTTGCTTAATCATGAATAACGCCCTTTGGTATTCTATGCATACTTTTACGTGAGCTAATACGTCCATTTCTACGTGAACCGATTCTTGGTATGGGTTTTGCCATATTTTATCATCTCATAAATCTAAGTCAGAGATATATGGATATTTCATTTCATGTCAAAACGGATCCTTTAATTTTATTTTTATGTGTATATAGGTTGAGGGAGTGGACTATAAGGAAACTTTCTCACCTGTTATCATGCTGAAGTCTATTAGGATACTACTGTCCATAGCCACATTTTATGATTATGAGATATGGCAAATGGACGTCAAGACTGCCTTTCTTAATGGTAATCTTAAGGAGACCATCTACATGGCTCAACCAAAGGAGTTCGTAGTTCCAGATCAAGAGCAAAGAGTTTACAAGCTTAATAGGTTCATTTATGGGTTGAAACAAGCGTCTAGATCATGGAACATTAGATTTGACAGTGCGGTCAAATCATTTGGCTTTGATCAAAACGTTGATGAGTCTTGTGTTTACAAGAAGATCATCAACAGCTCAATAGCTTTCCTAATACTGTATGTGGATGATATCCTATTCATTAGGAATGAAGCAGGGTTTCTGACTGACATTAAAAAGTGGTTAGCTGTCCAGTTAAAAATGAAAGATTTGGGTGAGGCGTAGTATGTTCTAGGGGTCCAAATAATTCGGGATCATAAGAACAAGAGGTTAGCCTTGTTTCTGGCATCGTACATCAATCAAATGTTGATCAGGTACTAGATGCAGGATTCCAATAGGGGTTTGTTACCTTTTAGGCATGGAATAGTTTTTTCTAACGATCAATGTCCTAAGACACCTCAAGAAGTTGAGAAGATGAAACGAATTCCCTATGCTTCAACCGTTAGCAGCTTAATGTATGCAATGTTGTGTACTCGACCTGACATTTGCTATGCAGTAGGGATTTTCAATCGTTATCAATCCAATCTAGGATTAGATCACTGGACAGCGGTCAAAACGATCCTCACGGAGAACGAGGGACTATATGCTCGTGTATGGAGATAAGGATCTGATCCTTACAGAATACACAGACTCTGACTTTCAGACTGATAGAGATTCTCGTAAATCGACATCAGGGTCAGTTTTGGCGAAGCATCAAGCAAGGATGCATCACAGACTCCACTATGGAAGTCGAATATGTAATCACTTGTGAAGTAGCTAAGGAGGCTATTTGGCTAAGGAAATTCCTTACAGATTTGGAAGTTGTTCCAAATATGGATTTGTCGATCACTCTTTATTGTGATAACAGCAGGGTTATGGTGAATTCGAACGAGCCTTGGATTCATCATAGAGGCAAGCATATAGAACACAAATATCACTTGATTAGGGAAATTTTGCATCGTGGTGATGTGATAGTCATGAAGATCACATCGGAGCATAACGTTGTTGATCTGTTTACTAAGGCGCTCACGGGTAAAGTGTTCGAGGGTCATCTGGAGAGTCTGGGTTGGCAGGACATGCGACATCTTGTCTAGGACAAGTGGCAGAGGATACTGGGGTATAGAATATGCCCTAGTTTATTGTATATTGTACTTGTATTTTATCATGTATTGTACATTAGTCTCCCGAGGCATTAGGACAAGTGGGAGATTGTTGGGATAGGTGACCTAATTCTCTCGAAATCTCATAGTTTATAAACTGTACACATTGTTATGAACAAAATAAGAGTTATTTTATTTGGCATTTACTCATATCCAATAAACAAAGCTACATGGTTATTGTATGTAAACTTAAGCATGTATATGAGATATACAAGTGAATCATGCCTTAAGTGATAACCTAAATAGGTCTGTAGTATAAGGATTAAGGAATGATACCTGACCCTGGTGACACTACGGATACGACCCGCTTTGTAGAAGTTTGCAAGTGTTATGAACTACTACACAGAATGTGCAGGAAGTCCTTGACCCTTCATGTGGCTTGCATAGCTCGTGCACGGAAGATCCCATACTGTGTAGTTCTACGAAAAGAGTGTTGTATACTTACAGATCTCCACTCGCATGCTCGACTAGAATCTTTCTATTGTAGCTTATTAATTGTTCTGAGCCCTTAGTGTATACCTTGAACACACTTTGCGTATCTCACCTAAATGACCATAGGTGACATGACCTCAATCCTGAGTGTTATGGGAACTCCTGCCTTTGAGGGCGGTCCTTTGATTAGTATGGGTGAGAATGGCCAAATTACCAACTTAACATGCCTACCTTTTTGGGGATTTGTCTGATTTGGGAACTGGGAACTTAGTTACACAAGATGGAATTCACTCATTCCCCAAAGCAAGGGTAAGTAGATAGATTACTTCCTTAAGGGCTGGTTCCAGGTCTTGAACATAGTGGCCACAACTTCTCTTTGGAAGAGAGGACTCAGTCATAGTAGGACTATGACTTATGTTCATTAAAGGGATCAATGGTACTTAAGGAGTTAGATGTAACTACAAGGGCATAACAGTTATTGGCACAGCTGTACTTACGAGCGATCTGTGAAGGGTTATCGCACTGTTGATTGATTGAATGGACACAAAATATATCTATAGTAAAGAGAGTGCAATTATCGGTCTTTAGTAGAGTACACAACAGTCAACAGATGGAGGATCCCATGGCTAAAGAGTTTAGTCAGTTATTCACGTACCGTTGGAGCTTCAAGCTACAGGTCCATAAGGTCCCCTTGGTAACTCAATGGATTCAAGTTGAGAATCAGTTCTTGGTGTTGATTTGAAGTGTTCAAATTTACAAGAGGAAATTCGATTATATATGATATGATCGGTGTGATGTATGAGATACATCAAGTAGAGGATTAATGTAAATATGATTTACACTAAGTACCATAAAATAGAAAAATAACTATGGTTTATATGTTTCATGAGATGAAATATGAAAACAATAGGTTATAAATATAATATGGTAAGTTGGTTATCATATATATTTATAATAATATTAATTATTGGATAATTATCTCTTTTTCTCTAATAACCAATTGAGTGGGAAGTTATTGATGGTTTTATGGTAACCGTGAGATAAAAGGAAAAATGTTTTCCTAAATTTAGTAGATTTGCTAAGAGTTTCCATTCTCGGAAAGGAACTCACGGATCACTGTCAAGTGAGAATTGTTTTCACTAAATGATAGCTCAAAGAGAGACTTGATGATCGTGGAGTGACACTATACGATAGTTCACTCATCTTATTATAGCTAAACGATCGCAAGGCTTTTGCTATACGATAGCTTGCCTTCTTCTAAATGATTGAGTATTCGTCTATACGATAGACTCTTCTCATCTACCACTTGCTCAATCGTCTACACGATTGTTATTCCTCTAGTCTCTTCCTCTAACCAAGTCCACACAGAGCCCACACTTTTGGATTCTCACACCAAGAATACTAAGGTAGCCATTGTGGTGGTTTCATCACTCAACTCGACTGAGTCGATGTTTTTGGAGGTCGTTCATTGGGTTCGTGATCTTGGAGATCGTTGTATTCGTGTTTGCTGATTGATCGTGTTGTGTTGCGATCGTTGTGTTCGAGCATTCGTGTTTTGTTGTCTTGGAAACTAAACGAGCATTTATGATCGAGGGAGTTTGAAGCATGAGTCTTCAAAGGTATGTTTATTTTATCCCTTGATATAATTGTTAAGCATGCTGTAATTTCGTATTGTGACCTGTAAGTTTTCGTTTCGTGACTGTAATTGTTATATATCGAATGAAATTTATAACGATCATTCCGCTGCTCATGAAAATCCTCTTATCTAATTTTCTTCAGTGGCAACACCTCGAATACAGTATGATACAAGGAAAGTTAATTACTCTCGATTTGTTTCATTTGACCTTGTCGAGTTTCAACAGTTTTTTCAATGAATGATATTAGTGGTATATTTACTTATATCAACTCACATATTTCTTAAATGGGTTATCATTGAAAGTTTCTATTTTAAAAAAAAAAACATATTATTGTGTGACGGTTCATTTTATTATCAGTCAGCCACAAGTACAATTCATTCATGGAAATAATTGGTTTTATTTGACTACAAAGGTATTTTTAGCTAGCCACAAAATTAATCTAGCCCTAAAACCAGGTGCAGAAATAAGAACAAGAATATTAATAAAAATAAATATATGCAGGTATTGTCATATTAATTAACTAACCTCTAAAACCACCTCATAGAAAAATCAAGGTTGAAGACGAAGCCTCTACACTAGTTCACAGCATATGAATGTCTCTTGAGTGGCCAACTTAACTTGCACTCTGCTCAAATAGAAATGGTTCCAACGATCAATGTGATTAGGAACAAATCTCCAACCCAAGATGCTTGTATGTCCTTCAAAGTTTTGTCCCAACAAGTTCAACATTTTCTTGTTATTCATATTTATAGATGTTGAAATCACACAAGTTAAATCACACCTATTGTATTAACATAAGTATAACTCAATGCAACAAGTAGTACTTTGAGTATTCCAAGGTTGTTCCTCAGAGATACGTTATGATTCAAGAAGCCTAAAACTATTCACAAAACTTCCTCAATGCTATGTAGAAGTAGTTTACAAATAATTGTTAGTTGAACAGTAGATGCTACAACTTTTAAAGCCAATAAAAGTAAATTGTGACAAAAATGAGAATATGATAATCCCTTATAAAAATGTTTGTAGATAATTTAGTTAATAATTATGCAAACTTGACTATTTGAGTCCCTATATTGTCACAGCTACAACATTAATCAAATTATTCTTTAAATCACAATATGTTCTTTAAGCAAGATGCCTACTATATCCATCTTCTTATACGACATAGAATATCGAATTAGTTGGAGGTCCTCAATGCATTTATCTCCATTCCTCAATAGCTTCTGAGTATTCTTATCATTCCTAATATTTCTACACTCATGGTGAAAAACATTTTCTAAGTCAAAGAACTTTTAAAGTAAGATGCACATTAGATTCAATGAAATACTCGACTATTACTAATAAACTGCTACAACATATAAATTCTAGTCAAGCCTTGCACTAGAAAGTTAGTCACAAAAGGTCATAATGAATGTACGCACATAGTAATAAATGAGAACTTTAAAGAAAAACTATAAAATATAGCCTTAATGTATCAAATGCGGCAGACCAGAAGTCAGTTCGGGAGCTTCTAATAAATCCCTAAATTGCCCTGCACCAAGCTTTTCTTCCTTATGCCCTCGTTTGTCTTCCCCTTTGAAGGGAACTTAAGTTTATTTATAGAGAAGTATGTGAGTCCCCTTCAGTATCCAATCATTTTTCTATAGACTTCGATGCTACAGACTTTATCAGTCAGATGTGAATGACTGCTGCCCTTATCATTGCCTCATTCAATGCTCAGACAGCTCCCCATATCTTCTGCAAAATGCAAGTGAGGTTGATAAGTTAAGACTGACTTGACAGGTTTAGGATAATGTAGATTCATTGCATGGGTATACATTAGCATGCAAATGATCATACACTTCTGCTGACATGATGTTGCTTAAAGGATAAGCTGACATTCCAGAGTGACAATGACTTTAATGTCGATTCAATTCATGGGGACTTCTCATATTGTTGCAACTTCATGATATTTTCCACGCTATAGCACAACTCTAATTTTATGTCTTCTTAGCAAGCGATTGATTTAACGTGTTCAGCTGTGTAGGCGGTGTGTCAGGATAAGCTGAGGTTGTATGTTAGTTCAAAATATGAAGTCATTCTTGATTCTTTACAAGAGTACAGCAACATGTTTACTTGTAACATTGATTTTTATAGACTCCCACGACATGTGTTGATTTTATAGTTCTGTTTCTTATATAATTCTAATGAGCTATGAATGTTTCTTTGTCTTAAAACATGCTATAAGACTAATAAAGATTCTAAATTTAGAGGCTTTAAAGTTATCATCTACCCAATACATTAAGTATCTCCCTCGACAATATAAGGTCAAGGTGACCGATCGGACGCCTTCAAACTTAACATCAATGTTGATTACACGTTCCTTACAGCGAAGAACACTTTTTCTTATCCATTTTAAAACTACCGTATCCACCTACATAACGGTCGTCCTGATCTGAAATTGATCTCAGACCACTCATTGTTTGATCAATTCTTGAGCCATTTCTTTCTTTCTAAATGAAGGAATAGGGAAAATGAATAAGAAATGGGAATGGAGGGAAGGATATAAATAAGAACTTACTCCCATCAAAATTATGATCTAGACCCTGCCTTTTTTCTTTTTTCTTTTTTTTTTTTTTGTTTGTTTATTTTTTTCGATTTTCTTTTTCATAACAAATAAAAAAATTATGAACTAATCTCTTTTTTTATTACTTAAAATGTTTATAACGTTTATGATATAATTTCTATGATAAAAAATAAATTTTGATTGAGAATTTATTTTCTTTAGTAAAAAACTATCATCAAATGAAGTAAAAAAGAAAGCAAAAGCACCTGAAACTATATATTTATTGTGAATATATAGCTTTAGTGTTTATTGTAAATATATTTATTAAAAAGAAAAAAAAAAACTTAGCTGCAGCCATGCTGCACCAATCACTTGTGCAACTCGACCACCACCTAATGAAATTGTGGCATATGGTACAATTTTTTTAAAAAGGGCTTTTTGTGTGAGTAAAATAAATGGGAGTATTAGATAGATGCAACCCTAATTATTCCCCTATAAGGAAAAGAACTTAGCTATAGTCGAACTACACCCATCCCTTATGCAGCCCAAAATTGTGCAACATGCCACAATTTTTTTAGAATGGCATTTTTAAAAAATGTTGTGTGAGCAAAAGAAATGGGGAGTATGGGGATAGCTGAAGCTGGGTAGGAATGACCAATTTTGTACCATTTTTCAAACTAAAAACGATGATAATGTTGAAAATCACCACAAAATCACCTCATAAAAAAAGATTGAAAAAGAATCCTCTTCCCTAGTTTACAGCATATGAATGCATCTTAAGTGGCCAACTTGACTTATGTTATGCTCAAACGAAATTGGTTCCAATGATCAATTTGATTAGGAACAAAGCACCAACCAAAATGCTTGCAAGTTCTTCAAAGTCTTGTCCCAACAAGTTCAACTCCAGCTTGTTATTCATATTCATTCGATAAGAACATCGAAGAGCTTGAAACATTCTCATCATTTTTAGTTCGAAAAATCAAATAGAGTCTAAGTTTAGCAGGTTTCGTAATAAAAATGGTCATTCCTAAGATATGGGTTTTTAAATTGGAACCAAAATAAGGCCCATAAAAAATTTTAATTTCTGATCCAAAAATTATGTATGTGTTAGTTGTCCTGTATGGCCTTAAAGAAGCCATATAGCCACACTTTAATTTTGTGGAAGGAAAGAAAAGTTTGGGCTAAGACTTGTCTCTTCATTTTGTAGAGTTTTGAAAACTGATAAGGTATTGATTCTCTCTCTTTCTTTTCTCTTCGTTTCAGCTTAGTATTTTTCTACTATTTCCTTTCACTATTTTTATTTTCTACATCCTCTTTGAAGCTCATCAGAGTGATGTTATTTCATTCTCAAAGAGATTAACTGACTTATTTGTTTTTTTGTTTCAGATGTGATCATCAACGGTCAAGAAGAAGAGACTTCAATTTGACTCATCTGTTGTAACAAATCTCCACCTTGAGACAAATTGTTCTCTGAGGCTTCTCTTCTAGGTATTTATTTTCTAGCTCGGTCTACTATTTGAAGTAGATCTAGGCAGTGTTCAAATTTACCCTTTGTCACTGCTTTGTTAAGAAATCTGCTGCATTTTTTCTATATTTACTTTTGACACTATCACTGACAACTTGTAGAAATACGTTATTATAGTCTTTTACTTAGAATAATGAGGATAGATAAGAAAAAATATGCGTAAATTTTGTTAAGAATTCATGCTACATATTAAACTTGAGATGAAGTATCTTATAAACACCCGTTGGCCGCATATTGTTGTGCCAAAGTGTCTATTTTGCAGATTAATCGCAGGACTTCATTCGCATATGCGGAACCCCTATCCAATGAACAAACAATTGGTCGCATGTCTCAGGATCTTTGAGCTGGCACCAGCGGATCGCTTGGCAAGTATTCAAAAGATTGATCATGATAGAATTGCTAACATTCTTACCTACCACGTTAGACGATAGTGATTTATCTGAGCGGGAATCCCACCAATAGTCTGCGCACGACTCTATAAATAGAGTCTTGACACCATGAAGAAAGAGAACAATTTTAGATAGAGAGAGAGAGATTTTCATGAGAGAAAATTTCACTTCCATACTTCACCCCGATTCTTCATCGAAGCCTTACCGGAGCAAGAGTTTGAGAAAGTCTTCTTCATTCACCTAACCATTATATCACCAGAAGCCTTGACATTCATCTATGGGAAGGAAGAGATTGCTAACAATCCTTACCTTATCTCTTCAATCCTTTAGTTGTGGTATTGCATTTTGTTTAAAATATTGCTCATCTGTGTATCCAACAATAGTATTTCTATTTCAATATCATCATGTCCACTTTTATCATCTTCTCTATCTTCACTTCTACTTTATTTGTTGTCATGAGTAACTAAGTCTAACAGGGTAAGGGGGAAGATTAATACCATGTTCTAAGTAGAATTTGTGGAATTTATCCTGTTTGTTTAACGTATGAGTATTAAAATGCTTGCCTATGAGTACTCATTGAGTCAAGTAGCTATGACTAACTGCCTGAGAAGGAAAGTAGTTGTGGATCTTATTAAGCAAAGCAAGAAGCATTTCTAGAGATAGAAAAACCTTGCGCTCATAGCAATCTTATTCATGCATCATAAAAATATGATAACTGTTGTTAACCACTGGGAGGTCTCCAATAACCTGAATTGCAAGCTAGGACAAACTCTCATTATAAACTTAGTGATGCGGTGTTGATCTTCCCCACACCTTACCTTCTTCATATATTTCCTTCATGTTAACACTGTTGTTTCTCTTAAGAACTCTCAGAATCTATCTCACAGTTGTCTCCGTTAGTTTAGAAATTTAAATCACATAAATTAATTAATCACATGAACTTGACATTATTCTGACAATATTTGCTTGCCGCATACACACATTCACCTGTCACTCTATTATTACAAATCCCCATGTTCGACCTTGGGTTATCCTGAGAAACTCATAATCTTATTATACTTAGCTTGATGACGAGAAAACTTGTGATTGGCGTATGATTTCTGCAACTAAATGTATAATATTGATATTACATCTTCAATCCAATATAACTCACGATAGATGCGTCATTAACATCACAACAATCACTGAGCCTTTTTCAATTACATCTCTGACAAAATGTAATTTTACATCGATGTGTTTGGATCTGTCATGAAATTTTTTATTCTTGGTCAGATGAATTGCACTTTGATTATCACAAAGTAGCTCCACCTATGTTTGTTCATAGCCTAGCTTAGTAGTTAATCCATGTAGCCATAAGATTTGTTTAACAGCCTCTGAAGTAGTTATAAACTCTGCTTCGTGGTTGAAAGGGTAACCACTGATTGCAAATTAGACTTTCAGCCGATCATATTGCCTCCAAATAGGAAGGTAAACCCTATGAGAGACCTTCTTCTGTCTAGGTCACCTACAAAATCTAAGTCCACATAGTCTTTAAGCAACAACTTCGTGGAATTAGGGGAATTATAGAGTAAACCTCCGTTTATGCTTCCAACTAGGTAATGAAAGACCTATTTAGTTGCTTCCTAGTGGGTTTTCCCTTGATTGCTTTGAAGGAATTAACCGATTAACATGAGAAATAAATTTAGATTTTAAGTACTCTAATTTCGTTAATTAAAAGGAAATAAGCATGCATGATCATAAACCAAATTAAGGTTAGAAAATATAACCTTTGTAGCTCAAATTTTTCTTGGTTTTGATCAAATCTTCTCACGAACGGTTTGTAGACCACCATGAAAGTTTTTCCAACTATTCTCTAACCTTAGAATGGGATGGTGGGATCAGGTAAGTGACAAAAATTGGAGAGAAGAAGTATAATATATATATATATATATATATATAAATGCGATGTAAATGAAATTTATGATATATAATGTGATTTATGTCGAACATTAAACTAATATGTGATTTATATATCGTGATATTTATATATTGGTTTATACTGTGATTTATGTCAAGCATTGAGTCTAACTC
Source organism: Benincasa hispida (assembly GCF_009727055.1). Lineage (NCBI taxonomy): Eukaryota > Viridiplantae > Streptophyta > Magnoliopsida > Cucurbitales > Cucurbitaceae > Benincasa > Benincasa hispida. Next base: position 62,941,989 of record NC_052353.1, read on the forward strand.
TAATTTATATAATGTGGTATATTACATATATATTGCTTATGATATTTTCAAATACCTAACAAAATATGCTAAAGTATATTTAAAATAACCAAGAATGTACCAGATAAACCAATAAGTTGATACGTCAAACCCGTGTAAATAGAAAATAAAATTTCATTAAATGTATTTTCTCTCTCCAATTAAGCAAATGAATAAAATCTCAATAAATAAATGCACTTTCTCTCTCTAATTAAATAAAAGAATAAAATCTCAACCAATAATTGTATGTTCTCTCTCAACATTAAGGGTGCTTCGTAAATATGTAAAGAAAAATTCAATGCCACATTCTCTCTCCAACCGCCCACCATACTCAAGGGTATTTTAGGCTATTAAATCTTATATATGAAAATATCCAAAAGTTTGGACATTTATGAAAATGAGTTTTGAAAAGGGATTGGATATATAATAATCCCCATTTCAAAATGAAAATCACTTTCCTCATGCACACGCACGCGCATGTGTGTGTGCATATGTGTGTATGTGTTCGTTTGGATCATTGTTCATTTTCGGCTTTTTTGGAGTTATTTTGTTTGTGCCTTGACCTCACGCTGTGAGGTCTAATGCTCTTTTTAGCAATCCAATACTTTTACTAAAAAGAGAGAAAAAAAAGAAAAACTGCATTTTTAATCCTCGAGTTTTGAATGATATGTGCATTTTTTGTTCTTGAGTTTTCATAATATACCTTTTTAGTCCTCGAATCTTTTAGAATAGGTTAATTTGGTTCCTAAGTTTTCAAAATATACTTTTTTAGTTCCTAAATTTTTATAAGTGGGTTTAAAAAGTCACTGCATTAATTATTTTTTTTTAATAAAAAATTTAATTTTTTGAAGATTACCTCTTCTCTCTAAAGTTATTTTTTAAACATATTCTTTTTAATTCAAAATTTCAAATAATTATATAAAGTGAATAAAAAATAGTTCATAGTCTTTTTAACCTATTCTTAAAAACTTGTGGACTAAAAGGTATATTTTGAAAACTCAAGGACTAAATGTACCTATTCTAAAAAGTAAGGGATTGACAAAGTATGTTTTGAAAACTCGATGACCAAATGCATCTATTTTTCAAAACTCATGGACTAAAAAGATAGTTTGCCCAAGCAAAAAAAAAAACTAAATTTTCATAATTGAATCAAATTAGACTCTTCATTAGGGTTCTATTCTGAAACCGTTAATGCATAATGAAATATTAGAAAGACTAAAATCCAATTGTCAAACATGTACCATCTTACGAAGATAGGTTAAAAATTTCACATTGAAAAGATGAAAAAACATCACAATATTTAATACATACATAAATTGTGCATCTCATTGTCAACTAATTTTTAAGATGGACTAAAGATGAGTTAGAAAATTCAAATAGAAATGTAGATATATATATATATATTTAAAATGTGACCTATTTTATTAGGAAAATCCCCATTAATCGTAGCAATCTCAATCAATTTATCTAAGTTACACGATTCAATTGGGAGTAATGAAAAGTCTTAAGACTAAAGATGAGTTAGAAAATTATGATCAAATAGAAATGTAGACATTAATAAACAATATTAAAAATGTGACCTATTTTATCAGGAAAATCCCCATATGTCATAGCAATCTCAATCAATTTAATCAAAGTTACAAGATTCAATTGGGAGTAATGAAAAGTTTGTCATTGAAATCATTTTATTTAGCCAAGGCTAAAAATATGCAATTCATTCCCCTATATATTACAGTTAATTGAAGATATAATGAACAATGAACAATGAACATATGGAAAATTACAACTTAGAATGGAAGTGTTACGCATCTCACATGTGATACAACGTTAGGACCAAAAGTATAATTTATCCGATTCAAAGCTGCAAAAAAGAATCACCAGTTAAATAAACATACGAGGCCATGGCTACTAGTGAAGTACAAAGATGATGAAACAAAGGAAATAGTCAAGGGAAGATTGACAAAAATGAATAACTATTGACAGGCTTATAATGCGGCGGAATTAGCTCTCTAACTCGCTCCTTATCCAATCCTGTGAACATACTAATGCTTCAATTGTAGCTGGTTTCAGTGAACTCCAATCTCGATCAAGCACTTTTCTTCCAGTTTTGAATGCAGAATCTGATGCAACTTTTGACATGGGAATTCCCAACACATTACGAGCCATCATTGACAAAATTGGATATCTAGGAGTATGAACTTTCCACCAGTTCAACACATTGAAATCAACATTACGAGGAAACAAAGGTTCCTCAAGGTACTTGTCCAAGTCTGACTTACTGCCTTCACTCTGGGAAGATTCATGAAGAAATTTGTCAAAACCCATTAGTCTGTCCCTTGCATCCTTCCCAGAACCAGGCAAAGAGCCAGAACTACTACCAACTTGCCAACCAAGACCTTGATCAATCGAAGCTAACGGGGAGCAGATTGAATGTTCGTTGTAAAGCGCCTTTACACAGTTCAGAACATCATCAATCCTCTGTAGAGCAACGGCTCCATATATTTGTGGATAATAGTACTCTACTAGTTTCATTTTGAACCGAGGATCTAACATGGCAGAAACTGCTAGAGCTAATCCAGATTTATCCCAATATTCTTCAAACTTGGTTCGCATCTTGAATGCCAAAGCCTTGATATAGTCATCTGAATTCTTAGACCATTCCATCAACTGCAAGTGTACATCACAAAGCTCGGGGAAAAAGATATTCGCAGTTGGAAAGTTGGTCTTCGTTAAAACATTAGTCACTTCAAAAAGAGACTTCAGATAGCCAGTAATCGTACAAATCCTACCCCATTCTTCTTCAGTTGGGCATGCTATGTAGCCAAGATCACTTTCCCGCAAAATGGAAAACGCTTCTCGATATTCTATAGCTGCTCCAAGCATCGCATACGTTGAGTTCCACTGAGATGGATTGTCCAAAGACAGAACTTTTTGGCTCTGAACTTTAACTTGTTCGGCCATCTCGTTAAACTTAGCTTGCACTTCTCGAGACTGTTTGATATATTGAATACTATCGCGAATTTTGGGGAGAATGCTGCATAATGCTTCCAAAGCATCTTGAGCCATCAAATTGAGAAGATCTACTGCACAGCTGACATCAAATAATTGACCATTACAATAAAGAAACCTATTCTCTGATAGTCTGTCTCTGATTTGTAATGAGATATAATCACTGGTAGAGGAACAATCAAATGTCATTGAAAATAACTTCCTATCGATATCCCAATCCATCAGACAAGTCATGATAGTTTCTGCATGTAAATCTTCAGTGTGAGAAGGATCAACAAACATGAAATTTAAAACCTTCTTATTTAACTGCCAGGACTCGTCAATGTAGTGGGCTGTGAGACACAGGTATGATGATTCCAAATGATCTGTGGCACTCCACATATCAGCACTGAGACTGATTTTTCCAGGCAATTTATCCAATAACTCGTTCACTTTTTGCTTCTCTTTGACATATATCTCCAAACAATCAGTCTCAACTCTATTGCAGGTTACAAGTTCAAACAAGGGATGCAGATTTTTAACAAATACTCTGAACCCAACATGCTCGACCATGGCCAATGGATAACCATGCAAGATGATCATACGTGCAAGATCAAATCGACTTCGTCGCTGATCAAAATTGTAACTCAAGGTATTATTTGTTTCATCTTTCACTTGCTCTGGATCAAATCTAATATTAACAAGATTCAGAACATCATCTTTTTTCTGCCCCTGATCAATATAATTAGTGATAGCCAGTGTTGCTTCTTTTTTCTTTTCCCTAGATGTAATAAATTGAGATATACCATGATTCGATCTTCTCTGACACCGAATTAAGTGATTCCTCAAATGAGAAGTCCCACTGGTACTTGATCCACTGAGTTTCTTCTTACAATGCCTACATACAGCAACAAAGGTATCACCCTTTTTTATTCTATCAAAATCGTTCCACACAACGGATTTCAATCTGCTAGATTTTACTATAACTGCCTCCGACATATCCATTTCATCAGCCTGACTTTCCACCAAAAGCTGCATGTTAAACGCATATAATTAGCAGGGGGGGTTCTCGATTAAAAAATTTGAAAAGATCAAGACTATATATGATATAATTTGTTTCAATCTTGACTAACTGAAAATAAACATGTTCATGCTGAAAGCGAAACAACAAAAGTAGACCTATCCAATCCCAGAATATCTCAAACACCATAAAAGCTAGAAGTTAGGATGACACTTTTAAACATCTCAACTGTAGCGTACAAAACCAAAAGAGATTACAGAAAAGAGAAGGAATGAAGACAGTTCTATAACGTTTCTCACCAAATTTCTCTTTTTCTAACAGATACGCAGGACCTTGAACAATAATAATGAAATCCCACTATCCCTAGGTAAAAGTAAAGAAAGTCACTATCTTTAAGAAGAGAAAACTTCATGACATTCACAGAGATAACAGTTACCAACAAACTATTCCATCGGGAATTCACAGACCATGATCAAACTCAACATGCAAAACATCCATGAATTATTATAAATTTCACGAGGATAAATTGATATGTTCATATTAACAAGAGAGCGACTACAATATGGGAATCTATGGTCATTCGACGGGTCTGAAACAAGACCCAGAAGTGATAAATATACCCCAGGACTAGCGGGTCGGTCCTTCATTGGAGTCAATTTTACGAGGAAAAGTGCAATACAGGCTCACCGGATCTGTAATGGAGATTTCCCGCCGGGACCCGCAACCTATCCGACCCGAATATATCAAAAACTGAGCGGGTCGACAAGACCGATTCAAAACCTATGGATCTCGGATAGAGATACAAATAATGGACAACACTCCGAGTCGGACCCGGAGCAAGAGTTAGGGTTCCGCTCCATCAAGTTTTAAAAAACCAATTTTTAAAGAATAATCAATCTGAAGGAGAAGAAACGGAGCGAGAGAAAATTGAGAAGAAAGTTTCGGAACATACAGTGAATGGATAGGCTCGACTGGACTGGGCAAAGCTTTCCGGCGACGGAGGAGTAACGGCGGTCAGTATGATTTGCCGGCGAGAAAATGGGAGAGTGAGGAGGAAGAGAGGGAAAAGTAGCGGTGTGTACCGTACAACATCGACAAGGGAAGCGATTGATTGTGAAGCGAAGAGAGAACGCGCGCAATGGAGGGCAGAGTAACGAAGCAATATTACAAAAAGTACAATTATACCCTTGCCGTTTCAGCACATTTTAGGAAAAATCAATTTATACCCTAAAACCTCATGGTTTTCTTTAATTACGCTAAACCTTAAAGGTTATATCAATTAAAATTGAACGATATCAATTTAAATCATGGTTTTTTCTTATCAATTTATACCTTTCATATGTTTGAAAAATATCATTTTAGTGTTTAATTACATCAATTATCATAAATAAATCAATTTAGGCTCTTTAATTTATTAAAATTATTTTTAAAATTATCTATGCATAAATTTTTATAAGTACATATCACTTCTTGAAATGTTGGATTAATAAATGAACAATTGAAATTGATGCATTGACAAGTTTTAAAGAAAATTTTAATTGAAAATCTAAATTAATTTGTTTGTATGAAAGTTTTGAGATTTAATTGATAAAATTATAAATCTCAAATGATGTTTATTAACAAAATGTGATGGAGGGTATAAATTAATACGCTTTAAAAAAATAAGAGTTTAAATTGATATCGTTTATGACTTTAATTATTACTATCTTTATAGTTTAGAGTATAAATTAATATTTTTTTCTAGAAAAAGAAAAAAAAAAGTTAAATCATGATGTTTAGACAATTTATCAATTTAGTCATTCTCACCATTAAGTCCTAATGTTTATAAAACAATATACCCCCTTTTTAAGAAACGCAAGTTTAGTAAGAAAACAGAAAGGAGAGAGAAACTAATGCAAGTTTAGTAAGAAAACAAAAAAGAGAGAGAAATCGTTAGGATTGAATATGCCTATATATATTTTCACTGTATATTGTATGGTGAATGGTACAAGGCTTATATAGCCGTTGGAGAAGAATAATGTAAAAATGAATAAAATAATTTCAATACAGATGTATACATGTGATTGGTTGAATGAAAATATTCCTTCTAACCAATTAGTCTTCTAGAAGAGGGGTGATTTGGCAATGATGCAGCTGACTTGGAGGTGTCCTTTGTGTATGTGGAATGTTGACTGAGCTGCTGACTTGGTTGTCTCTAACATCCCCCTCAAACGAGAGGGTACATCAAGTACGCCGAGTTTGGATCGAAGAGACTGGAAATGAGAGTGTGTGAGCAGTTTTGTAAGGCAGTCGGCTAGCTGGTTGGACAAAGGAACATGTCGAACCTCCAAGGAACCCCGAAGAACATGATCTCTTACAAAATGAGCATCAATCTCTATGTATTTAATTCTAGCATGAAAGACCGGATTGGTGGCAATCGCACCGACGTTTAAGTTATCACACCAGATGATAGGTTTTACAGAGGATAACATCCCAAGCTCCGACATCAATTAATTAAGCCAAATAACTTTAGAGGCAGTGTATGCTAAAGCCCAGTATTCAGACTTAGTACTCGATCGAACTACAGCCATTTGCTTCTTGGAGGACCAAGAAACGAGATTATTGCCAATAAATACACAGTATGCTGCCACTGATTTTCGGTCGTCGATGTTGGATGCCCAATCGGCATCAAAGTATGCAGAGATTGATAGGTCGGAGTTGGGTTGGAACAATAGTCCGAAGTGTTTGGTTGCACTGATATACCGAAGAACACATTTGACAGCCTACCAGTGAATGTCAATTGGTCTTTGAAGAAATTTGCTTAAGTGATTAACGACGTATGCAATGTCGGGTCTCGTTGTTGTGAGGTACTGTAGTGCACCAACTGTGCTTCTATAGACAAAGGGATCATCGAGAGGAGTACCATCACCAATGGATAAGTGTTTGCCAAGCACACTGGGGGATGGGGTAGGTTTAAGATTTGTAAGTTGTAATCTTTGGAGGATATCATCCACATATTTCGCTTGATTGATGATAAGACTGGAATCAAGGTAGTGCACTTGAAAACCAAGAAAGTATGTGAGTTGTCCCAAATCTTTTAAAGAAAAGGATTTTTCGAGTGACCAAATAAGTTGACTGATGGTCGGAGGATCAATGCCAGTGATGATTACATCGTCAATATACACTCAGAGAAAAATAACAGAGGATTATTTGTTATAAATGAACAAGAATGGATCTGACCTGGAGTTAATGAAGCCCCATCGAAGAAGTTCCTTGTTAAGGCTGCATTCCAGGCCCTTGGAGCCTATTTTAATCCATAGAGCGCTTTGTCAAACTTGCAGACATAGTGTGGACAGGACTGGTTTATGTAACCAGAGGGTTGTGTCATGTATATGCTTTCTTCTAGAGTGTCATTCAAGAAGGCATTGTCAAAGTCGAGTTGCCTAAGGCTCCACCCGTGAGAAGCAACAATGCTGAGCATAACTCGACAATCAATGGCTTTACAACCGGACTGAAAGTTTCAAAGAAGTTGATGCCCGGGCTTTGGTGAAACTCTTTTGCTACAAACCTCGCTTTATAGCGTTGTGCTGAACCATCAGAATTTCGCTTGATTCTAAATATCCATTTGTGTCCCACAATATTCATCTCAGCCTTAGGGGTGGGAAGCACAAGATACCAAATATGATTCCGCAGTTGAGCAGCATATTTGGCGTCCATGGCTTTCTTCCAAAGAGGAGAAGCAATGGTGTCTTGGATCCGTGTGGGTTCTGTTACAGACCAATCGACTAGGGAGGAAGTAGTGAGGACTTTCGATTTAAAAATATCAGCTTTTCCTCGGGTTATCATGAGATGAATGGGTAAGGAAGAGGTCAAGTTGGTAAGGGATTCTGTCTGTTAAGTTGAGAGGACGAGTCGAGGTGAGGATGAAAGGTAGGGTTGGATGGCCGGGTAGAAGAAACCTGAGGTGCAGGAGATAAGGAGTTGTCATTGGAGTTGGTAGGGCTGAGGGAATTTTTGGAGTCAGGGGTGGGTTGGAGGTGAGTAGGTAAGCGATAAGAGTAGGGTGAGTAATTGGGTGGTGAATTTGGTAAGCGATAGGCATTAGGGGAGCAATCGTTTAGAGATGAATTTGGTAAGCAATTGGCTTGAAGTAGACGATCAGGTGAAGACAGATTTTGTGAGCGATAGGGTTGAGGTAAATGATCAGGTATAAGGTCGTTCTGTGGGCAAGGATTTGGAATGTTTAAGGTGGTCCAAAGTGGAAGGATAGGTAGGGTGAGGTCGGGTGAGGGTATGTGCTGGTGTTTGAGATTTTCTTAAGATAGTTGGGTGAAAGGAAACTCATCCTCATTAAAGGATACATGTCGAGAGATAATGACACGGCCGACTTTGGTCAGGCATTTGAAGCCTTTATGTAGTGGACTAGGACCCAAATATACATATTTTTCAGAGTGAAAATTGAACTTGTTGGGCTGAAAGGGGCGAAGATATGGAAAATAGGCACAGCCAAAAACTTTAAGCTCTGAAAAGTTTAGTTTCTTGTTGAAAAGAACAGAGACAGGGGATTTACCTTGTAGTACCTCTGTGGGCAATCCATTTATGAGCATCGTGGCTGTGAGGAAAGCATCCCACCAAAAACTCAATGGCAACTTGGCTTGGGCTAGCAAAGTGAGACCAGCTTCTACTACATGTCGGTGTTTTCTTTTTGCTCGACCATTTTGAGCAGAGATGTAGGGGCACAACAGTCTGGTTATAATACCCTTTGAATTACATAAATGATGGATCTTAACATATTCACCTCCGTTATCAGACTGAAGCATTTTTATCATTTTTTTAAACTGATTCTGAACATAGGCAAGAAAATGCTAAAAAGCTTCAATGGCACCGCTCTTTTGTTTTAAAGGGTAGATCCAAGTATATCTGCTAAAATCATCAATGAATAAAATGTAATATCGGTGATCGTCTGAGGAAACAACCGGGGCTGGTCCCCATAAGTCAGAGTGGATCAAATCAAAGGGTTTAGTTGCATGCCTTTCAGACGTAGGAAAAAGTAGATTATAAGCTTTGCCCATTAGACAGGATTCACAAAACAGAGATTCTTCATTATGTTTAATAGGCAGATTACAATCACTAGTAACAGAATTTAAATTTTTTTGTGAAGAATGTCCTAAACGTCTATGCCAGAGAGCTTTGGATACTGCTACATTAATGCTTGCTATTTTTCCAGACAATATCAATGCAGGGGTGTTTTTATTTTTGTCCATAAGCCTTCTGTGTTCAGGGCAACTGTGATTCAACTTTTCATTCATCTTCACAGCTACTTGATCCAGATGATATAGCCCATCCTTAAGATTTCCTTTCAGAAGAGTTCGACCCGTACCCTTGTCCTTAACAAAGCAATGAGCATCATGAAACTCAAAGTAGATGTTATCTTGAGCTAATTTTGACACATTCACTAAATTATTTGTAATTTCAGGCACACACAAACACATTTTCAAGCAGTACAGTGTTGTTTCCATCAGACAAAGAGGTGTTACCAATATAAGCGATTTGTAGTTTGTTACCATTTCCAACAATAACATTTTCATTACCTGAGTATTCACCTAGGTTGTTTAAATTGGCATAGTCGGTTGTAACATGATTTGTGGCTCCACTATCCACATACTAATTTGGATCCACAGCAGTCTCAGGTCCAGCAAAGGGGTTCAAATTTTGAGTTGCTACAATGGCAGCGGGATTGGATCCGGTATTGTTTCCAGTGTTTGTGTTCTGTCCACCTCTATTTTGCCAAAAAATGCCAGCAAACTCTTTGTTGAACCGATTGTAGCAGACGAGGGCTGAATGTCCATACTTACCATAAACTTGGCATATGGGTTTGTTTCCATGTCCACGACCTCGTTCTCGACCGAAGTTAGCATTACCATTTCCTCTTCCTCATTGCTGATTAAACTGAGGGCGAAAGTTTGGCTGGTGATAGTTGTTCATTTGTCTAGCATCGTTGGGATTACGACTCTGGGCTACGTTCACAGAAGATACAATGTTGCCTAGGTTTCTTTGAAAGTTTTGATGTTCCAGACGTTTTTCAAAAATGAGGAGCTCAGACTGCATATCCAACCATGAAATGTCTGGTTTGCCTTGTATGACTGCAATCACCGGGTTATAAACTTCTTCCAAGCCGAGAAGGACCTGAGAAATTAGTGAGCGTCTAGGTACAAGGCTACGGACTTGTCCTAAGTTATCTGCGTTAGTTTTCATAATACGCAAGTAATCCTCCATTTTTTTAGTTACCTTTCTTTTTCTTCTGGAAGATGTGACGAAGGAAGTCCTCCTCTACTCTCAACTGAACACTAAAGAGATCTTGAGTGGCTTCCCATAAGTCGCATTGTTGAAGCCCATCAGTTGTAAAGCCACTTCAGGGGTCATCGAATTGTACAGCCATCCGAGGAGCAGAAGGTTTGTCGTGACCCATTGTTCGAACAGAGGATTGATTGTTCTAGAACGATCGGAGCTTGATGAGGCTTCGTCAGTACTTTCGGTGATGTCTCCACCTTGAAGGAGGCTGTTATAGTGATGAACTTTAAGGGATAGGGTTTTTCACCTGTGAAATGGCCTTCCAACTTGTAGCTTCTTAGGATTGGTAGTGCCAATGTTTTTCATAGCAGATAGTTGCTTCGGTCAAATTTGATAGTAGTAATTTGGTTCAGCAGCTTTTGGTGATGTCTCCACCTTGAAGGAGACCTGATTCTTCAACTGTTGTAGTGATGAACTTTGAGGGATAGGGTTTTTCACCTTTGAGATGGCCTTTCAGCTTGTAGCTTCTTAGGATTGGTAGTGCCAATGTTTTCCATAGCAGATAATTGCTCCGGTCAAGTTTGATTGTAGTAATTTGGTTCAACAGCTGGTTTAATGGTGGATTGCTGAAGGTGGTGGATGAAGAAGACGAACCGGTGGAGAAGGCGTTGGCCATTGATGGCTCTGATACCAAGTAAGAAAACAGAAAGGAGAGAGAAACCGTTGGGATTGAATATGTCTACGTATATTTTCACTGTATATTGTATGGTGAATGGTACAAGGCTTATATAGCCGTTGGAGAAGAAGAATGTAAAAATGAATAAAATAATTTCAATACAGATGTAATGTGATTGGTTGAATGAAAATATTCCTTCTAACCAATGTCTTCTAGAAAAGGGGTGATTTGGCATGGTGCAGCCGACTTAGAGGTGTCCTCTGTGTATGTGGAATGCTGACTGAACTACTGACTTGGTTGTCTATAACAAGTTTAAGGTTAAATAATAATCATAATGATCGACTCTAAAATCTGATAATTATAACTCTTTATCTTTAACCAACATATAAGCTCTTAGCAAGCATCAAATACAATTTCCTTTGATTTTCAAATATATATATACACATACCCTTTGAAATAAAAGGTTTAAAGCCCTTCTATTCTTTATTGACCTTCTTTTGAGCTAAATAAATCCAGAGGATGAATACTTATCAAATTTATTAGTGAAATTATGAGACTTAAACGTCAGTTTGAGATTATTTTTGAAACCTTAAAAGCTATTTTAGGAGAATTTTAACTGTTTAGGTTATTTGGTAAAACAACTTATTTATTAATCTATTATAATCGATTTTAAATTGTTCTAACGTGTAAAATTTATTTGATAGAGCTTTTAGATTTTATCTTTCCTAAACAATTGGTATCTTCTCTTACCAATCTCAATTTTTCATTTCATTAATTTATTTTCTTACATTTATTCCAAATTTTAATTCGTTTGAATTCTTATAACAATTATTATTTTAAAAACAAAAAATTATCTCGTAAAATTTTTTTTGATTAAACAGAAATGGTTGGAATTCAAATCATATATATTTTCAAATAATTATATAACTAAATTACACTAATTTAGTATTAATTTACTAAACACCTTAATTATTTTTTTAATTTAAAATTAAAATTTACCAAATATTCTTTTACTTTTATTCACAACTGATTTTTCTAGAAGCATGACTACCAATTATTTTAAAAGTTGAAGCAAACTCAAACGAAGCTTTAATAAGAAAAATGACTGGTAAAAAAAATCAGGGAAATGATTTGAATTTGTGATAAATAAAATTGAAAATACCTCTTGAATATTTTGTTATGAAAGTTCTGAGTTAAAAATTTCATGCTGAATAACTTCAAAGAATATATTCTTTTTTAACTAAATCAATTTTTCTATAAGCACTTTAAAAAAAATTAATAATTTAATTAGTGGGTTTTTTATAACTTTAGATAATCTTTAACCAACCTTACTAAATAGAAAAAGTTTAGACCGATTGATAATCATTTATTTTTTATTTTTTATTTTTACAATTAAATATAAAAATACTCTTTCGAACTCTAAATTTGTTGTTGTTATATTTCATACTAATTTGAAATCAAGTTTTAAAAACTAACGAAATAAGTTTTAGAAATAATCTTTTTGAATTTGGAATTTTACTAAGAATTCAAAACTTTTACTTAACAATGATGAAAATTATTGTAGGAAATTGTGAGAAAAAAGACTTAATTTTTAAAAACCAGAAATCAAAAGCTAAGGCCCCGTTTGGTTACCATTTCGTTTTTCGTTTTTTATTTTTTAAACTTAAGTCTAATTCCTCTCAATTTTTTAGTATAGTTTGCAATTTTCTTAATTGCAAGAGTTATTAGAAAAATTCCAAAAACAAAAACAAATTTGTAACTATTTTTTTTAGTTTCCAAATTTTGGCTTGACTTTTTAAGATATTGGTAAAAAGTAGATAACAAACTAATAAATTTATAGTTGGAATGTGCGTCTATAAACTTAATTTTTTAAAAAGTAAACAAAAATCAAATTATTACTAAATAGGGCATAAATAGTTATCAAAATTTGGCCTTATTAATTTGAAAGCTTTTTAGAAAAAATAAAAATAAAAATCTTGAGAGGTAGATTATCCAACAAAATTAATTTTAAGTGATTAACCAAAATTCTTCAAAATATGACCTAGTACTAACGGAGAAAATCATATTTGTAATGAATGTAATCACATTTTGAATTATACAAAATATAGTACCACAAGAATAATTTGTTACTTAAAAAAGCAATTCAAGACAAGATAATACACTACACATGTATATACACACACGTTAAAATTATCTTTTCAGTCTGAATTGAATTTTTAGGAATAAATTTTTAAAAATTCTTAAAATTATTTTATTATTATTTAAACAATTATATGACAATTTAGGCTAGAAAAATCTTTTAAATAATTATTTCTTCTCTCTAAAATTATTTTTAAAAATTGATTTTCTAATTTAAATTGTTAATTACTTAAGATGATAATAATAAAAATCTAAACCTATTGAGAGACTTTGTCGAAGTATTATAATTATAAAATAACTTAGATTTGGTATTCCAATTAGTAGCTAAAATAACGATATCCTTTTACATATTAACTTGACTCTAGTTGAATCCTTAAATTATATATAAGGAGATTTTCAAAAATAGAAAAATAAATTAAACTATTTAAATAAAATAGCAAATTTTAGTCATTTTAGACTTCTATCGATTTCTATCATTGATGGACACTGATAGACTATAGATTTCTATCAGTTTCTAAAACTGATAGACATTAATAGTCTATCAATGTTTACTAGTGTTTTTTTTTTCTATTTCTGTAAATAGTTTGACATTTTTTTAACTATGAAAATTTCCTAGAGAAATTATTTAAACCCTTTATTTTTATTTTTATTTTTTCTCTACACAATATGAGAAGTTACTTGATATGGTCATTCAAAAACAAAAAAAACTATAACCCATCCAATGGGTATGTTTTTTCTTATACAAAATATGGAAGCAAAATGGGTTAGTTTAAATAATATATAATATATATTCTCTACCTTTGTGTGTTTGAAGATTGAATAAACCTCTCATTGTACGTAACAAATGGGGTTGGGATTTGGATCATATTCTCCAACCTTTTTCTTGCCATTTTCAATATCTTCATTTTACATTTCTTGTTGAAAGAGAGAATTGCGAAGAAAAATATGAGCTAACTTTTGTAAGGACAAAAACAAAATTTACAAATATTCTTTTCTTGGATTCTCCATTTTATTTCCATTTTTCCTTCCTTCATTGCATTTCCCCCAATAAATTACACCTTTGTTCTATAGTTTCCTTCTATCAATTCATAATTATAAGTTGAAATATAATAGTAATTTTTTACCTTTTTAGCTCATAAAGGTTAATTTTCAAAATGGGGTTTTTGCAAAGAGCCACCGTTCACTTTTTGCATGCAGCAATCGGGTACGTACCCACATTTTTTTGTATCTTTCATCATCCATCATTTTTCTTTTTTTCTTTTTTTTATATATATTTGTTTCATAAACATTATACATATATTTATAAGTTTAAGTAATTATTAACAATATTTGCTTAATTTAATTTTTCTTTTGTTCTACTTTACCTGCAGATCGGCTATTGTGCTTCTCTATCCACTGTATTACTTTCTCTCTCTTGTTCTCTCTTTCTCTCCAATAGGGCAGAGCCAAAAAAAAATATTTTCTTTCTTATTTGCTTTTTTAGTTTAAATATATATATATATATATCTTAACCAGTTAAACTAACATAAGATTAGTGTTACATCAAAATAAATTTGAAAAAATTAGGTGTAGTTTCTAACCATTTCGATTTTAGTTTTCTATTTTAAAATTTATGTAGTTTTTTTTTTTTTTTAATTTTCGCAGAAATACTGAAATAATATGTTTAAAAGATGGAAATCTTTGAATGCATATTCTTTATTTTATAGCTTCCCAGAACATGATTTGTTCTTTTTTTNAAATAATATGTTTAAAAGATGGAAATCTTTGAATGCATATTCTTTATTTTATAGCTTCCCAGAACATGATTTGTTCTTTTTTTTTTTTTTTTTTTCCTATTCTTTTATTAGAAAAGATGATACCATATATTGATCGGAAACTGCAATAAATTAAAAAGTAATAGACGAAGCATTATAATTGTAAAACTTGATTTGGATTTAAAAACTATAGCGAAAGAAACAAAAACTTATAAGTGAAAGAAATATTTTTAAAAAACTAAATTGATTATCAAACGACCTCTTTCGCCAAACATACAACAATTTTTGGCTCCATCCCTAGTTTTCTTTTATTTCTGTTTTATTATTAAATTGCTCACATGGAAGAAAACAGGTATGAATCGAAGATGGCAGTGGAGAAACCTTCATCTCGAGAACATCAGCAATGGCTGACATATTGGGTTTTGCTTTCATTGCTTACCCTATTCGAGCTTTATTTGGCCACCATCATTTCATGGTATGTAACTTCAAATATAATATAATACTCAAAATAAATGGCATTTGTAGATGTCAATTTTTAAGCGTATTTTTGCTCCTTTTCATGAGTCGAATTCATCTCAAATCAATCGATTACGAGAGGATTAAACTCATGCATCTTATAAAAATTGTGAGATGAACCTTCATTTTTTAACACGATATATATATATATATATATATATATATTACCAAATACTTGTTTATGTTCTATAAATTTTGATACCATATTAGATAAATATGATGTTTCATTTTAAACCAATTGATAACGAGAAAAGTAACTACTATGATTCTCAAAATAGCTCTTCAAGATGGCGTCTTATATTGGATTCACCATTTTTTTTTTAATTATGGGGTTTTGTATCCCAAAACTTATTGGGGTATAGGAAAAGTACTCATATAGTAATATCTTATAAAGATCGTGTGAGGTCTCTCATTTTTCTAATATAGATCCTCAATGTATTTGGTTTGTCATAGCGGTTTACCTTTAGTTTTATTTTAAAAAGTGTCAATACCATACGTTCAACGACTGATATAATTGAATTAATTCTGTAGGATTCCACTTTGGCCTTATATAAAGTTGGTGTTTTGCTTGTGGCTGGTGCTGCCAAGTTTCAAGGGTGCAGCTTATGTTTTTGAGAATATTGCAATGAAGTACATCAAGATTGAAAATATTGAAGAGAAACCCGAATTTGATATCATGAAGGAGGAGAAGAAAGGAAAAGAAGAGGATGTAAAGAAGAAGGATGACGACAAAACCGATGATGGCAAAGACAAAGACGAAGACGATGAGGAGGATGAGGACGAGGACGAGAACGCAGGCAAAGAAAAGAAAGTCTTTCGTGCTTGGAAATTGGTGGATGATTACATTGAAAAAAATGGAGCTGATTCTTTAGAAAAGATTGTCAAAGCTGGTTTACAAAGTAACATCAAACATAAAACATAGTTCATATATACTCTCTTTAGTTTCTTGATCTTTTCTCTATATATTTTGGACCGAAAAAATGATTATTGATCAAATTTTTGCAGGCAACTGAGGCAACACAAGCAGAAGGCGACATGAGAGGAGGAGCAAAAATAATTAGAGCATTTGCAATAATGTATATATGCAAGATGATACACATACAAATATGTATAAAATATTGATCTTATAACCCCCTTAATATACTTTGTAAATTCGCTATAAATTTCAATCCTTTTCCTTTATGCATATGTACATATTGAAACTTTGATTGTTGGTACTAGGATATTCATATTATATATCAGTTTGTACATATCTATATCTATCTAGAGAGGTCAGGAAACATGTCACTATAGATGAGAAGTCACTGAATAATTGATAAAAGAAGAAGAATGGATTGTTTAACAAAAATATTAAATATTAGCCTAATTAAGTAAGCAGCAACATACAAATTATTATGGAACTCACAAGACAAAAAAGGTATTTGTTTCTCCCTAAAGCGGTACAATAGTGAAACTTTTAAGCCAAAATAATAGAGTTTTCTTCTTTTTTGTAATCTACCAAAAGAAACAACACTTAAGATCCATTTGATAACTATTTAAACTTCTTTGGTTGTTTTGTTATTTACATTTTACGACTGTTTTCAAATCCAAGCCAAATTTTGAAAACTAAAGAAAAATTATTTAGGTTTGTTTATCCAAAAGGCTCCTCCAATTAATTCAAATTTTTGCAACAGTGTACAGGATCAAGTAATTATTATCTTTCACTTCAGAAAGCTCACTTTATATGAGTTTGAGGCTCCAGTGGACATTCAAACACCATATCACAATTATCAAACACTGTTGGAGAATTATCATGGTAATTACATATAGTGTTAGCTACATTAACTTAGCCTTCAAGGAAATAAATATAACAGTGTTCTCAGGCATTCATTACAAGAACTAGTGGAACACAGTTATATAAAACAAGACGTTTTTAAACAGTGAATCTTAATGCTCGTGTAATTTTGTTGCCTACGTAGGATATTGTGGTGGAGATTTGATCTAAAACTTACAGTAAAAAAACAAGACCAAAACTCGTTGCAACATGATCTATATTCCAGTAGTGTGATTAGTTTCCGTTCAAGATAACGTGCCTCTGCGTACCGAAAAACTCGCTCGGTGAATGACAGGGTCATCTTGAAATTACAACAACTCTCTTGATGTCAGTGGTTACAAAGGTGAGAAGATTGCATCATGGAATAGAGCTAGGTTCCTTCCTGTTATGCAGATAAAATCATTTAATTTGCTTGATTGTATCAGCATAATATATGAGTGGATTAGAAGTAGATTTAGCAAAGAATTACAGAACATGGATAAGTAATATACTTACTTTTAAAAACTGTATACTTTAGTTGACTTCTTCTGAGATCCTGCCAAGCTAACACTATGAACTAATCCAGCAGAAGGAATTGTTGAATAAGTAGGCTTAGTATTATCTATATCCACACTCTGACTTGGTTTCAGGATGTGTTTTGCTCCTGCTGTTAACTTGATGGGGCCTGATCTTGCCATACATTCAAACTTAGGAGTTTCATTATTTTTGGTAGAAATCACTACTCCATCAGTAGTTTGAGTCATATTTGGGATATTTCCTGCTGAATTAACAGCTTTGTCCCAGTTGGCATGGATCTTCACTGTCCCCGGGTTTGATTCCAGGTGATCATCACTGAATTTTCCTCTTGTCCATCCTGGCACAACACCAGAATTGTTCGTTTCTAAACTCGAGATCTTTTGACGCTTCCTCGAATCAACCAACTCTCCAGCCAGTAGTGTTTTACTTGAAAAATCAAAGTCCTTGACACTCAAAGTGTTGAACTTCAATCTGTCCTCAGAGCTCAACCTAATTTCATGACCTGCGTTGGCAATTGGCGATTGAAGTATTCGTGGAGCAACAGGCATTGGTTGAAAAAAAGATGTCGGACCCGGTATATGATTCTTCGTCTGTAAGTGAGAATATGGCATTGTGCTGCAAGGATAGGCAGTTTCAAGCCGGTGATGCATGGAAGAAGGGTTAATGAGAACATCTGTGCCAAAAGGAATACATGGACAATAGTACCCATTTAAGTCAGCAAGTTTAGAATTTGTGGTTTGTGGTGCTTCCCGTTGGTGATCGTGTAACATCCACGGGGGAAGGCTCTTAGAAGTGTGAGACCAAGGGAGCTGGACATGAGTTTCATCATCCGGCTGCAAGAAAGGGAAGTTAAAAGTTCCTAATTTTGCTGGATGTAGATTCTGGTTGAAGCCAAGTTCAAAAGAATTTTCATATCTATTTGGACACGTGTGGTGAGAAGTAGAAAATGCTGATGGCTGTGAACCGAACCTTAGTGTTTCCGGACCCGAAATAAAGGGTCCTTGAAAGTTTTGTGCCATATTAAATGTGTCGGTTGACGAGGGAGAAAAGGCATGGATGTTATTGTTGAAGCTTTCATTTAAGTTGATGACAGAGTCAGGTCTTTGATACATAATACTGCTTTTTCGATTGAGGTGTGGATGAGGGTACCTAACTTGTGAAGCATTTGCGAAGAAATTGCTTTGTGCCACTTGATTGCCATGAAAGCCTGCAGGATGATAAAACAAGGTTTCTCCTTTTGACGGATGATGCAACTCCCTATCTTGCAGAAAGTTTCTTTTTCTCATGTGAGTCTCTTGGATAGGATTGGTCAGGCAGTTCCCAATTAAGGTTGAGTTCTTCCAAAAGTTTATAACCTCAGGTTCTTGAACTTCTTGCCGGTTTCCACCAACAGCTACATCTTTGCCCATCAACCGCATTGTTTGTTGACCGGGATTTGCACACATGCTACTTGAATTTTCAGGATAAAACTGTGTACTTACATTTTGGTTCTGAAACTTTCCATAGTACCTGCATCTGTTATATGGAGAATCCATCAAGTTTGGGTGAAAAAACCTTCCAGATTCAGTTCCCCTTTCTGAATTCATCAGTCTAATATCAGCTGTTTCCGAAGTTATTCCAGGCTCAGAGATGTCGAATCCAGCTGGAAAATATCGATTTTGATTTTCTGGCAAATGACTATGCAATGGAAATAAAGTCAACTGGTTTCCTGTAAGTTCTGTGTCAACAAGAAGCTTCTCGTTATCTATGAAATAATCCCTGCTCCTTGGCAAGACGAGACTGCAGACCGGTATCCTGCTAGAACAGGCTATTGTGTTACTGGCTTCATTCATTTGATCAAACCTATTGATCAAACCTGAATTTAGCTGTATCAATTCACCCTTAGAGTTCAGTGGCAGGCAGAAAAATCCATCATTTACGCCTTTCTCTTTGTAGGAGACCATGCTTTCCTCCCCATTCGAAAATGGAAATATAGTGTCTTTAATAGAAGATTCTGCCAGATTAAGAAATCTGCTAACAGGATTTTCACTTAAAGAAGAAGAAGGCACTCTGCTTGTAATTGAGCCTAAGGCAGCTACTCCATTATTGAAAGGATTTATCAAATGATCAGTTGATTTTCCATAGAGAGAATGAGCTTGTCGGATGGAATTTAAACCGCATTGAGTTCTTACATGGCCATATTGCCTTTCTTCTTGTGCAGCTAATAGAGCAGGAATAGCAGAATGTACTGGTGACAGCTTCTGAAGTCCATCTACATAAACATGATCAAACAAACGCAAATCATTTTGATCATGAGGAATATCCTGATTTTTCGATATCAAGTTCTCAGTTGAATGCTTCGCATTGTCCCAACTTTCAGCATTGACCTGGTTATGAAAATTAGGCAACTGAATCTTTCCTTTCGCATGTTGACCATCAACTTCGTGTTGGGTGCTAAAGCAAACATCGTCGTTTAAATTGGCCTCCACTGGAGCAACTTCTTTATTACTTTCACCTGAATTAGTGCTTACTTCTGAGGCTTGGAATGGATTGCCAACATTTTGTTCAAAGGTATCAGAAAAGACTTCAGTGCTCAGACCAAGAACATCATCCTTATCCAAGAAGCTAACGCGCCTATCGGACTTTTGACCACCACCATTGTTGAACACTTGATTATTGTTGCCTCTTAAATTGATGGATGAAAAGTTTGTCTCAGAAGTTGCTTTTACACTATGCTTCAAAATGCTCCTAAGTAGAGGCATTGGCCTCTGTTGCTTGGCAACTACATTGGATTTTTTAACTAGTTTTTTCCTTTTTTGTCTACACAAGCGTTTAAAACATGGTTTCTTACAAAGAGTTGAAACATCCTTATGATTTCTGATCTCTCCCTTCCTGCAAAGTTGTCCATGACCAAAGTCCTATAACCAATAGAAAATTTCAGAAACTAATTATAATTAAAATCTTAGAAGTAAATACAAAGATTACAAGCTTTTTCCTTTCATATTCTATCAGAGCACTTGTTTGAATTGACTTTTTAAGTGCTTAAGAAAGTGTTCTTGAGTATTTAGAAAGTTTCAATCCAAACAAGCCCCAACTTAATGTTGATTGACGTCGTTAAAAGTGAACCAATAAAAGTGTGTTTTCTTACACAAAAATAAATGGTGAAACTAGTTTATAAAGCATCATTATAAAGAAAGCAAAGGAACTCATCAAATCAGTGGACATGGAAGCTAATGGCTTCAATGCTAAACTTGAAAATGATTTTGTTATATTTCTAGATCTATTCCATGAAATGTAAGAAGAAAAAAGAAGTTAATCAACTTTAATCTCTAAGAATAAGAATATTTATCATATATAAGCATAATAGGAAGAAAAAGTTTTGCACAAATAACATTCATTCTCATTTTTCAAAACTAGCTATACACTAGTACAGCATGTGATGTATTTGTCATTTTTATCATGTCTGTGGTAAATAGTAACCTGTGGTAGATTTTACACAATGTAATTCCTAAAATAGAAGAACAACAACAACAAAAAGAAAACAAGAAACAAGCCAAATATTATTGCTTAAAGAGATTTTCCAAAACCTAACCAAACTAAATGTGTAAATATCCAAATGTTTCAGTTCAATGTGATTAATATTTTGTCATTGAACTAACCTATATTACATAATGCATCATTTTGAGAGAGAGAGAGAATTAAACTCCAAAGCTGGTTAGCTAAGGAGGCTATGTGCTAGTACCGGATTATAAAGTGATCAAATTTATTTCAAAAGGAGGAAAAAAGATCAAGAAGAAGAAATTATAGTGGGTTATTGTAGCGCCTCAACCCTCTATCTTGAACACATAAAATTTCAAATTCTATCATAAATTTTGGTCTAGTAGCTATATGATAGAGAAAATATTGTCATTAATTTGGTTATAATAGATATTACCATATGGGATTTTAGGCTGGCATAATGATATCATCTATCTATAGCAATCTTCACCTCAGTATATATTCTTTCCTTTCTCAATGGTCAAAAACTTAAATCTTAAAAAACAATAGGACAAAAAGCATAATTAACAAATAAGACAATTTATTAGAGGACAAAGACAAAGACTACTCATAAATTTGGGAGGGTCCTTAAATTAATTAACAACAAAATAATGAAATGCACTATATCCTAAAAGAGATTATTGCCTTCTCAACTCTTTCTCTCATCTACAACGTTCCATTGTGTCTTCAATTCCCTCCTACTACTAATAGCAGAAATGCATCGTAAAATAGCTAAAAAACTATTGACATTCATGTTCCATTGTTCTTCAAAACAATGACTTATAAACTCTCATTTCATAAAGATTTTTAAGAGAAAAGAATTAGATTCAACTTTTGAACTTCAGTACTTGATCATTGAAGCAAAACTCAAGCATAACTTATAAATTTATTCCCATATGATAATGGGTTGCAAAAAAAAATGTTAGTGGGTAGCAAATTTGGTCAAAAAGTTGTTAAAATCTAAGTACTTCAAAATGGAAATGATAGTCAAACAAAACCCACTTCAACAAACCCATACATTTTATTCCACAGATGAACCATAAACCTTAAACCCTAAACGTGTTCGATCGAGAACACTAGTCTCTACTACTACTACAAATTCAAAAGCATTTCTCAAGTAAGAAATAATGATTTGTTCAATTGGAAACGGATTAAAAACAGCATCATTAACCTAGGATAAATTTGTTAAAACAAAGGACAAAAACTCTTCCACCAAATAAAGTCACTCACTGGCAAGACCGTACTCTTGCAGCTGGAGCACTATAATACATACACACATATATGCATACATACATATAATCACCTTCAAATGAAGCCTTCACAAACGATACAAACCCGTCTTGTAGTGACTTTTTTTTTTCCAATTGTGAATCAGCCTATTTCCGCGCCCTTAATCACACAAAAACAAGTACTATTTTTCTCTCTCTCTCTTTCACTGCCTCTCTTTTTCTCTCCAACGTAATGCAGTCTTTTCACCAGCTTTTTCCAGCAGTAATAATGAGCAGAAAGAGAAAGGAGAGCTACCAAATACAAAAAACCCAATAAAGAGAATATTTGCAGTCTATTAAAAAAAAATAAAAAAAAATCTCACAAGCCTACAGTTTTTTCCTCATTGTAGGACCGTTTAAATTAATTAATTAAAAATTTGTATATTTACCTTCTTCTTTTTCTTGTGAAGAATTGAGGGTTGTTCTTGTTCCGTTGTGGTATTGATTGTCTTGATTGTGGAGACAAGACTTGTCGCCAAGGACGTCGTTTTGAGGTTGTTGTTGTTGTTGTTGTGACGAATAATTTGTTTGCCAACGGCTTTTTTTTCTTCTTCTTCATCACAGCAATCGTTAGCAATAATCATTGTTTTTACTGGCGGAGCCACTGCGAAGATATCGGCAATTGATCTCTTTTTTGGGGTTCTTGATTTCGCCTTCAACTTTTTCCTAATTTCTTTACTTGTAATTTGAGAGTTTAAACAACTATCAATATGTGCATTCACGGCGTTTACTGTAGCTGCAACAAAAACCCCACAAACTGGACAAATCTTTTGCATTTTAATTCTCTCTATAATTACTTCTTCTTCTTCACTAATTACCCTTTCCGATGACCACCAACGAAATTTCTTTACATCCATTGGTGGAAGTAAAGCTTCTGCTACTTCTTTCTTCACTTTCTCGCTAAATGGCCAACTAATTCTCGTTAAATCCGTGCTTCTCTTATTCAAAGCATACTCTCTATCAAAAAGAAGAAAAAGAAGTATAATGAACTCTAATTTTGAACCTTTTCTTAAACATAGCTTAGTAGATAAGAGATTAGGAAAAAATTTAGGTGCAGCATCTATTGTGTAGCACTTGCTGTATGGTAGAAGAAAGAGGAGCATGGGACTTACCGGATGGAGAAAGCGGAGGTGGGAACAGCCATGAGAGACGACCCAAGTGGAAAAATTGAATATTGGGAAGTGGGTTGGGGTTGAAATTGGGAAATGGTGTGAAATTGAGAGGGGACAGAGAAGAAGATGATGAAGTATGGTGTGAAGAGTTTTCTTTTCTTTTCTTTTCTTTTCTTTTTTTTTTTTTCCCCTCTGTGGCGGTGGGAGAGAGATATGAAAGCGAGAGAGAGAAGAAGTAATGGTGAAAGGGAGAGAAATGAGAGAATTAAGAGAGAGGAGTGAGAGCTTTTTTGTTTTTTTTTTGGTTACTTTTATAGTTTAATAATAATAATAATGGTTTTCCCGCCCGAAGAGAAAGAGAGAGAGAGAGAGAGATTTGTGCTTTTGCCTTAAAACTTTATGACTGACAGCGACGTATGAGAGCGCAAGCCTACGCCTACAAAACAGTGTTACCATAAAAAAAAAATAATAATAAAAAAAAAAAAGGAAAAAACAACATTTCCCCCTTTCCTTTTTCCCTTCTTTTCTTTTTTTTTCTTTTTTTTTATAATAAAATTAGAGAGAATTTCATAAATAAAAAAAATGTCAAAACTATTACAAAATTAATATATATATAGACACTAATAAACATTTATCCACCTCTACCAATTATAGAAAATTATTATTGATAGAAGTCTATTAATATCTATGAGTGATAGAAACTAATATAAGTCTAAAATTATTATATTTTGTTATTTTGTGTAAATAATTTCATTTATTTTTCTATTTTTGAAAATATTTCTTTAAACAATTTATGTTTTTCTTTTATAAAAATGTAAAATTAAGAGATTGAACCATCGATTTCGATAGTATATATTTGATGTATGTTGAATTATACTCATTTTGTCAATAAAATTATTTATAATTTAAAATGTTAATATCTATAAAAATCCAAATGTCTCAATTTTTTATATACATGTGTCAATATTTTATAATTAATAATTTTAAATAATATATTTAAATTTGTAAGTAGGTTTTTTTTTAAGATAGTGAATAGATATTTTAAGCTTTATAAAACAAGTTAAAATGTTTTTTTTATATGATATTCACACTAGTGATATTTTATTGCTAATTGTTTTTCCGTATTTTATGGATTATTTTATTATATGAATTAATGTCAATTCATCTTAATGTCGATGTCAAACCTATAAAAATGTAGGAATATTGATGAAAATATCAGCATGTCGAAAGAAATCTTAATATCATAATTATATAAAATAAAATCTCAAATTAAAAATTATATTAATGGTAAACTTTTATAACGTAGTGATTTATAGATATTCACTCTCTATTTTATTTTAAATCAAGTCAAATTCATCTGGTAGAATTATTCTTTTCAAAATCCTAGAAAATAAACTGATATGATGACATGATTTTTCTAAATAAGATTTTAAAAATAGAGAAAGATGTGACAATTAAAAACTATAGTTATATTAATGAAAAGTTTGGGCTATCTATTTGATTTAATTTTCCTGAAATCTTTATATTCAAATTAATTTTATGCACATAAAATTTATGTATTTACAATTTAAAAGTAGAATTATAGAGTCTTAATTAATTTATTTATGAAAGATTAAGATTTTAATGGATAAAGTATTTGTTTTTGTTTAGATAAAAAGTAAGAGAATAAAAATCTATCTTTGAAGGGGAAGAGAGAGAGAGAAGAAAATCCTTAAAATTTATGGAACAAATAATTTATCTACGAGATTATGATAATATCATTAACGTAATCACTCGCCTCAGAGGATTCCCCCACCCTAAAATTTATTCTTCTCCATTATCCATATCCCTTAGTTGCCTTTTTGGAACAAAGATGATGCTATGTATCCCTACCTGTCACCCTCACGCGCCTGTTTATTTCATCCACTCCACGCGCCGCTATCTCCGGTCACCTAGTAGCCGCACTAAGTTGTCTTTTCTTCAAAATCAACTGTTACTCTCAAAACTTTCATCGAAAACCTTAACTCCATCAAATTGTGCTTAAAATTGGTTGGTTGTCACGATTTTAGCTTTAAACTTTTTTTAAAAAAAATTATAACTTTTTGAAAAATTCTTATAAATAAAAAATCTCAAAGATATTTATACTTTATAGATAAAAAATTTCAAAAGTGTTTGGACTTTTGAAATTTTCTTGTTAATAGAGTATAAATATCTTTAAATATTTAAAAAGATCTCTTAATTTTTATCATCTAAAAAAAATTATTTGAAATTTTGTTAAAAAAATATTGTTTTTTCTTGTCCTTCAATGAATTACCAAACCCCACATATATATATACACGTATCAAAGAAAAATTAAATTAGATATTTGGCAATGTTATTTAAAGGTGTATTAGTTTAACTTAAATTGGTGAAAAAGAATGATATTAATGAAATTACTGGATTTAAGAAACATTTTTATATTATTTCTTTTTTAAAGAAAATACAGTGAATAGAAATTAGTGGAAATCGAATATGAGTATAAGTGGCAAAACTTAACCTAAAAAGGTGGGTTTGATTTAATTTTTTAAATGTTTAATTTTAAAAATAAACCTTTTTAAAGAATAAATTGAAATCTTTCACAACTATTCAAAATAGTTTTTCAACCACATTTAAAATATATTTTAAATCATTTTTATTAAAAGAATTTAAATAAAAATAATTTTAAAAAAACATTTTTTTCTCTAATCAATCTAAAGTCCAAAATTAGGTGGAAATTAAAAACTCATGATAAAAAATGTTATCGCAGTGAGTTAAGTTTAGAGGTAAATATTGTGATTTTCTCATTTCTGGATTATTATAGATAAGGATTCCAATTTTCGAAATATAAGAAATGTTACTAATCCTTTAAAGTCATATGTTTTATCTCAAGTCGAATTATTAGTGAAATTTTAAAAAATATATTTATTTATTTAGGAGATTTTTAAAATAAAAAAAAACAATAGAAATTATTTACACAAAATAGTGAAATTTAATATTATTGAATAGAGACGGATAGAAATCTATTAGTAATATAAACTAATAGAAGTCTATTATTGATACTATGTGATAGACGCTGATAGAAGTCTATCAGTATCTATAGATGTCTTTTTTTTTTTTTTTTGCTATTTTCGTAAATAATTTGACATTTCTTTATTTGTAAAAGTTTCTCATTTATTTACATGCATTATTTATGCTTTAAAAAAATAAAAACCTACAATGATTTCATTTTTTTTTTATTTCAACACGTGAGATGGAGACTCGAACTTCAAACCTGTTAATCGAGGATTATATATTTAAAATAGTCGAATTATTTTCCATATGATTCAATAAACATCGATATTAGAAACATCATAGATCAATACAAACTATATGTTATGATATTTTGATTGTTCTTGAATCAAATTGATTACATTGTACCAACAAGATTACAAATTCCCTACAACTCTACAAAAGCATTCCAAAAGAATAGGAAACATTATTACTGAAAATTTACCTGTTTTTAACTATATTTAAACACTTAACTTACTCAACCCCATTGCTCCATTATTTGCATGTACTTATTCTATTCTATTTATTTATTTTACTACAGACCCCAAGTAAAAACTAAGAGCCTTTAAATGGGGTTTGATGTAATTATTATGTAAGAAGAGAAGATGGGATGGAAATGGAAGGAGATGGTCCCATATGTGAAAGGGAAGGTTTTTATAATTTATTCTTATTTATATTTATTTTTAATGGGGTAAGCTAAGAATGAGCTTTCCAATAGTGTGGTTTTGGCCATACAACAGTAAATTCTATTATTTCTCTTATATTGTAATTTTTGGTGGGCAAAAGAATAACAACAATGACACTGAACCATCATGATTATGACATCTTACCCACTCCCTCTTTTTTCCCTTATACTTCTCTTTCTTCTCATGTTAGGGAGGAGGAGGAAGAAGAAGAAGAAGAAGAAATTTAGAATTATTCTGGTTTTCTTTATTCAACCATTTTCCACTCTTTTTCATTTTCTAAACAGAGTAATGCTTAAGTTTTAATAATTTTTCATCATATAATTATCATCTCTTTCTCTATAATATTGTTTTTATCTTAATGACTTTTCTGCAAAACCCATAAAACCCCCCATCTTCATCTCAAACATTGATTAATGTTAGAGTTTATATTATATTGTTTAACTAAAAGTCCTCTAATGGGCTATAGTAGTTTTTGTAGTGATCATAATTAATGTGTTAATTTTCACATCTATTTCATTGTTTTTTTAAGGGGAAAAAAAAAACTTTAAAAATGGCATGACATCATTATCCCAACAAGTAGATATAAGTTTAATATTGTCACTTGCATGGTTCATGTCATTTAAAAATCAAAAGCAAAGACTTTTACACACTTCATAATAAACTTTATTAGGTTAAAACTTGCATTTTAAATCTTATGCTTTTGAACCCTTTATGTCAATTTCTTCTCTCTATTATTATTTTAAATGGACTTTGTTATCATTGTTGTTCCTATATATCTTTTTTTCCCATTTTTCGAACTAAAATTTTGTCTGTTTTGTTGACATTTGGAAGGGTTAGTGTTGCATTGGTTGAAAAGATCATAAATTTAATTTATTGTTTTGATGGAAAAGAAAAATATGATCCCATTTTGAAATGCAACTAATATATGAAATTTTGTACTATTTTTGAAGGGTAAAGAACAAATAACCCGTCAACGATTAAGTTTGAATATTTTGAATTTGTTATCCAAACTAGCTCTAAACGATCAGAATAGGGTTTGGAGAAATGCATTATACCAAAGATATGTCTCTATTCTATAATATGTATTATTCTCTTTAATAAAATTACTTTTCCTCTATTTTGTGGACGTAGTTAATACATTGTTAATTAACCATGTGAACTTCTGTGTTGATTTTCTTTTGCTTTACATTTTTCTATTTATGTCTATGTTAATAACTTGTTACAAATGTTGTAGTTGTGATAATAAAAACTTTAGAAAATACGAAATCTAAAATTAAAATGACTAAAAACATAAGGGAGGGGTCCCTGAAATAGTTTCCTTTTCCTTTTTTAAGTAACTCATAAATGCTTTGGGTATACTCAAAAGGGACATTTGCCCTTTGATATATGTAGGGTAAGTCATGTGCCCACTGAGCATATACATAAATGTTTTTGAAGAAGGATGTGAGAATTTTGAACCCAACATTTTGTTGCTTTCCTTAGCTTGGAATATTCAACCACCACCATTCTTTAAACCACAATATCAAAAATAAAAAGGGTAGGAAAAAAAAACACTGATTACAACTCAGTACATCTGTAAAATATTATTGTTATAGTACACCCTCTTCAATTCTCTTAATAAATGAACTTTTTAACCTTAACTACAACTAGAATCTTCAATTGAAATTTGTTTACCATCAGACCCATTTTGATGTGCTCTTGGGTAATTATTTGGTTTTTTTTTATTATTTCTTTTAAAAATCAAGTCTATTTCTTCGCAATTTTATCATAGTTTTCACTTTTTCTTTTAAATAAAAAAGTTGAATTCTTAATAAAATTCCAAAAAACAAAAACTTCTTTTTTTAGTTTACAAACTTTAGTTTGGTTTTTTAAAACATTGATAAGAACTAGAAAGTAGATAACAAAATGGAAAATATAGAGGTGAAAGATAATATATATAAGCTTAATTTTAAAAAATTAAGGCCTCTTTGATAGCCATTTCGTTTTTTATTTTTTATTTGATAATTAAGTCTATTTCTTCTCATTTTTTTACCATGGTTCGTATCAATCTTAGTAGAAAAGCGGGATTCTTAGTCAAATTTTCAAAAAAAAAAAAAAATTAAAAACTATTTTTTTTAGTTTTCAAAATTTGACTTGGTTTTTGAAAACATTGATAAAAAGTAAATATCAAAACAAAAATTTTAGAGATAAAAGAGGTGTTTATAGGCTTAATTTTAAAAAATGCTAAAACTCAAAAACTAATTGGTTACCAAACGGGACATGAATGATTATCAAACGGAGTCGAAACTTTAGCCAATTTGAATATGTAATTCAATTAGTTAAGACATACAATATAATATGAAAAAAAAAATCCACCTCTCTATGGTTGAATTATATATATAAACCTTTAACTTCCATGCCTGCACAGGAGACTATATATTGAAACAAATATAAAAATTTACAAATGAAAATTAATATTTAGAGTTGAATAAAAAAAAATTTGGAATATTTATGTGCTTGTTTGCAACTGATGGTATATAATATTATTAATGTTAGCATTAAGAGGGACGGTTTGTTTCACGGACATTCTAGATTTTCATGGAGTGGGCATTTAGATTACCATGTTTATTTTGCAGTATTGTGAGATACCCCGACATCTGAAGATTTCCGAACATCCTAAGATGCCCGGACGGAGAACATTTAGAGAGTTTTGGATGTCCTTAACATGGATTTTCCAGATTTCCAAGGGTATCTCCATTTTACTTTTTTGTCTTTCCTTTTCATTTTATTTTACATATATATATTAATCTTCATCTGCTTTATATAATTAATATAAATACTGTCAATTATGTATATCATATATTTTTAGTTATATCGTAATTTTGATTATTTTTAAGCAACATATTCAAATTAATATTTATTTATAAAAAATCTTAAATTATGATATATTATTTTTGTGAGAAAAATAACATATAAAAATAATATACATTGTATTAATTTTAAAAGAAATTTAAATTGATAAAAATAAATGTGTTATATAAATTCAAATTATATCAAATTAATTATAAAATAATAAATAGTCATAAGGGCATTCTTAAAACTTTAGGTAAATTTAAGTTATTTCCAAGTAAAAATTCTAAAGAAAAAAATACAATTATTAACATATTTTCAGATGTCAATAAAAATATTCCTACAAAACAAACATGATAATCTAAACATGCCAGACATCTATAATTTCTAATATATATAATTTCAAACATCGAAAATTTCTACTATCACGTTCCAAAAAACAAACGGCTCTAAAGGTCTTGAGAGACCCCTATTTTCTAAATATCTTTTTAACAATATTCATGCTCTGCCGTTATATTATTTCTGTTAATATTTATTCTCTAATTATTTTCTTTTATCTCACGTATCAGATGACTCGTGTCTACAAATGTAATTAAAATTTTTAATTTATTATATTATAAATTAACACACAATTTTAGAAAAATACTTTTAAGTGTGGCATAATATAGTTTTTTTCCCAAAACTACCTTAACTCATTTTAAACAAGTTGATGTAGGATGAATTTAAGATAATTAATATACTTTAGTTGATAACACTACATTAATTTTAAGAATTCTTTCAAATTTTAAGATTGATATTTTAAAATTCTTTGGGTGAGATTGTTTGTTGGCTTGATAAAATTTGGAAATTATCTGGTTGTTTTGATTTTATTTTTTTTCCGTATATTCATAGAAATTGTAATACTCTCCAGCTGATTATTTGGCTAATTAAGAATACTCGGAAAGAAGAAAGAACTATTGAATGGTTTGATTCCTTTTCTGAATGGTTAAGGAAAGTTATTGGTGTAGATTTTTTTTATTTTTTTGAAAGGTATTGTAATTAAAATGTGGGAGGAAAAATCGAACCTTAACGACAACACTATGCCAGTTGAATTACGCTCTTGTTGGCGTTATTGGTGTAAATCTTATTTCCACCCTTGTGACGTAATAATAGAACTACTTTCTCAAAAAAAAAAAAAAAAAACTATCATTTTCATATATGAAAGTTTGGAATCATTTAATTTATCTAGTTTAACATAATATATATGTATAATATATAAATGATAGTTCAAAACATTACATACCAAAATCAATATAGTTCAGTTTAATGGTTGTATCGACAATCTCGAAATTAGAGATTTGATTATTTACCTTATATCTTATTAAAAGAAGAGTATTATATACCACATTTTATTTTATATATGTTAAAAAAATAATTTTAACTCGACCAGAATAATTTTAATCAGACCTTTAACTGGTCGAGTTAAAAGTAACAATCTTAAAATTTGAAAGATTGATATTTTGATTTTATGGTTTAATTAAATGGGAAAAATGAACTTCAATTGATGTGTAAGAATCTCCAAAAGGAAGATTTGGACATTTTTTCACTTTTTTAAGAATGATTCGACGTTATCGAGATTTGAGAATCCATTGATGGCCACAATTTATTATTATTATTATTCAAAGGAAACTCTTTACATTACAACGTTAATTAATCACATCATGTGTCTGTTTCTCATGTTCATCATCACCACCATGCATAAAGCCACGTATTATATATTATATTGTATTGTATTATATTATATAATATAAGTATTATAATTGTCCACGTGTGTGAAAACCCATGCATGTGCATATGATGGTGGACACATGTATGTCCATGTCATGATGATAATTTAATGATGGGGAGCATTTTGGCTTTAGGGCATGGGGACATTCAATCATGCCCAAAATTTTGAAAGAAAAAAAATTAATATTCGGACAATCTTAAGAACAAAATAAATTTTTTAATCAAATGCAAATGTGATAAATTGTGATTAAACAATTTGATAGGATTATATGAATGTAGCTGAAACTGTACTTATATAATGTTATGAAGTTATTTTTAATTGTTCGATTATAATTTATTACGAGAAAAGTTCTAGTTGATTTTTTATGATTATGACCATCTATCATTATGGTACAATGATTTTTTTTTCTCTCAACTTAATTCAATTTCAATTTATCCTTATGATTTTAATATATATATATATATATATATATATATATATTTACAACCATAGGCTATGGCTATAGATTCATTTGACTCATATGATTCGAGCGTTAGTTTTAACATAGAACTTCATAACATTATTTATGAAGAAAGAAAAATTACATGTTAAATGTTTTCTATCTAGCTAACTACAAAAGTTCACCAAGAGAGCTTTTTCTGGATATATTAAACCAAATTTAAGGAGTTTTTCAAGAAAATAGAAATAAAAATAAATAAATAAAGACAATTAAATTGAAACTAGGTTCTAACTATACAAGTTAAACTTAAGATAACTCGATTGACATTTAAATATACTAGAAACTATGAGATCCGTAATTCGAATCCTCCTACTTTTAATTATACTAAAAGAAGAAGATCATGACTATACAAATTAAATTGAAATTTTACTTGTCAGGTTTGTTGAGACTAAATTTGTTAAATATCAAATGGAGATAAAGTATCCTCATCAAATTAGTTAAGTGTTTGGAGATCAGTTAAAATTATTTTTTAGACTTATACCAAACCACTAACTTTAAAATTAAGAATCTGAAAGAAAATATAATTTTACCAAAATGTGTGTGTATATATATATTTAAGAGTTATTGAGCAATTAATTTGGATTATTGGGCAGAACTTTTTCATGGTAATTATGATGACTTAAAAAGGAGTGCAGATGATTTTCTGTTTCACACTAATTAATCAAATTAATTTATTTAGAATAATAATCATAATAAAGAGAGATTATTAAATGCTCTCGTAACATTCGAAGCATTTCTTTGCGTTTTGGCATCTGCTTTGGAAGCAAACGGGTTTGACGAGTTTCAATGGGGAAAAAAATAGTAAAGATCGTTGGGTTTATTTGAAAAGGCCGCCATAATATTATAATTATTTCACTTTTAGCTTTTCGTTCTTAAAATTAAGTTTATAATAATTATTTTTGTCTATATTTAAAAAGACTAAAAATTAAAAATTAAAATGTTATTAAATGGAGTACAATTGTCAAATGTACGCACAACCATCAGATGTGTAAGAGATAAATCGTAAGAATACAGTACACTTTGCATATAATGCTTATTTGGAGAATATATTGAATCTATATTACTGTAGTGTATTAAGAGACCGTCAGATTATAGTGGTCTCATTAAATAATTTGTTAAAAAAATTATTTACATTATTTCCTAATTTGTTCCTTTGCAACTTTTCTTTCCACTAATTAAAATTCGTACAACACATTATCACGACCTCTTTAAACAATTTATCGGGTATGTTCCCTTTGAAAATATTGATACCCCTATTTCAATGTGTGTTATTCAATAATTCATTTAAATTTAATTACCCGCAATAATAGAGAATTAATCTTGAGAGAGTGCATGGCTAATATTACATATAAGATGAATTTGGAATTGGACTTATAATAATTTTTTGGAGCGTTAATTATAACAGTCGTGTAGAAATTATCACTATATTTCTTTAAAATAAATGTTTTGATAATTATTAGTTGAAATTTATTTTCTTTTATGACTTGTATGACTCCAAATGTAACATAATTTACGCTTTTTGGAGGGGAAAACATAACATAAAACATGATACATTAAATTAAATTTTTGCTTCCTAATATACCGTACATTATATAATTTCAATATAGTCGTATTACTACAATATGATTAGCTTACTGGTAAAATTTGAGTAATTGAATTCTCAACATAGTTCTGTAACATGTTTCGTATCGTGCTATTGTTAAGGATGCCAACACAGCCAACTACGTCACTAAAGGGAAATCCACTTAGCAGCTCCGTCAGTAGTGCAAGACTTCATAAATTACGGTCTTACCTCTTTACCAAAAGAATAGGATGGTTACAACAAGTGACTAACCATTTTTTTGTATTTCCAAGTTAGGGATTCCATGTTGTATAAATAGAACACCTATGTACATTTCAATATACAAGAAAATATAAAGGAAAGGTTGGCGTGTCACTATCGTGTACCTTCTGCATTATCGTCTACCTAGCTAAAATTATCGTTTACCTTTGTTTGATACTATCGTCTACCTCTTGACGTTATCGTCTATCTCCTGACGCTATCGTCTACCTCCTTCAGACGTTATCGTTTACCTCCTCTAAACGCTATCGTCTATCTCTTGACGCTATCATCTACCTCCTTTAAATGTTATCNTCTACCTCCTTTAAATGTTATCGTCTACCGCTTGACACTATCATCTACTTGTTGGCGTTATCGTATACCTTTTTACTACTATTGTTTACCGTCCTGTCGTATACCTCTTCAAACGACAACTTCACACTTTAACTGCTATCATGCAACATGTTATGTACATTATTGTCAAAATCAAGTTTCAATACCTATTTGAGTTTTATAAGCTCCGATACCATATTAGATAATATGAGGTTTTATCTTAAAATCAAATGACAATGAAATAATTAGTTCATCTATCTTATTAGGAATGAGTGTGAGATTCTTTAACTTTTCAATGTAGGATTCTCAACGGTGTTACAACATCATGTATCACATCTATATAACGTGTTAGATGAATTTTATTTTTTCAATTCACTATGTTTTAATTTAGCTTCTATTATATATATATGTTATTTCCATTTAGGTCACTGGGCCCTTTAAATTAGGTTCAAATTTAGTTTATCTACTATTTAAGGTTTAAAGTTATTTATTAGGCGAGTAAAATATATTATTTGAAAACCATTGTGTAAATTTTAATTAAAAGTCATGAAATTTAATTTGAACTGGACTAAATTGTGAAATTAATTTTATTTTAAACCATAAAAGTTTTTTAAATAGAAAGAAAAAAGGGAAAATTGTGAATTAAATTTATGCCACATTTACCAATCTAAGGAAAATTGGTGTAATTATAATGGAATTCTATTGATAGATCAATCATAATGGACAAGAATCACAAATATAATTAGATTGTTTTAGATTACATTGAATTATGAATTTTGTCATATTTACTGTTACCAATACTTTTATCTTTACATATTAGGATCAAACAGTAACAGTAACGGTAACAATAAAAGGGTCAAAATCAATATTTTTTCCTTTGAAATAATAACAATAACGATAATCGTAAGGATACGACATAATTTTCAGACGTAATTGGATTGAGCATCTTCCACTCGTCAATTAATTTATCTTTTTTTTATTATAAATTTGGAAGTAAACTTCATATGTTAGTATGAATATAGAATACAAGTAAATAAATCAAATGAGACTCACTTTTTATATTACTATTAATTTATTACGTTTTCATTAGAGTGAAAAAGGTAAAAATGGAAGTGTGAAGTTTCATTGTAATTCTAATTAAATTGATACGTAATAATCTATACGTGCGGAAGATATACAAAAGTTTTGATTTTTCAAAGCAACTCCACATCATCATCATCAAAACCTGCTCTCACGTGCACTGTGACAAAACACCAGGCCACATCCCATGTATATATGTGTATTCAAAACCCTCAAACTTAACCCTCGTCTCCCTTGCAATATTAGTTAGTTTATTTATTCATTATTTGTATAATTTGTAGGTTTTTTTAGGCAAATAATTTGTATGGTAATACTTAATTATGAATTTTGTCATCTGTTAAATAAAGTAATTAAAGTCTTGATATTACTTTTTTGACTTTTCATAAAAGCTCAAAAACTAGTATTAGATCCAACAATTCCTTTAGAATAATCTTTAGACGAAAAATGGACGAACCATGTGATGTGATAGTATTTGAAAATTAGAAACCCTTTCTTATTCGAACTTGTAATAAACAAATCTAAATCCCCAAAATCAATTCAGTCCAATTTCAACAAAATCTAGAAAAGGTTATCTTGTGAATTGAAGATCCGGATAAAGAGACCTATCTCCTTACTCAAGGTTTGAATACTTCACAAACAAATCGGTTGATCGATCTTACCTGCTTAAACATGTAAAACCTAGATCAGTAATTACAAAAATGATGATGATAAATCTTCGTTATCAACGTAAAGAAAAAATATCATTCTCAAAATTCAAAATCCAAAACCGTTTCACATAACCTAATGGCCAGGCTTTAGATAGCTTCCAAAAATCCTAGGGTGTGCCACATTATTAGATCTTAGATAAATGGCTAAAATATCCTTATTTAATATGTTTTAAAAAAAGATAACAACTCGAAATAATACAACTATTTTTAAATTAATTAATTAAAATATAAATAATAACTTTTAAGCCATTAGTGGTTCACATCACATTGTTATAGCGGTCATGAACTTATAATAGTGTGATCATTCAAATTTCTATTTTAGGTACTACCATACCACACTATTTTAAGACCTAGTTTTATATGAAATTCTAAAGAATGTGCACTCTAATGATAGTTTTGGAACGTTTATAAAAGATCGAGAGTAACATTGCATCTTTTTAAAAATGTTATGGGTCTTTTGAAACAAATGGTAAAATTCATAGCTATTTTTATATTTATTTAACCTAATTTTTACCGTAGAGAAAAATACAACGTTCTTTTTTTTCTTTTCAAGAAAAAGGAACACTTCACTGATAAATATGTGAGAAACATATGAATGCAAGAGTTACATGAAAGCAACAAAATTCAGAGCATATATATATATATATATATATTGTGTTGAATTGCATTATCGATGTTGTCATGAGCGATGTGGGGTTTCAAGAGGAGAAAAAAGCAAGAGGAAGGCGAAGGGCGCAGGGGGACAAGCACTGTACATGGGTGGGTACAAACCCCACACACCATTACTCCATTCTCACAACACAAAATCCCTTAAATTTTTTTTTATCATAACTCTTAAGTTTTTGTTTCTTTTTCCTTTTTTCTGAAAAAAGTTTACTTCTATTTTTATTTTTCCCTTTCCAAGAAACGAGTTTTATATATATATATCACACTATTAGTGAACACAATTTGTGAACATAGCTAACACACGGTTAGTGAACTATATGTAAATCTTTATGTTGATTTATCTATTATTCAACACATCAGTTAAAAGTGAACATGGAAAATTTTATATTCAACATAAGATTAGCTTTTGGAATATAATTCAAAAACAAAACTCATACATAGTATGTATGTGTGTTGGGGTAAAATTAAAAAGGATTATGGTTCTAAATTACACATCGCATGAAATAGGATTCTTCATGTGTGAGGTCACTATCTCACAGGCAGTTGGTCTCATCGCTCAAAGCTCTTCTCGAGTTATAGCCCATCTTCGATTTCTATCAATTTAGATGCTTTTACGTAATATCTTCCATCACTTTACTTTTTTTCTTTGTGACTTTCTTCTTTTAACCCATCTCTTCTTAGTATTTGACCTTTTGAACTCTTCTCTAGCTCCCTTTTGTACTTATTGTCAGATTTAATGAATAAATTTTCGATTAGAGTATGCCTTCACTATCTATCATAACTATCTCTTTTAAGAAATTACGTAAGTTCATAAAAATTATGTTTTTCGTTTATTTTATACGTACGATAAATCAAACCAAGCTCGTTTGTTTAAACTTTACTTTGTAAGGTACATATTAATA
The DNA here is from genome assembly GCF_009727055.1 of Benincasa hispida. Taxonomy (NCBI): domain Eukaryota; kingdom Viridiplantae; phylum Streptophyta; class Magnoliopsida; order Cucurbitales; family Cucurbitaceae; genus Benincasa; species Benincasa hispida. The sequence goes on from NC_052353.1 coordinate 62,979,930, forward strand.
TGAATGATATGTGCATTGTAGACGATGAAATAAGACAAATTAGCTTTGTGGTTCACAAATTAGATAATGTAAATGAATTATAAGGAGAGTTTGGGATTTCAAAATTTATGATCTCAAAGTCAAAATTCAAGAGACTTCCCCACACGTTGGGTTTGGTTGTGCATGTGCTTATGTCTCTCTTAAACTCACACAATTCCATTTGTCATACCAATTCTTTTCTAAAACAAACCGCTATATAGGATATGTCTTATTTTGCAATTTTCGTTAGATTCTTGTTGTTTTTTTCTTTTTTTCAGACTCTCCTTTACCCTTTTTTTTCAATTATTATTATTATTATAATTAAGTTAAAATATTATTTTGATCTATATAATTTGAAGTTTGTTCAAATCCATGTAATGTCAGTTATATAAAATATAGGACCAAAAATAATATTTTCAACGTTGATGTTATTATCACTGTTTATCCACTTTCAGAGAGTGAAAGTGCCTCAAAGCCTTCAACACAATTTTGTACACTGCCCCTTCTGTCTGAAACGACAAAACATGCACGAGAATATATATATATATAACTCTCAAGACAGTCTCTCTTTTTTTCTTTTTTTTTTTTTCCTTCTTGGGTAAAATTATGTTTTTTATTGCTTTATTTTTACCCTACTTCTCAAACGACAAAGTCTTTGAATTTTGAATCCCATGTGTTAGTTAAAGCTTTGAATTGGAAAATCTTGAAATTTGGGGTGTTAAAATAATTTGAGAAATCAAAATATAAGAATGTTACAAACTCAATATATATATATATAAAAAAGACTGAGAACTATAGAAATTAAGGTGATGATGGTTTTAAGATTTTATAGATACCTGAGAATAAAATATGCTTGAAAATAGGATGCCTAGACAATTTGATGTCTAGGCAATCAAAGATGATTGTATTTTATTGTGCATGGGAAATACTATCAAGAATTTTATAAACAAAAATTATGTTTGTATTTAATTTATGAAATTAAGTACAATCTTATATAATTATAATAGATGAATTAATTAAACAATAAATATCATTCAATATGTTGAGAAAGATTAATTAATTAAGAATTAATAATAATTTTAATTATAAATATTTAAAAATTGAATAATTTATAATTAAAATTAACTAATTAATATATTTAATGAAATACATATTAATTATAATATAATACTTAATCATTTTTGTAATTAATTAAGTTCAACATTAGTAATTTTAATAATAAAGAATAATAAAAATTAATTACAACAAATAATTAACTAATTATAAATAGTGAATGATCAAATTAAAATTAATCTCAATAAATAATCACTTTATTATAAAAAAAAATATGTAATCAATTATTATTATTGAAAATTGAATTTTTGTAATAACTAAATTTAATTAATCCTAGTTTACTAATTAAATATATTTAAGATATTGTTAACTAATTAATTAATAATTTATATAAAAAAAAGTAATTGCATTCATTTAATAAAATTTTACTTATTAAATTTTTACTATAAAGATAAGTAAGTAAATATTTTAATAGATTATCATTGATTTATTAAAATAAATATTTATATATTTTGTTAAATTAAATTTAACTAATTAAGTAATTAACTATGTTCATAGTAAAATTATATATAAAATAAAAAAAAAATGGAGGAGAAAAAAGAAAACTCACCATTTTGGAAGGGAATAGAAAACTCTCGTTTGTGGAAAATGAGGATGTCTGCTGAGAATAACTTATTCTCTGTAAAACAAATATGAGTTTTGGATATCTGTGTCCATTTCCATATAGAAGACCCTCCAACCAAACATGAGTTTTGGATATTTGAGTTTTCATTTATGATTTCTAAAATATCCTCGTTCGCACGAGATTTCAAGAGAAATTTGTTTCGTAGAATTTGAACTTTGTATTTGTATTAATTTTGTAAAAAGTGAGTACAATCTCTAATACATAATATTTTGATGCTTTCAAAATAAACTATAGTCTTTAAGCTGATTGATCTTCTTGAATTATCGGCCTTTGTGCTTGTTGATCTTCTTAGATGATTGGCCTTTGGCTTATTGATCTTCTTGGATAATCGACATTTGGGCTTGATGATCTTCTTGGATGATCAACCTTTGGGCTTATCTAATATGATCGGCCTTTGGGCTTGTTAATCTTTTTGGATGATCGGTCTTTGGGCTTGTTGATCTTCTTGGATGATTGGCCTTTGGGCTTGATGATCTTCTTGGACGATCGACCTTTGGGCTTATTGAATAGATGAATATGATCGGCTTTTGGGCTTATTGATCTCTTGGATGATCAGCCTTTGGGCTTGATGATCTTCTTGGATGATCGGTCTTTGGACTTGTTCATCTTCTTGAATGATCGATATTTGGGCTTGTTGATCTTCTTCAATATCAGCCTTTGGGTTTGATGATCTTCTTCGATGATTGACCTTTGGGCTTGATGATCTTTATCAACCTTTGGGCTTGTTGATCTTCTTGGACGATTGGTCTTTGGGCTTGTTGATCTTCTTTGATGATCGACCTTCTCTTCTTGATGATCGGCCTTTGGGCTTGATGATCTTCTTGGATGATCAACCTTTGGGCTTGTTGATCTTCTTGGACGATTGGTCTTTGGGCTTGTTGATCTTCTTTGATGATCGACCTTTGGGCTTATTGGTCTTCTTGGATGATTGGCCTTTGGGCTTGATGCTCTTTTTGGATGATCGGCTTTTGGGCTTATTGATCTTCTTGGATGATCGGCCTTTAGGCTTGTTGATCTTCATCGATGATCGGCCTTTGAGCTTGTTGATCTTCTTGGATGATTGGCCTTTGGGCTTGTTGAACTTCTTGGATGATCTGCCTTTGGGCTTGATTATTTTCTTGGATGATCGGCCTTTGGGCTTGTTGATCTTCTTGGATGATCGGCCTTTAAGCTTGTTGATCTTTTTGATGATCGACTTTTGGGCATGTTGATCTTCTTTGATAACTAGTGCTCGAACGAGGCTTCCGAAGAAACTTGTTTCGTGGAGTTGAACTTGAGTTGATGTTGATGTTGATGTTGATGTTGATGTTGATTTGATGCGATATGGTTCGATCTCTAGTACTTGATCCTCTGATTCTCTCTTTATTAAATACGTACGCTTGATGTATAGAAGCGGGGCATGTGGATGTTCTTGAGCTTCGAGCCTTGGAAGAGTGCTTATATCTTCAAAGGACTTCAGTCTTCAAGCGTGGTCAGAATGTTTGTATTTTCAAAGGACTTCAGTCTTCAGAATGCTTGTATCTTCAAAGGACTTCAATCTTCATAGTGCTTGTATCTTCAAATGATTTTAGTCTTCAAGCATAATCAACTTTAGGAGTCAAGGAATCTTCTGATTATAGAGAATTCTCTTTAAGCACTATATAGTGTAGAATTGCTGACCCACTACAAATGAAGAAAGCTTCTCTATTCATAGAGTTCTTAGGTGGGCTTCACAGACTTGGGCTTGGTTTAACTATGGGTCTGGCTCTTGGGCCCAATTAGTTGGATTTGAGCTTTGTTGATCCATGAGTATGACTATTGGGCCCATTAATTGGATTTGGGTTTGATTTGACATATGTGTCAAATTCAACATATTTTTTGGTTTATAGACTTTAACCCAAATAATAATAATAATATTAAATTGGACTAAGTTAATTTTATCAAATCAACAATCATGATGAAACCACGTGGCGTCATCAAAATTTGTCTTCAACTTCAATTTAGGATACATGTGACCTCCTAGTTGGTCCCAAATTTGATGATTTGAAATTTTATCATTAATCTAATGAATGACGTGACAGTTTGTGATTGGTCTAAAATTTTTCGTTCAACAATCCTAATCTCTTCAAGTAAAGACTTTAACCAAAAAAAAGTTTTACACTCTCCTTTGTTGAAGAAAAATACAATATGCAACGAAGTTATTATTATATAATTAAAATTGACTTTACCCATTAACTTAAATTTTTAGATCAATTAGTGATTTAAGATGATATCAGAGTAGGTGGTCCAAGAAAGTCCTATATACGAGCCTTGCAATATTATTTCAAGCCCACAATTAAAAGATAGTACCAGTGATATATGATTAAACGATAAATAATATTTACTAAAATAGTGTAAATTGTCTTCTCTCATTTCCATAGATAAAGCAACAAAGTTAGTGAATAATTCAGAGTAATATAGAAAAACAGAGTGAAAATAGAGAGATCAATATCGAAAATATACAAATTCTTCCTACACTTTAGATTATGTCTAGTATTATGCAAATTAAAAAATAATTATATATGATGATCTCACAATGACCCTCTCACTTCATGAATCACATTTAAGCCCAACAATGAATACCTTCACTTTCAAGCACCACAAATACGAGTTTTGTTATAGTTTATGAACTAAATAACTCAAATTTATTTTACTTGACATATGATTACGTTTATTATTATACATATATCATCTCTTTTAGTATTCATTCCATTTGATATTAATTTAGATTGTTTACCGTCAAACAATCATTAAAATTTTAGTTAGTTCAAATCTTTGGTGTATTGTTTTTTATTTTAAAAAAGACACTACGGATATAAACTGGTAAATGAGGGTTAAAGTGAACTCAACTCAACAATAATAAAATTGATCCACTCGATAGATATATAGAATATATCATAATAAACATGAAAGAGGAATTCTAAATTTTATCAACCTGAAAATAGTTGGTTTAAGATTATATTACCAATCAAGAGGTAAAGTGTTAGAATCACACCACACATATAGTTAAACTAAAATAAATAAATCCAACCTATGTATTAAAAGAGTAGGGAAATTGTAATAAGTAGGACTCAAAAGGTTAATAATTAAGTGTATAGTAATATTTTTAAAAAAATTTAAATATGACAAAACTTATCGATGATAGACTCGATATATTTACAACTGCTCTAAGGGGTTGTTTGGATTGCAAGGGTTTAGATATTAAATGTCTGAAATTTGAATGTCTAGGATAATTAATACATGTGTTTGGATATATAGGATAATTAACGTGTTAAATATTTATGTTCAATTTACCAATTTGTATATAGAAACCAAAATTAAATAATTACTTAACTAAATGCAAGAGATCAATTAATGTAGTCACGAATTAAATTTAGCATTATTTAATTTATTATTATATTAATTAGTTATTTTGTTAATAACAATAAAATAAATTAATACTTTAATTAAACACGATTAAATTAACTAATAATAATTAATCAAAATTAATAATAATGAATACTTGGTATCAATTTATTAATCGATTAAGATATACTTTTATCGTTAATCTTACAGGCATAAATTTTCCACACTTGTGTATCGATGTCAGTGAATTTTAGAATTTTCTGAATAATAACATCCTGGATCTTAAAAAGTGAAATTCTGTAAAATAAATAGAGATATTAAATATTTGTCTGAAATTTCATGGAAAACGGGGGAAAGAAACGGGGCCTAAAGGAAAATGATTAAAATGTTTAAGGTTATTAGATTTCTTGGGACATTTGTAGCAAAATGAGGCTCCTCTACATGATAGTTAGTTAAGCCCAATTCGGTCAACGTATTGACTGGGCTGTGCCGTTAAATTTGAGACTCTTCAAATTGGGCTCCTTAAGCCAAATGGGCCAATGACAAAGCCCAGATTGGTCCTTACATGCTGAAACTCGTCTTTCACGATTATAGCATATTTTTCAGTTGCTACATTTATTTTATATGTTTTAGTAATATTTTGTCACCACTTTATAACTAACAAATAAAAAATAATGCTGAGTTGATTATTATTATTATTTTTTGGTAATATTGGAAATGAAAAAATTAAACCTCTAATTTTAAAGTTGATAGGACAAACTTATACTAACCGAACTACGTTCATATTGATAATTCAATTTATTAATTTATTATACTCGACTAAAAGATCATAACACACTTATATAATGTTGAAACTCAAAAAGAAAAAAGAGAATAAAAGAAAAACAAATTCGTTTGGCTTTTTTTTTTGCTGAATTTTTAAGGAATAAACACATTTAATCCTAAATTTTAACGATACCATTTTTTACTTTTCGAAAATATTTTGAAAATTCATAGACATCTTAGATACTTATAGATAAAATACATATTTTTAAAACGGAAGACTAAATAGAATTTTTTATTTTAAAGTTTTTTTTAACAAACTTATATATCATGTGTGTAATTTCTGGTTTCTAGATTTTTCCACACAACTTGGGGTGGGTGGTTTGTTGGTTGTTTTTTGTTGCCAAAGATGCCAACACATATCTTCTACTTCTCTCAAGTCTCAAGTGCGCCTCATTTCAACATGAATTATTCAAATTAGAAAAAAAAAAATCTCTTTAATATAAAAATCATCGCCTCAAATTAGGGCAGTCCCAAGCTCAGGCTCCTTCTTCTTCTTCACTTCACTCTACTCCCTAAATCGCATACTCTCTTCCTTGTGACTGGATCGAGCATTTCTTCTCGGGTATTCAACTCTTCGACATCCATTTCCTTTGCTACTTCGCTTTCATGTATGTTTGATTCCCGGGAAACCGAATAAAGTTTGTTGATAGCCAATCAATCAATAGTCTAGCTACTCCCTACGTTGCATATTAGTTGGCGGGCCATCTGATCAAGAATCTCGGATTCAATTTCTGTAGTACAACCAATAGTTTGTCATGTTTTGAGTTTATTACTGGTTGAATCTAAAGCATTTTCTTGTTTGTGGGGTTCGCGATTCCCTTATGCTGTCTGTTTTTAGTTTAATGGAGATTCTCCTATCATGGAAGGTTCCTTCGTGAGGAAAGGATTCTTTACCATGGCTTGGCTTACACCACGAACTAGTTTTATAAATTTACTTATAGTAATGGGATTCTTTTCCTCTGGTTGTGCAATTTTCTTTGACTTGACATTTCCCGACATTCTTTTTCTTGAAAACCCAATTGTATGATATCGTTGCTGATAAGTGTTTTGATTTTTCCCAGCTTTATCTTTTTTGTCGGGTGTCAGAAGGGTCTGAACTCTCAATATATCTTCAATGCCAGACGCACTTTCTAGTTTTACGTATTTTGGCTTTCTTTAGCATAGATAAACCAAATTATGTGATATCGTTGCTTATGCTTGTTTTTTCCCCCCATTCCAGAGATAACTTCATTCTGTTGCCTGGTGCCTTTTTTCTTTCTTACAAGCATTTGCTTTATTTGCTTTAATTTACGCTTTTGGTGTATTATGGAGCAGATGGACCATGTTGACGGAGATAAATGAGAGGGATGGTAAATTTTACTCTTAGCAGCAATCATAGTGCCTTTCTCTAGTTTATAAAGGTTATGCCGGTCATGGAAGCTGATAAAACTGACCCAATTCGTGCTGAAGAACTCAAATCCCAAGCAAATGAAGCATTTAAAGGTAACCGTTAGTACCTGTTAGTTGTTTCTTGTCATTCGTTCTTCAAGATGAATATAAATACTGAAAAAGTGAAGGTAGCTGAACTTAAATAATTCTTGTGGTTTCCTTTCTTGTGATTACGTCAAGATTCCTGCAGCAAGAATGCATGAAATGCTGCAGGCAATATGGTTCATTTAGTTTTCTCTGACCAAGAGGATGTTTCTTCGAAGTATTTTACATAGTGCTTTTATGTTAAAGAAAAGACTACAACATTTACGCAGTTGGTTGTTGTACTGAACTATTTTCTCTTGGTTTCAGCCCACAAGTATGCTCAAGCAATTGATCTTTATACACAAGCAATTGAGCTAAATGGTCAGAATGCTGTATACTGGGCAAACCGTGCTTTTGCGCATACCAAATTGGAGGAATATGGTAGTGCAATCCAGGATGCATCAAAGGCTATAGAAATAGACCCTAGATATTCAAAAGTAAGATCAACATTAAAGCAGTATGAGTATGATACTCTTTTATGTACTTTTACAATCCTTTTTGACCACTTTCTGGAAATTGTTCTGTACGACAGGGTTATTACCGGAGAGGTGCTGCTTTTCTTGCTATGGGGAAACTCAAAGAGGCACTTAAAGATTTTCAACAGGTATCTCAGGATTTTATCATGAAGTCTCGACTGTTGTCGTTACTGGAAGCTATAACTCTTACTGGCTTTTAACAGCTGAATATCAGTTATACTCATTTGTGTATCTATTCCCTTTTATCAAAAGAAATTTCAGTTGAGAGTTTGTACTGTTGTATGACCTTTATGTCATTATTTGGACAAGTTATTTGTTGATCTCTTTCCCAATATGGTACTAATGGCTGTTTGGATAATCAAGGAGAGGGAAAACTGTTTCTGTTGCTTTTACTCTGACATCCCTAAGTTGAAGTTATAATATTTGATATACACACAACTGTATAATAAGATTCGTTTTGTTGTAATCTAGCTCAAAAAGATATGTCCCAATGATCCTGATGCTGCTAAGAAATTGAAGGAATGTGAAAAGGCAGTCATGAAGCTTAAGTTTGAAGAAGCCATTTCTGTACCTGAATCTGAGAGGCGTTCGGTAGCTGATTCCATCGATTTCCATCTGATAGGTAATTTTTCTTGCTTGAGATGCTTATGGCTCTATCACACCTTGAAGCTAGTGCAACTAGACCCCTCCCCTCTTGAGAGAATATACCCACATATTTTAGGAAAATATTTATTTTATCCCTTTAATCAACAATTATATAAGTGCTTTTGAAGACTAATACTTGAAATGGATCTCTTGTCTATTCTCTCGAATTTTATAATATTTAGCACCAATGGGGCACTCATCTATGTGGCCGACCTTTTTCCTGTTAAAAAAGAGAGGGAGGAGGATTTCACTTGAGAAGAGAGGACTTATAAGCAAGTGAAGAATCTCGTCTAGTTGAGAGAGATGGTTACAAATTTTCCCTTTTCAATTTTATTATTGTTATTATTATCATTAAGCTGAAGGAGGGCAGTTATGTGGCATCATACATGGCAATACGTGGCAGTGGCACCATGTGATGCCACATCAAATTTTCCATTACTCTTTGAGGAAGTTGTATGAAGGTAGTCGTTGGGTCATTTTTAGAAGTTTGATGCTTATCTTTTACCACAGTAGCCCCATCTTCTAAGTGCCAGCGTATTGCTTCCACCACCACCACACACACACACACACACATTTTTATTTGCTGGTTTCGGAAATTGATTATGTTAAATTCCATTCAACTTATAGACTTGATATAAAATTTGAGATGTTAATCCAGAGTGAACCAAGAGCATCATGGGATCAAATTCAAGGTCCAGTGGGAGGTCACACATTATAGATATTAAGGGATCATTAATTACAATTTTAGTTTCCTTCTTCATTTCCTGTTTCTTTGTTCTTAGTTTTCTGCTTACTGGGTAAAGATTATTATGTTAAATTATCAGTCTCTTGTTCTATTATTTTTGTTTTAGTTGCTTTACGAAGTATTAAGGCTCGTTTATACTTTTATTGTAGATGTTGAGCCACAGTATACTGGTGCTAAGATAGAAGGAGATGTTGTAACACTTGATTTTGTGAAGAAGATGATCGACGATTTTAAAAACCAGAAAAGCTTGCACAAACGGTAGGTGTGATGGTTGACATCTTTAATCTGTGCTATGCAATATTTGAGATTAACTTTTGATGTTGCTATTGGTTTTCTAGATACGCATTCCAAATTGTACTGCAAGTCAGAGAAATCATGCGTGCCCTTCCATCTCTTGTTGATATTAACATTCCAGAGGGCAGACATTTAACCGTTTGTGGAGATGTGCATGGTCAGGTAAGGTTCCTTTCAGTTAAAACACATATTTTGTGATATCATCTTAGTAGTGGATGATGTGTGGACTGTGGAGTATGTACTTCAGAAATGAACAGTTAAGTGAGAAAAGGAATTCGATCTTCTTGCTTACCTTTTTCAGCTTGACTTTTGCATCAATCATATTGTATGAAAGAATTGGAATCTATTGTTTCATTATACATCTATGTTGTGTTTCTTCATCTCATGAAATTTGAATCTTCAACATTTACATTTTTGTATTTATTGATTATGTTTTATTGCAGATGGTAGGCATACTTACATATACACCTTTATGAAATCTGCAGTTCTATGATCTCTTAAATATCTTTGAGCTTAACGGGCTTCCATCAGACGAAAATCCATACCTCTTTAATGGAGACTTTGTGGACAGGGGTTCATTTTCTGTGGAGGTCATTCTCACCTTGTTTGCATTCAAGTGCATGTCTCCATCAGGTAAATTTCCTCCAAACATTGTTACGCTGTACATCTTAGTCGGACGTTCTTCCTGCAAAGCAAACTTTTACCAGCATATGACATAGGGGAAGCTTCTAGCAAGTTTGAAACTTGTACTTTATATCCAAGATAGCCAAAAATCTTGAATAGCTAGGAACTTGATTTGTGAGCTCTGATTGCTGTAATTTTTAGTAACTTTACTGTAGTTGTTACTTTAGTTTGAACTTAATTTCAAAAAATCGGTGTTGTTGGTTTAGAAATGAGATGAACAATTTCATTTATGAGAAACTCTTCTGATCATAACCGAACAGTTAACTTATATATTTAGGATTATCTACTTTTCTACAGACTAGTAATTCCGAGACACTAGCATGCACTATACTGTTTTACCATCACAATTCTATCTCAATTATGGTTTTATTTAGTCATCAACTTCTCCCTTGTGACCTGTGGATTTTCTTTCATATTATGACATTTTGGTTTGTTTGTCGACTTTTAGCTATGCATTTGTCCAGAGGAAATCATGAAAGCAAGAGCATGAACAAGATTTATGGCTTTGAGGGTGAAGTTCGGTCTAAGTTGAATGAAACATTTGTGGAACTCTTCGCAGAAGTATTTTGCTCCTTACCTCTGGCTTATGTTCTAAATGAGAAGGTTTTTGTGGCTCACGGAGGTCTTTTTAGTAATGATGGGGTAAAACTCTCTGATATTAGAGCAATAGATCGGTTTTGCGAACCTCCTGAGGAAGGTAAAATTTATACTTTATTTTCTTTATTTAATCTTTTATTGCATGCTTATCATAATTCTAATGCATACTGCATAAAATACTATACTTGAAGCTGTAGTATCATGGGAACCACTTGGTGGCATAGCCTTTCTGTTTTTGTTGTTCATTGGTGTTTTCTGTGTGTGCTTTTATCTGGGTGTTATGTCTTGGACACAAAAATTCATTCCCTACATATCAGTAAAGTTGAATAATACTGAGTTTTCCCGTGCCTTATATGTGACAGGATTGATGTGTGAAATCCTGTGGAGTGATCCACAACCCAATCCTGGGAGAGGACCTAGTAAACGAGGCGTGGGTCTTGCCTTTGGTGCAGATGTCACAAAAAGATTTTTACAGGAGAACAACTTGGGTAACTATTCTCTAGTTATGTACCCACTGTTTGGTCGATTATGATAGCTGTTTGATGACATAAGGTACCAATAAATTACAGATTTAATTGTGCGATCCCATGAAGTCAAGGATGAAGGGTATGAGATCGAGCATGACGGTAAACTCATTACAGTATTTTCTGCTCCAAATTATTGTGACCAGGTATTTTCTTTTTCCATGGTTGGTGGGTCTGTTATTCATATATTACCAATTGTTTTAGGAAAGAATAGCTTATGTGTTGATTCTCCTTTCTATTTTCAAAATCAAGTTCTTTAATGTATTTTCCTTTTAAAATTGTACCGATGGTCTGGCATAATGATATTGCAGATGGGAAATAAAGGGGCTTTTATTCGCTTTGAAGCACCAGATATGAAGCCTAACATTGTAACCTTTTCAGCAGTGGTGGGTGTTCGTTTTTCTAATCACTATTTTATGGTCTTGTCTACGAATTGTCTTTTCGTTGATATCTTTACATTTTGTCATGCATTGATTTTGCAGCCTCATCCTGACGTGAAACCAATGGCATATGCAAACAACTTCCTTAGGATGTTCCAATAGCTGGGCAGAGAGTATTCACGTTGACCGGTTTCAGGTTAACACGATGAAGTTCAATATTACACGACTAGGCAAGTGGAGAAGAGATTTGGCTTCATGTTTGACAAAATGCAGGTTCCGTTGTGATTGTTTGTGGATGCTGCTTCTTCTTCCCAACGTTTTCTGACAGTTTAGTTGGATAATTTTTTTTTTCCACTTTCTAGGCTTCTGTTTCGCCCTTTTGATTAGTCCTGCAAGTGTTCAAGTCAATTATGTATTGATGCATAGTCTTCTCGGTTTACATTTGTTTGATATGCACTCCACATTGTTTACGAAGTGGGGAAAGAAAATCTTTTTTATTATACAGCACTCACCCTATGCCATTCCTCGTCTTTTTTCCCTGGTTAAAAGTAAAACATCAAATCCCCAGGGGTTTTGAACTCTAAGATTGTGTTTGTACCATCTCTGAAGCACAGACATGGATATTGATACGGATACATAGGATATGACGATATCCCAATTTCTAAAAAATTAGGATACTGATTCGTTGAAGATATATTTCTTTTTGAAAAATCTAGGATATATATAAATTTAGCATATAGGGTTAATGACAATAATATGAAATACAATATTAATATTGAAATATGATATAAAAAGCAACATCTAAGATGTACGATAGTTGATAAAATGCAATAGAAAAATGATTTTTATTGATCAAAGAAGATTAGAGGGAGAAGTATGAACTAAATGAACTTTATTTAAGTGGACTTTGTGGGGATTTAAATGTGAAGATGAAGATTAGATAATTTTAGGGTTGTTTTTTTAATATTTTTTTTCCTTTTAGTTTTGGGCTTGAGTAAAGATTAGATGAGTTATTTATTATTGTTATTTATTTATTTATTTTTTTTTTGTAAAGAAAGGTAAGCATAAAAATATATATGTCAAATCACGTATGTATGTGCTTCATAGTTGTTGGTAGTATTGGCTAAAATCCAATCTCCTTTTGAGACAGATGGTTTTGGGGGTTGGGAGATTTTTGTTTGGCAATATGTTAAAAAGTGCTTTAAAATTCTATAGAAACAATGAGGGGTCGTTTAGGTTGGGAATAAAGGATGTATAAGTATGAGATGTTTGGGAATGAAAGATGATTGTGGGTTGTGCATGGAAAATGCATTGAAATTTTATAAAAAAAAGCTTTAAATCTTATTTTGGTCCGGGAACTTTGAATATTGTTCTATTTTGGTCATAAACTTTTTAAAACGCCTATTTTAGTCTTTAAACTTTAAAAGATTGCATACTTTGGTTCTTGTTGTTAAGATTCTGCCAACTCCTTAACAAAATAGTGAAGGTGGCTATATTTTTAGATGATTAGGCACTAAATGGTTTGATTAAGATACCAAATAAGTTGATCAACTTTAGACTAAAAATTTTAGGGCTCTAATTTATTTTCTTGTCAACTAGGCTTCTTCTCGCTCCTCCATCTTATCATTCTTTTGGAGCTACTTTACTTTGGAGGTTGATTTTGAAGTGTGCAAAATGATGATGACGATAATAACTAAAAGAGATGGAATATTGCAATCAACTCAGATAGAAATTAGAGTATGAGATGTTTACGACAATAAAATTGCAATCGGCTCAGGTAGAACGAAAATTTAATCAGGTGAGGTAGAATGTAAATTCGAAGATTGTATATGGATGAAATTGTCTATGGCATGTGTCTAGGGAGGATATTTGGCAGCCTAGTCATCTACAAATACAGTCCAACTCACCATTATGTTAAAAAGTTTAACAAAATCTTAACACCAAAGTAGGCATTTTTCTTTTAAGTTCAAGGACTAAAACAAACTTTCTTGAAAAGTCAGGGATCAAAATAGAATAAGATTCAAAGTTCAGGGACCAAAATAGGATTAAAAAAAATTTCTTGTTTATATTTAGTTTATGAAATTAAGCGTGACAATCTTATATAACTACAATATATTAATTAATTAATTATCTACGTACAAAATGAAATTAAATATAAAATGAAAAATAGATGAGATAAAAGAGAAAACACACCATTTCGGAAGGGAATAGAAAATTCTTGTTTGTGGAAAATGAGTGTCAATTCTCATGAAGAAAATCCTTTAGTCAAACGAACCCTAAAGTGATTTTAAATATTGTCTCAAAGTAACCGTTGCTTTGAAAAAGGAAATCACATTTTAATAAAGATTCAATCAGAGAGAGGGAAAACAAGGAGTAGCCCCACTACCCATTTCATTCTCCATCCCTACAAAATTCTCCACAAAGAGGGATTCTCTACGAAAAATTCTTGGGGACTGGTCCTCCTATGTTTTTTGTTTCCAAAAAATATTAATTTACTTAAGTTACTACTAATTTTTTTAAATTAAATACTTAAATTTCTCACTTGGTGACAAAGAAATCATTAAAATGTCTAATTTTTAATTTCTAAAAATTAAAATTTAAATACTACATCAACAATTTCTAATCTTAACTTTATATACATACATACATATATTTATTTATTTAATCGAAGCGGGAAAGCGGGATTGTTTAGCCAACAGAAAAAATATTCTCCCACTCCCTCATTTTCCCATCTAGTCAAGGATTCTTCACCGGTAGTCCATCGGATTCACTATCGCCTGTAAACTCGTGCTACGCAAATAATATTTATATGCATCAAACAAACTACCTATACTAGCTAGTAGTACAAGTAGAAAGTCCAGGGTCGAACCACAGAGAGTCGAATTGAATTCATAAAAAATTGAAACCGGTAGGAAGTAACCAAGGGGGGTTTTGTGAAAATTGCGAATTAAAATTGCATAAAAAAATTAAATTGCACAATGTAGAAAAATGTGTAAAAATATCAATTGAACAAAATACCTAGCTTGGATAGTTCTAGTTAATTTCATTCCGTTTCAATTCTATCATAGACTATTCAAAAGATATGTGAGAAATTTAAACTACAACTTAGCCTACTCGTTTAGAATCCTAACCAGTAGTCCATAAAATCAAGTTAATTAAGGGAAAAGCGAGAATCCTCAACTAATCAATCAATCAATCAACCGATATTAAGATCTAAGGCAAAGCTAAACCAAATAATTGATTTCCTGATATCTAACCAAATATTTGAGCGAGAATTATCTAAGTTAGAAAGAAATGCTTATTAATTGGAATCCCAATTTAACTTCACAAACTTACTTAACTCTTGCTTCTAGGTGATGACTATAACGATTACAAATTAGGTCCAATCAAAGCAATCAATTATACATGCATAGCTAATTTGTCAGATTATCCCATACAAGACAATTGAATAATAATCTCAAGATAAATTCTCATAAAATTTAGACAAGTTTCACAAAATTACATACCGCAATCTCAAGAACGAATTGGAATAAAAGTAAACTACGAAATCCAAGCTAAGTTCTTACCCTTTAGCCGCAAATCATCTTCTAATTCAAAACAATGCAAAAGGGGAAGAAGATTAAGAGTTCTGGTTAAAATAGAGGCAGAAAACTGAGTAGAAACATAGTAACGGTCGAGTATTCGAGTGTGTGTAACCTAGACTCGGACTGAGGGGTTATTTATAAAATTTGTTGCACCCAGCGTTGAGACGCTGTTCTGCTTTCGCGCGTTGCTCCGAGTCGTAGCGTTGCAATGTTACATGTAGTGTCGCAACCTGCTCTGTTCTTCGATCGCCCGCTTCAAGTTGCAACATAGCGTTGCTACGCTGCCCCGTTCTTCGTGGAATGGGTAACCATTGTCTTATAGCGTTGTGCAAACTCAAATTGAGCGTTGCAACGCTTCGACTGGGCGAAAATGTTCAATTCTTGGCCTTCTTTCTTCATTTGTTTAATTTGGCTCCTATCTTGGCCATCTTAACGTCTTTTTGTCCCGAACGCTTTATTCATCTGCTTGTACACTCGAGTCCTACAAAACAATCGATTTAAACATATTAAGTAGCTTAACAATCCCGAATTAAGTAGAAAAAGATAGCACATTTTTGGTACTATCAATGGACATATTGGATTATTTTGATAATTCTTCTTTCAACAAAACATATATTAATTAATGTGTTAGAAATAGTATTTTAGTTTGAGAAGGAAATAGGAAACACTGTAGCAAATAATAAAAAACATATGAATATAAAATAGAAAAAACTGTAATAAATAGTAAATACTGTAGCAAATGAGAGTTTTGAAATAATATTGACTGTAGCTAATTGGAGGTTCTAAAATAGTTTTTACCAAGAGGTGGTTATTATATTTTGGTGATAATCTTTACCCCAGACACTCCCTAATGATGGATAGAGAAATTGACAAAACATATATATTCATTAACGTATTAGAAATAAATTATGCATTTATTATAGAAAATTAATTAGTTGAGATCTTTCTCCCATTTGCAATTAATATGATGTACTTTTTTCATGTTCACGTCTAAACTATTTTCATTTTCAACCAAAAGCATTGTGTTAAGTGTTTGAAAATATGCTAACCAATAGATGGAATTTACCAAGATTTGTTAAAATATCGTATTAAAATGTTCGTTTAATTGAATTCCTTTATTAGTTATACCATGATATATAAATCACATATTGACTCCATATTCGATATGAATCTCAGTATATAACATAAATTCCTCATGTCACTATATATATATATATATATATATATATTCCATTTATATCATAGTATATATCATAAATTCTATGAAATCCCATCAAATCAAAATTAAAGTTAACCTCCCAAAAATTTCAAATTAATTTTCAAATCTCATAATTTTTCAAATGAACAAAGGTATCCACCAAAATATATAAACACATAAATATAAGCATGTATATCATAAAATAGGAAGTCTAATTAAAAAAAATATTTTTCACACCTCATTATATCGAACAACGGAATACATATATATCATATTATATATCAAAATTCCTATATAAGCACCGAAAGAAAGAAGAGAAGATGTTAATATATCACAGTATATATAGAAAAAAAATAAAAGAGGAAAAGTGCTCCTTTTGGTTTGCATGCGCAATAACCTTTCTCATCTTCATCTCTTCTTCTTCTTTGTTAAGTCGTTGCCATCGTCGCCCATCCCAATATTTTCTTCGTGAAGCTTGAACACTCCTGTCCACCATCATCACACCTTCTGACGTAGCCACCTTGCTCGTCGTCGTCGCCCTACCTATCGCCGTCGACGGTTGAGTCCGTGTACTTTCACCCAACAATTTTACCCGAAACATTTTCCTATAATTGTACGTATATTACATGTTACACAATTTATTCTACCACACAATTAATATCTGCTGTACAACAGTACATGATTGACATTTCATTATTATCATAAAAACAAAAAGTATAAATCCGTTATACCATAATATATATTAGTTATACCATATTTTACAGAATTTCTCATACCACCAATGGTTTTCAAAGATTTACTAAATTTTAGTATATAGAGTATTCTATTGTACATAATTATCATTTTACACAATTTTTTCTCTCACATGATATATTCTAAATATGAATTGTAAAGAAAATATGCTGGAGTATGTTTCATACAACCTCCTTGAAGATTTTCAAAGCCTAAATTCGAATGTCTAGATCCCAACAAGAATCTAGAATTCTAAGTAATTTGAAATCAAATATAAAATAGTATATTTGATAAAAACATCCCCTTTCAGTATATATAAAAAGCCATTATTTACATCAAAGTATATACAATAGTATATATGATAGCAACCCCATTGCCAATATAATTGATAGTAGAAAGTAACCCTTAAACTTTAAACCCTAAATTGAATGCCAAAATCCCAACAGGAATTCAAGATTATAAGTAGTTTGACATCGAATAATATCTACTGTATATATCACATAACAGAATGAAGAGATGAAAGTGAGACTGAAATGCAAGCACAATAATAAAATATCAGTTATGCAAGTAAACCCTGAAGGAACTCTAATGAGAGAACCTTGAGCGGAAGCGGATCGACCAAATTCTATAATTTATCGAATACAAAGTTTACAATAAAGAAACAACAAGATATGCATTTACAACTAAATTACAGCATGCTTTACAAGAAAAAGGGTTTCAAGAATTTCACCTTTTAAGACCTTTTCTTCACGATTCTCCCTCGAACAAAATCACCAACTTCTTGAAGACCTTCTTCAAGATAACCTCGAATAAAATCCAGACACAACCACAATGGATACCTTGGTATTCTCAGGGTGAGAACCCAGGAGTGGTGGGCTCTGACTATTTTGTTTAAGAGGAAAAGGATAATGTGGAGGAAGAAGAAGATTGAGAACTCTCTCAAGAACACAAATAATGCACAGAACACTTTTGTAATACTTTCTCAATCATTCAACCAATTTCAACGTAAAAAACAAGAAGAAAACAATTTTCTTTTTATTCTCTTTTGCCAAATAGAATAACCACCCCCACTAATGTGGGTGGAGAGAAAAGATCAACTCCCTTCCTTATTATAAATAATAATAATAATAGATAAATATAAATATAATAACTAACTTATCCTATTTATATATATATATTATATATAATGTAACATATAACCTATATTTTTAATGTTGTATCACATACAATATAAACTATAGTTTCTTTTCTCTATCATATGACATTTAATATAAATCTTATTTATATTAAATTTAACAAATATGAATCTCATTCATAGAAAATATATTTGAATATCATTCAAATATTTATTTCCTCCCATTAAGCTATAATGTATCAAATACATTATGATAATTATATAACATATAATTGAAACAACTTAATTATATCA
The DNA here is from genome assembly GCF_009727055.1 of Benincasa hispida. NCBI lineage: Eukaryota > Viridiplantae > Streptophyta > Magnoliopsida > Cucurbitales > Cucurbitaceae > Benincasa > Benincasa hispida. Next base: position 62,998,674 of record NC_052353.1, read on the forward strand.
TATATAATTAAATCCCTCTATTAATTTGAACAATTCAAATTAATCTAAAAACTGATTCCCAACTAAATCCTATTGAGCTACCAAAGGGACCTCATGGACCTGTAGCTTGAAGCTCCAACAATACATGAATAATTAATTAAACTCTTTAATTGCATTATTCACAATCCATTAACTGTCGGGCACTCCACTAAAGACAGACAGCTGCACTCTTCACACTACAAATATATTTCTGTATCTATTGGATATAACCAATCAACAGTACGATGACCCTTCATAAATTGCTCGAATGTACAGTTGGACCAAATTACTGTTTTGCCCCTATAGTTACATCTAACTCCTTAACTACCATTGATCTCTCTAATGAACAATAGATCATAGTCCTACTATGACTAAACCTTTCTCAGGCTAGGAAAGGGTGTGGCGACACATTGTTCTAGACCTGGAATCAGCCCTTAAAGGAGTAATTTTTCTACTAACCCCTATCTTGGGGAAGGAGTGAATTCCATCTTGTGTAACTATGTTCCCAGCTCCCTAATCAGACGAATCCCCAAAATGGTAGGCTTGTTGAGTCGACGATCTGGCCACTCTCACTCATACAAACAAAAGGACCACCCTCATAGGCAGGAGTTCACAACTCACTCAGAGTTTAAGTCATGTTACCTATGGTCTGTTGGGATTGCTAATTCTCCTGGAATCTCGTTGTTTGTAATTATACACATTGTTTTATGAATAAAATAATTGTTATTTCATTCTGCCATTAACTCATATCCAATAAACAAAGCTCCATGGTTATCTTATGTAAACTTAAACATGTATATGGGATGTACAAGTGGATCATGCCTTAAGTAATAACCTAAATAGGTCTGTAGTATAAGGATTAAGATGGGATACCTGATCCTGGTGACACTACAGATACGACCCGCTTTGTAGAGGTATGCAAATATTGTAAACTACTACAGATGGTAGATCCTAACTATCCATGTGAAGACATGCGAGTGGGGGTTGTCCTATATAAAGAGTTTGTATAAGATCGGACCACGAGATGACTAGACTCTGTATATAACATCATTGATACTGGAGACTTACATCTCACCTAAACGACCATAGATGACACGACCTCAATTCTGAGTGTTTTGGGAACTCCTGCCTTTGAGGGCGGTCCTTTGATTAATATGGGTGAGAGTGGTCAGATTGCCAACTCAAATGCCTACCTTTTTGAGGACTTGTCTGATTTGAGAGTTGAGAACTAACTTACACAAGATGGAATTCACTCCTTCCCCGAAGTAGGGGTAAGTAGATAGATTACTCCCTTAAGGGCTGATTTTGGGGCTTGAACATTGTGGCCACAACTTCTCTTTGGAAGAGAGGACTCAGTCATAGTAGGACTATGACTTATGTTCATTAGAGGATTCAGTGGTACTTAAGGAGTTAGATGTAACTACAGGGGCATAACGGTTATTGGCCGAGCTGTACTTACGAGTGATCTATGAGGGGTTGTCACACTGTTGATTGGTTAAGATAGACACATAACATATCTGTGGTAATAAGAGTTCAGCTGTTGGTCTTTAGTAGAGTGCCTAGCAGTAATGGATGGTGGATCCTGTGACTAAAGAGTTTAGTAAGTTATTCATGTACTGTTGGAGCTTCAAGCTACAAGTCTAAGGTCTCCTTGATAACTCAATGGATTCAAGTTGAGGATCAATTTTTGGTGTTGATTTGAAATGTTCAAATTGACAAGAGGTAATTCGATTATATATGATATGATCGGTATGGTGTATGAGATACATCAAGTGGAGAATTAATGTAAATGAGATTTACATTAAGTGCCATGGAATAGAAAAAGAGCCATGGTTTATATGTTTCATGAGATGAAATATTAAAACTTTAAGTTATAAACATATTATGGTAAGTTAATTATCATTTGTATTTATAATAATATTAATTATTGGATAATTATCTATTTTTCTTTATACCAATTGAGTGGAAGATTATTGGTGGTTTCATGGTAACCGTGAGATAAAAAGAAAAATTGTTTTCCTAATTTTAGTAAGGTTTTTTGCAAAAATGTGATTTTGAGATTTCCAATCTCAGTAATTACTCACGGAGAAGTTGTCAAGGAAATCAAATTTACTGAGCGACAGTTTGGAATGAAATTACTCATGGAGAAGTTGTCAAATAAAACAAATTTACTAAGCAACAGCTTGGAGTTAGCTAAACGATTGTGGAGTGTTATAGACACTCAGCTAGATGATGAGCTAATGATCGCATAGCTTTTGCTAGACGATCGCATAACTTTTCTTAAACGATTGGGCATCGACCTATACGATAGGTTGTTCTATCTCCCACTTGCTCAATCGTTTATACGATTGTGGTTTCTCCTGTTTTCTGCCTCTAACCAAGACCAAATAGAGCCCACCCTCTGGATTCTCACACCGAGAATACCGAGGTAACCTTCTTGGTGGTGTCATACTCAACTCGAAACTGTCGAGTTTCTGTGGAGGCCATTTGCGGTGTTCGGGGTGTTCGTGACCTTGGCGATCACTTAGTTCAAGTGCGCAGTGTTCGTGTAGCAGTCATGTTGGGCGAACGTTTGCATGTTGCTGTGATCGAGCGTTCGTGATCAAGGAACTTGAAGATAGTCTATAAAGGTTTGTTGATTCTTCCCTTGATCTGGAGTAAAGCATGTTGTAATTTCTATTTTATGCATAACCACATGTTTCCGTTTGTGATTATTATTGTAAAGTTCATATACGTTGAAATTTGGAAAGATCCTTTCGCTGCTCATGGAAATCCTCGTGTTCCAATTTCCTTCATGGTCATCCTGGTAAAATGTAAGTCTCTATTATGAACGATGTTATATAATGAGACTAAACATTTCGTGGTCTAGTCTTATACAAACTCATTTGTATAGAATATCCCCGCTCTCATGTCTAATACATGAATGATCAGGATCAGATAATTTGTATCACTTTACAACAATTGTAACACCTATAAATTGGGTCATACTCATAGTGTCACAAGGATAAGGTACCCAACCTTATTCATCTACTACAGACCATTTAGGTTATCACTTAAACATGATCCACCCGTATATCTCTACATACATGTTTAAGTTACAAAGATAATCTTGGATGTTAATTTATTGGTTTGTGGTTAATGCAACTAAAATATCAAATATTTTATAGACAATGAATAAAATATCAAATATTTTATTAAATACATAAAGAGTTTGTTATATTTACAAACTATAAGATCTTACGAGATTTAGGGAATCAACCTCAACAAACCTTTCATATATATCAAAAATCCAACAAGAATCAAGATTGATTAAACAATTTCCCCTATCATATAACTCAAATGATATATCTAAATTTGAATTATAGAGAAAATATACTAGAGTATACATCATAAATCTATCTAAAAATTATGCTAGAATATCCATCTGGTGTATATCACATATGTTCCCCTTCATATATATCAGAATATATTAAAAACTCATAATTTATTATAGTAAACCAGTATATATAAAAAACCATAATTTATATATAAAGCAAACTCATTGCCTAAATCCCAACAACAATCCAATATTCGATTTATTGAGAAATCCAAGAGTCGCAACAATACATTTAATTGGTGATATGTTCCAAACAATAATACATACGAAATATGTTGAAATTGCTAGGAAAATTGAAAACATTCCATAAGTCATAGTCGGAATCGCTAAGGTTGATCATCGTCAGAATAGATTTCAATGTCGTAATCGAAGGAAAGTCATCATCAGAATCAAAAGGAAATTTTTCGAGTCGTCCATGCTTGGTCTTTTTGTTGTCGGAATCGAAAGGTTGCCAGAATTTGAGGGCATTGTCTTCTTATCGCCAGAGCTTCATTTTCTTGCCGTCGGATTTGGGATGGAGAGGGGTGCGTTCTTTCTACCAAACAATTTCTTCCAAGGGTTAGGATAAATTTTGTTTGAAAATATTTTTCATTAATTGAGAATGACCCTTGAGTTTTCCTTAAAAATCTTCTTGAAAATCTGTAAATAATTAATTATTCTTAAAAAACATATGTGACCGTTGAGTTTCCAATTAAAATTTTTTATAATTAATTGTTGGTTGTGGTCTAAATAGTAATTTTTGTAATTTTTAAGGAAAGTTAGACACTGTTGTAAATAAAGAAAAAATTACACATTAATGAAATATAGGTCCATTATTAGGGTTTTATATGTAGAAAGCCCTAAAAAAATATCAATTGACCTTCTGCTGACATCATCATGATATAAGATTACAAAATTTCTCTCCCATTTGTCTCCCATACGATATCCCTCTCTTCAAATGTAACGGTCGTCCTAGAAGGTGTCACTCGAAATTCTCGTGTAGAAGTGTCACTCAATCTTACCTTGCAAAATCATCGTCCATCTGTTGTCGCAATCGAAGCTCTTGGGTAAGTGAATTTAATCTTTGTCGTGCATGTTGTGTTGTATCTGTTTAGGTTTCGTTGGGTTGGAATTGACCAATACATTTTGTGGATTTCGGGGTTTAGTAATCGGTCACTTCTGTTTTTATTTTGGGTTTTGATGTGATATGTGTGGATTGAGAACGAAGACGACATAGTTAGAGCCAGATAAGGTGAGAACGAGTTTTGCAGGAACGATATAGGCGAGAGCGAGATCAACGAGATGGACACTAGGGAGAGCTAGATCAGTGAGAGTGAGAGCATAATAGGCGAGAGCGATATATGCGAGTGAGACAAGCTAGAGTAAGATCGACGAGAGAATAGTAGGCGAGAGTGAGACAAGCGAGAGCAATTATAGCGAGACTTTAATAGTATGTATTGTTACTTATTTTTTTTTTTAAGAATCTGTTAATTGATAGATTGAATGTCATATCATGCAAGAGTAATTTAAGATAAAATCTTTGAAAATATATGAAGTTGATATTTTCTTGGGCAAGTAACGAGCTTGGCCACATTGCGAATGTCAACAAGATTATGAAAGAGAAGCTGAACAGTTTTTGGGCGATTTTTAGACATTAACCTCGTATTCAACAACCCACTTATCCCCCATATGTTGTTGAGGGAAGTGAAGAAGTAGAGAACCGACTCCATCAGTTTCTTTGTTAGAGGAAAGGTTGTCACATTTTCGAAAGAGATTTTTTTGTTCATTATTGGTTTATGGCGGTCCCTTATGCGAGTTGTTTAGAGTGAGAAGTCCTCACAAGAACTTTCAACGAATTACTTTGATAATCGATTGACTTTAGATGCATTCCACTTGAATTTACTAGAAGAAGAATACAAGAATTTGGAGTTCGCAAACGACGATGATGTTATTAAAATCACCCTAGTGTATTACATGAAGGTTGCAATGATGGGAAAGAACAAGCAGAAGAGTATAGTCTATCGTACTCTATTTGAAGATGGCTATGTATGGTCCATGAAGTATGGTGAAGGCCATAGAAGAAGTTAAGCGGGCTCTTGTGTGAGTAAGAGTTGGCTGAGGTTGGTAAAGAAGTATGCATCCAAATTTACATGCGGTTGCTGAAGGTTGATGTGAGCATTGGGCGAATGACGAAATTGCCTAAGCAAGTACTCTAAGAGGATGCAAAGGCAAAATGTTAGGAGGGTCATGAATTAAGTATCAGCTAAAAGGCTAGAAGTTGATAAACGAGGCGGTCGTGGACTGATGTGATGATGGTGTCACTCATATGATGGAATGAAGTAAGTTAAGAAAGTTAATGAGGGAAGGCTATTCAGGTAAGCCTTACCAGAAATGCTTAAGGTCAGACAATGCGATGATGGATAGGAGTATACGATGACCAGGAAGGGGCTTAAGTGATCGTAAGCCCCTGCGACGAAGTTGAGCTGAAGAGCTCAACTTAATCAATTAGAAGGTGGACTTAGAGGCAACCTTAGAAATGCTAATAGAGGATTAGCATGCTAGGTGGTGTATAATTAAGACAAGATTTACATGCAGGCTCAAGTATAAATAGTCTTTGCAAAGAAGGAAACTATTTTGCCAAAATTTTTAGACGCTTAAGAAGAAGTATTATTGCCACTTGAAGCTCAGTTGTATTGAAGGAATTTTAAGCAAGCTCGATAGGAGTAGAAGACTTCTAGCCTATTTAGAAGAATTTGATGCTCAAATTCTAAGGTAAGGAAGTTAAAGTATTTATGAGAAAATTCTTAGAAAGAACTTTAGTGAAATAATGGCTGAACTTAGAGTTATTAAAGCTAGAGATTGCATTCTGGAAATGATGTTGTGAATGAAAACAGGCAACTGCATCGGAGGGACAAGCAAGCAGCTGACCAGACAAAGGATGCAATGAAGTGCACAGACGATTAATAAAGATTTATACGATTATAAGCAGTGGACATTCATCGCATAAACACAAAGGCGTGACTTCATGATTTTTTGAGCACCCGGTTGCGAGGGTTGTATATCAGAAGCCAGGTAAAAGGTAATTTGTCTAAGTATAAGCAATGCGATGAGCTTAGTCATGACACAAAGACATTACTAGTATGTAGTGAAGTTAAATTCATATGTTAAACTCAAATGGGAACTAATGATACTAACCAAGAGACCTCTTCTTATTACAACGTAAACACAAATAGGAGAGGCCTATAGACTCTTGGATAAGTAGCTTAAGACAGTGAGTGACAAGTTTTAATAACAATTTTTAATTGACAAGTTTTACATATGATTTCCAATGCATAGTAAGACAAACATGTTGTTTCAGTACCCTAATTTCTTCAACACATGTTTTACTTATATGCTGATCGCATAATCTGTGATTTCAAGAATGAGGTTTTAAATGTAAAACTAGCATGCGAATTCCATAAGTTTATGATGGAGCATGATAATTTAAGCAAAGGAATTTTTTAAGCATGTTACTCTTTACAAGGCACTAAGAATGAGGTTATCATAAATATTTTGTTTTATGTTCATGAATGTCTTAAAATGTTTTGTGCCTTATACAAGTCCTACTCCAAATTTTGGTATAGAAGGTATGGTAAGGTACCCAGATTCTCATTATGTTAGGGATCCTTGATACCGAAGGTATGATAAAGTGGATAGGATCTGAATCAGCTCTACGTGCACGTATGACCCATATTATTGACGTTGATGAGATCGAGTAAAAGGGCTATATCTCAACTAAGGTTATTAGGAATTGAGCAAAATAGATCTCCCTCATGTTTAGGTAGAGGAGTAGAAGTGCTTTTCAGGAAATAATGATGAGTTTTTAACTCAGGGTTTTTATATGCTATGTTTTCATGTTTCCAGTTTTTATTTCCAAACCCTGAAAGTGAATATGTAAATGCTTTATGTAGGGCATGACATGTTGCTTTTGTACGAAAGCATGTTTCTTAAGTTAGTCACTCACTGAGCATTTTTAAGCTCATACTTTCAAATTTTTTTCTCCACAGATAGTGGTCTGAAGGATCCCATTGAAGGCCCCTTAAGCAGAAGTGGGATCGTCCCAAATCCCATTTGTTTTTAAAAATGATTTTACAGAAAAAAAAGAGTGAGGTCATGCATTTGAAAATAATAATACAACATGATTTTGACTAAATAGAAAAGAAGAAAAAGGGTTTTTAAAAAATCTTACCTTTGAAGACTGTCTTCAAATGAGAATCCTTCAATCTCCAATTGACACAACGACGAACGCATCCTTCGTATTCTCTAGGATGAGAGATTCAGGAGTGGTGGACTCTAGTGATTTTGGTGAGGGAAGGGAGGAGATTGAGAGGAGGAGAGATCTCAGATCGATAAAAAAAAATTTCTTTTCCAAAACAAAAGGACAACACCATTGAGTTCCAATTCAGGATGAAGAAGAAGATCTTTTATCAACTTCTGTCAACCACCCACATTATACATGGGTGGAGAGAAAAGTGGGGAGGAAAGTTAATTCCCTCTCATTAATTCAAATTAAAAAAAATCAATTTAAATTAACATGATATAATTATATATATAATAACTAATTTATTATACATATAACTGTGTTATATCACATATAACATATAACCTATAGTTTCAATATTATATCATATACAATATAAACTATAGTTTCTTTTCTCTTAGAAAAAGGCATTTAATATAAATCACATTTACATTAAATTCAATTATATGAATCCAATTCACATAATTAATATTTGAATCATATTCATATATTTATTTCCTCTCATAAATAATATAATGTATCAAATACATTATACCAATTATATAATATATATTCAATTTAACTTAATTATATCATATATAATTAATTCCCTCAATTAATTTGAACAATTCAAATTAATCCAAAAACTAATCCTCATTAAATCCCGTTGAGATACCGAGGGGACCTCATGGACCTGTAGCTTAAAGCTCCAATGGTACGTGAATAATTAATTAAACTCCTTAATTAAATTATTCACCATCCGTTAATTGTCAGGTACTCCATTAAAGACCGACAACTGCATTCTTCACATGACAGATTTATTTACGTGTCCATTGGATATAACCAATCAACAGTACGATGACCCTTAACAAATTGTTCATAAGTACAGTTGGGTCAAAATTATTGTTTTGCCCCTCTAATTACATCTAACTTCTTAAGTACCACCGATCCCTTTAATGGACAATAAATCATAGTTCAACTATGAGTAAACCCCTCTCAGACCAGGAGAGGGTATGGCGCCACATTGTTCAAGCCCTGAAATCAGCCCTTAAGGGAGCAATTTATCTACTTACCCCGACCTCGAGGAAGAAGTGAATTCCTTCTTGTGTAGCTGTGTTTTCAGCTCCCCAATCAGACGAATCCCCAAAATGGTAGGCTTATTGAGTCGACAGTCTGGCCACTTTCACCCATACAAATCAAAGGACCGCCCTCATAAGAAGGAGTTCGCAATTCACGTAGGATTCAGGTCATGTTACCTATGGTCATCTTGGTGAAATGTAAGTCTCTATTATGAACGATGTTACATACTGAGACTAAACATTTTGTGGTTCGGTCTTATACAAACTCCTTTGTATAGAATATCCCTGCTCACATGTCTACACATGAATGATCCAGATTAGATCCTTTATAGCACTTTACAACAATTGTAACACCTACAAAACAGGCCATACTCATAGTGTCACCAGTGTTAGGGATGATGCCCTAAACTCTCGTTGGGTCATGTAGTTTGTAAACACTGTATTGAACAAACACTTGTCATGAATGATCAGGATAAGATCATTTGTAGCACTTTACAACAATTGTAACACCTACAAAGCAGGCCATACTCGTAATGTCACCAGTGTTGGGGATGATGCCCTAAACTCTCGTTAGGTCCTGTAGTTTGTAAACACTGTATTGAACAAATGCTTGTGATGTAATAATATATGATATTTTCTTCATTGTTGTCTATGAAACATGGGATGTTTTATTTGCTTTACCACAAACTAATAAATTAAGATCCATGGTTGTCGTTGTAACTTAAGTATATATGTGGAGACATACAGGTGGATCATGCCTTAAGTGATAACCAAAATGGTTTGTAGTATATAGATATAGCAGGGAAACCTTATCCTAGTGACACTATGGATGCAGCCTGTTTTGTAGAGAGTTACAAGTGTTGTGACTTACTATAGATGGTCAGATCCTGATTATTCATGTGGAGACATGCGTGTGGGGGCATCTTATATAAAGGAATTTGTATAAGATCGGACCATGAAGTGTTATAGTCTCGCTATATAACACCATTCATGAAAAAGACTTTACTTCACTCAGATGACCATAGATAACATGACCTTAATCCTGAGTGAGTTGGGAACTTCTGCCTTTGAGGGCGGTCCTTTGATTTGCATAGGTGCGAGTGGCTAGATTACCAACTCAAACCTACCACTTTGGGGATTCGTCTGATTTGGGAGCTGGGAACTCAGCTACGTAAGATGGAATTCACTCCTTCCCCAAAGCAGGGGTAAGTAGATAGATTGCTCCCTTAAGGGTTGATTTCGAGGATTGAACGATGTGGCGCCACACACCTGCTCATGGCTTGAGAGGTGTCCACACATAGTAGAACTATGTTGTATTGTTCATTAGAGGGATCAATGGTACTTAAGGAGTTAAAATTGGCCCAGCTGTACTTACGAGCATCTGTGAAGGGTTATCGTACTATTGATTGGTTATATTCGATGGACACAGAAATATATCTGTGGTGAGAAGAGTGCAGCTATTGGTTTTTAGTCAGCTATTCATGTACCGTTGGAGCTTCAAGCCACAAGTCCATAAGGTTCCCTTGGTAACTCAATGGATTCAAGTTGAGAATCAGTTTTTGGGTCAGTTTGAAGTGTTCAAAGTGAAAAAGAGGGAGTTTGATTATATATGATATGATGAAACTGGTCAATTGTATATGATATAGTTGACATGATGTATAAGATACATTAATTGGAGGAAAAGGATATAAATATGATTTATATCTAGTGGAAGAGAAAAGAACTATGGTTTAAATGTTGCATATGATGTGATATTAAAACTATAGGTTACAAATATAATATGATAAGTTAGTTATTATATCTATTTATAATGAGATAATTGTTGATGGTTTTCTCCATAACTCTATGTGAAAGTGGGAGGTTGCATTCAGTTTTCATAACTGAAGGATAAAATGAAAATAGTTTTTATTTTTGCAAAGAGATTGGATTATCGCTTCACAAAGTTGTACAATGCCCATTGTATAGTTAAAGAGAGCCTACATGATAGCTCAAGTTTTTCCTAAACGATCGTGTACACACGCAGTCGACCTAAACGATCGTATAGCTTTTACTACACGATCGTGTGGGAGAGCGAGATTACCTAAACAATCATCTAAACGATAATACCCGATTACCTAAATGATTGTGTACCTTTTTCTAAACGATCAAGCACCTGTTTATATGATAGACTTCAAACCTCTCTCACTTGCTTGGTCATTTAATATGATTGTGTTTCCTCCTTCCCTTTACCAAATCTAACAGAGCCCACACCTCCTGGATTCTCACTTTGAGAATACCAAGGTCACTGAGTGGTGGTGTCCTCTTTGCTGCTTGTTCATGTAGAAGACCGTTCGATGGTGAGCGACAACGAGATTTGGTAGACGATTGGCTTGGCATTGCAGTGACAACAAGATGTGCTGTTCCTGATGAGAGCGAAAGGAGGAGAAGAAAAGTTCTTCAAAGGTGAGTCTCTCTGTCTTTTGTATTTTTTGTTAAAAGCATGCCCTAATTTATTCTATAAGGCATAACTACTGTGTTTGTTTGTGAATGTTGAATTTGTCACAATGAATTTAGAACGATCTTGCTTTCGCTCATAGGTACTCTTTGATAAGAGTTCCTTCAGCCAGGATAAGGTATCCAACCTTATCCATCTACTGCAAACCATTTAGGTTATCCAACCTTATCCACTCGTATGTCTCTACTTACACGTTTAAGCTACAAGATAACCTTGCATGTTAGTTTATTGGTTTGTGGTTAATGCAACTAATTTTGTAATAAAACGTGTATTTTATTAAATAAATAATAAGTTTGTACTATACAATTACAAACTATAGAACCCTACGAGATTTAGGGCATCAACCTCAACAATCTCCCACTTGATCTAAAACTAGTGGGGTGTATATTGTAAAAGTCAAACTATAATACAAAGTACACAAAACAATAAACTAGGGCACAAATGGCCCAATACAAATCTCCACTTCCCTAGTCTAAACGTGGTCTGTCCCATAGACCCATATTTTGTAGGTGACCCTTAAACACCTTAGTTATGAGGGCCTTTATAAATGGATCAGCAACGTTGTGCTCCGAAGCTCTGCGTGAAGATCACGTCCTCTCGATGCACAATCTCTTGGATGAGATGATACTTCTGCTCTATGTGTTTCCATGCTTGTGACTCCTTGGCTCTCGAGAATTAGCCACAACACCACTATTATCACAATAAAGTATGATGGGCTTTGACGTGTCTGGAACAACTTCCAGATCTTTCAAGAATTTTCTGAGCCAAACAGCTTCCTTAGTAGCTTCACAAGCCGCAACATACTCGACCTCCATGGTGGAGTCAGCATTGCACCTTTTCTTGGTGCTCCTACAGACTACTGCCCCTCTGTTAAAAGTGAACACTGATCCTGATGTAGATTTTCTAGAATCCTTATCATTTTGAAAATCAGAGTCCTCATATCCAATAAGGATCACATCTTTAGAACCATACACGAGCATATATTCTGTCGTTTTCCATAGATACTTGAGGATATTCTTAACGGCGGTCCAGTGATCAAATCTTGGATTAGACTGATATCTACTGACTATCCCCACCACATAGCAAATATTAGGTCTTGTACATAACATCGCATACATCAAACTGTCAATAGCCGATGCGTAGGGGATCCGTCTCATTTCCTCAACCTCTTGAAGTGCTTAGGACACTGTTCCTTAGACAATGTAACTTCGTGCCTGAAATGTAGTAAGCCTCTCTTGGAGTTCTGTATCGAATACTTGACAAGCATCTTGTTAATAAATGATGCTTGAGATAGATGCTAACATTTTGTTCTTTTGATCTCTAGAGATTTGAATGCCTAGATCAAACTGAGCCTCTCCTAAATATTTCATTCGGAATTGGATCACTAGCCAGTTCTTAACTTCAGTCAGTAGACCTACGTCATTCCCAATGAGTAGGATATCATCTATATATAACTCTAAAAAAGCTACTGAACTGTTGATGATCCTCTTCTATACAGAAGGATCATCATTGTTTTGATCAAAGCCATAAGATTTGATTGCAGTATCAAGCCTTATGTTCCAAGATCGAGAAGCTTGTTTCAGTCTATAAATGGACCGATTAAGCATGCAAATCTTTTACTCTTGACCTTGGGTTATGAATCCCTTAGGTTACTCCATATAGATGGTCTCCTCAAGAATGCCATTTAGAAAAGTAGTCTTGACATCCATTTGCCAAATATCATAGTCATAATATGAGGCAATGGATAGGAGTATCTGGATAGACTTCAACATGTCAACATGTGAGAAAGTCTCCTCATAATCGACTCCCTCAACCTTGGTATAACCCTTTGCCACCAATCTAGACTTGAAGGTTTGCACCTTCTTATCATCACCCTGTTTTCTCTTGTAGATCCATTGCAACCTATAGGTTTAATCCCATCAGGTAGATCTACAAGATCCCAAACACAATTGAAATATATCGATTCCATTTTGAGATCCATAGCTTTGATCCACTCATCTTTGTAACATCCTTCATTGCCTTTTTTTAAGAGAAAGGATCCTCAATATCTTCGTTAACTACCATAGCTAGGATTTCAGTTAAACCCATGCAACGGACAAGTGGGTTTGCAACCCTCCCACTATGTTGAGGTTCCCTCAACACTTAAGGTGGATTTGACCCACTGATGACTCAAGCTCATTGAAGTGTTGGGTTCTTCAACAATTCTTGTTGAAGGTTTAGTAGTTTCCTTGAAAAGTTCATTCAACAGAATTTTACTGCGGGGCCTGTGCTCCCTTATGTGGTATTCTTTAAGAAAAGTAGTATTTGTCAACAACACACTTTGTTTTCTTTAGGATCAAAGAAGTAACCACCTCTCGTTCCTTTGGGGAAGCCTACATATAGGCACAATTTAGAACGAGGTTCGAGTTTTGTAGGATTTGGCTCAAGCACATGTGTTGAGCAACCCCAGATTCTAAAATGATGTAAACTAGCTTTATGACCATTCCATAATTCCAAAGATGTTCTAGCAACACTCTTGGATGAACACAATTCAGGAGTCTCTACTGCATAACCCCAAAATGAGTCCATTCTGCTTTGATTTTTCATTATAGACCGAACCATGTCCAATAGGGTTTGATTTCTCCTTTCTGATACACCATTCTGCTGAGGTGTACCAGGTACTAAGAGTTAGGATACTATTCCACGTTCTATCAAACAGTTCTAAAATATTAAATCTATAAACTCTCCACCTCGATCAGATCAAAATGTTTCAATCGTTTTGTTTAATGCATTTTCAGCTCTAGCCATGAATTCTTTGAACTTTTCAAAAGATTCAGACTTATGTTGTATTAAATAAATTTACTTATGTTGTATTAAATAAACTTACCTATATCTTGAATAATAATTATTAGTAAAAGTGATGAAATGTTCATAAGCTCCCCTTGCTTTGACATTCATCGAACCACAGAGGTCTGAATGTATTCTAAGGTTCTTTGGCTCTGTGACATTTTCCAGTAAAAGGTCTTTTAGTCATTTTTCCTTCAAGGCAAGACTCACACAGTGGCAAATAATTTTCTTCTAACTCACTTAGAAGTCCATTCTTTACCAATCTCTCAATCCTATTGAGTTGATGTGTCCTAATCTTAGGTACCAAAGTTGGGAATTTTGTTTAGCAGAAATTTTAAGTCTTTTATGTTGAGTCATTGCAGTCTTAAACATTTCAGTGTTATGGAGTGCTTTAGTAGCTGACGGTCTTAGCACATAAAGGTTGATTTCCAGTTTTTCAGAACAAATATCAACACCATTTTTGGAAATAAACACTTTATTAATAATGAAGTTGATAACATAAATTTGTTCAAGCACACTTTACAGAAACAAGGTTCATTTTTAAATCAGAAACTACATATACATTTTCTAAAATAAGAAATTTATTCTGTAAAGTCAACCGGAGACCTCCTAGTGCTACGACCGAGACAACGTGCCCATTTTCAACCTGCATCGTCATCTCACCAGCATCTAGTTTCCACCAAGAACTAATTCCTTGAAATAAAGAATGAACGTGGTTAGTGGCCCAGAATCTATAATCCAGGAAGAATCATCATTCACCACTAAGCAGACTTCTAATAAAAGTAAATCATATTTACCTTGCTTGTCCTTCTTCTTTAAGTATTTGGGGCAGTCAATCCAATGCCCATCTTGGTTGTAGTGGAAACAAATTTCCTTTGCAGCCTTGACTGGCCTTCTGCCTCCTTGTTCAGCAATTACAGGGTTAGCTTTCCTCTTCCCACCTTTCTTCTTTTTCCACTTTTTGGTGTCGAAGGAATAAGGTACAGACTTAGTTCTAGAGGTTGAACCTGAAGGAACTCTTATTAAAGAGTACCTACGAGTGAAAGCAGATCTTTCCAATTTATTGCGACATAATTTCCACATATACATTCAAACATACAAATATGCATTCACAACGCTAAATTACTAGCATGCTTAAAGAAACAATTAGCAGGAGACCGAGAGATCATACTAGTTGAAGACTTTTTCTTCACAGCAAATATTGCTTTCGCTGGAATAGCAAGCTATCGTTCAGCAAATCCCAATCGTCTACCTCGAACATTCTTCGTAAGAACAGGAGGAAACGGGGACATCACCATTCAGAGCCCTCAGTATTCTCAGAGTGAAAATCCAAAGGGTGGGATTTGTTTGGATTTGGTAGAGGGGAGGAGGTAAAGAAATCATATACAACGATCAAGCAAGTGGGAGAAAGACTCGTCTATCGTATAGATAAAATGTTTGATCGTTTAGGTGAAGTATACGATTGTATAGGAAAAGGTAAGCAATCGTCTAAACGATCGTGTAGGAAAAGCTAAGCGATCTTCTATACGATTGTTTAGAAAATATCGGGCGTTAAACGATCGCTTAGTAAAAGGTAAGCGATCGTTTAGTGAATAGCGTACATGAGTGTAAACGTTAAGCGATCGCTTAGCACTATCATATAGGTAAGCATCGTTCAACACTATCGTATAGGCTCTAATTTTTACTAAGCGATGACACACTTCAACACTATGTTCGCACATTTAATGCTTAACACACCGTGAGCTATTTAAATGTCTCAAATCAATTCTTCATCTTACTCATTCATTATTAAAACAGAAGAGACGGCGACCAATTATCCCTTAACCATCCAATTAATAGACAATAAATATAATCACAGTATATTCATAACCTATGGATTAATATCATATATTAACCATAGTATTTTTTCTCTACTAGATATAAATCATATTTATATCCAATTTCCTCGAAATTAATGTATCTCATACATAAAATTAATTATATCATATATAATTAACTAGTTCAATTATATCATATATAATCGAACTCCCTCTCGTTAATTTGAACATTTCAAACTGACCCAAAAACTGATTTTCAACTTTTATCCGAGCTACCAAGGGGACCTTATGGACCTATGGCTCGAAGCTCCAACGGTATGTGAATAACCGACTAAACTCTTTAGCCACGATATCCACCATCCATTAACTGCCAAGCATTCCACTAAAGACCGACAGCTGAACTCTTCTTACCATAGATATATTTCTATGTCCATTGGATATAACCAATCATTAGTACAATGACCCTTCATAAATGCTCGTAAGTACACCTGGGCCAATTTCCCGTTTTGGCCTTGTAGTTACATCTTACTCCTTAAGTATCACTGATCCCTCTAATGAAAAATACAACATAGTCCTACAATGTGTGAACACCTCTCGGGCCATGAGATGGTGTGTGGTGCCACATCATTCAATCCTCGGGATCAACCCTTAAGGGAGTAATCTATCTACTTACCCTTGCTTCAGGGAATGAATGAACTCCATCTGCCCTAACTCCCAAATCAGACAAATCCCCAAGGTTGTAGGTTTAAGTCGGTGCTCTGGCCCCTCGCACCCATGCAAATCAAAGGACCGCCCTCAATGGTAGGATTTCCCAACTCACTCAAGATTGAGGTCATGTTACCTATGGTTATCATAGTGAAGTGAAGTCTCTTTCATGAACGGAGTTATATGGCGAGGCGTTAACACTTCGTAATCAAGTCTTATACAAACTTTTTGTATAGGACGCCCCCACTCGCATGTCCCCTACACGAATGATTAGGATCAGACCATTTACGACAAGTCACAACACTTGTAACTATTCCACAAAACGAGCCGCGTCCGTAGTGTTACCAGGATATGATTTCCCTCCTATATCCATATACTACAGATCATTTTGGTTGTCACTTAAGACATGATCCACTTGTATGTCACTACATACATGCTTAAGTTACATACAGATAACTAGGGATTTTAAGTTTATTGGTTTGTGGTAAAATAAAAAACTTCTAAATGTGCAAAGTCAAGAATTGAAGTAAATATCATATATATTATACATCACAAGCGTTCGTACAAAATGTGTTTACAAACTACAGGACACGAGACTTTAGGGCATCAATCCTAACAATCTCCCACTTGTCCTAAAGCGAAGTGGGGTGTACAAGAAAAACAAGTACAAAATAATAAACTAGGGCATAAAAACCTAGTACATTAAAATCTCCCACTTGCCCTAGTCAAGCTGTGGGCGGTCCCATAGACCTATGCTCTAAAGGTGACCCTCAAACACTGTAGCAATGAGAGCCCTCGTAAACGGATCAGCAATGTTTTGCTCTGAGGGTATCTTCGTGACGATCACGTTTCCTCGTGCACTATCTCGCCGATCAGATGATACTTCCGTGTTATGTGTTTGCCGCGCTTGTGACTCTTGGGCTCCTTGAAATTTTCCATAACGCCACTATTGTCACAATAGAGGGCGATAAGCCTAGACATATCTGGAACAACTTCCAGATTTATCAAGAACTTCTTGAGCTAGACAGCCTCCTTAACAGCTTCACAAGCCGCTACGTACTCGACCTCCATCATGGAGTCGGCGATGCACCCCTGCTTAGTGCTCCACCATACTAAAGCTCCTCCATTAAGAGTAAAAGCTAACCTTGAATTGGACTTCTGAGAGTCCTTATCAATCTAAAATTCAGAATCTGTGTATTAAGTAAGGATCAAATCCCTAGACCCATACACGAGCATGTAGTCCCTCGTTCTCCAAAGATACTTAAGGATGTTCTTAACTGCAGTCCAGTGACCTTGCCTGGGTTAGACTGATACCTACTGACTATTCCCACAGCATAGCAAATTTCTGGCCTAGTGCAAAACATCAGATACATCAAACTGCCAACGATAGATGCATATGGGATCCATCTCATCTCCTCAACCTCTTGAGGCGTCTTAGGACACATGTCCATAGACAAAGTAACTCCATGTCTGAATGGTAGTAGGCTTCTTTTGGAGTCCTGCATCGAGTACTTGAGCAAGATCTTGTCAATATACGATGCCTGAGACAACGCTAGCACTTTGTTCTTACGATCCCAAAAGATCTATATACCTAGAACAAACTGAGCCTCTCCCAAATATCTCATTTGGAATTGGGTCGCTAGCCAGTTCTTAACTGAAGTCAGTAGACTTACATCATTCTCAATGAGTAGTATATTGTCTACATACAACACTAAGAAAGCTACTGAACTGTTGACTATCTTCTTGTAAACACAAGATTCATCAACGTTTTGATCAAAGCCACACGATTTGATCGTAGTATCAAACCGAATATTCCAAGATCGAGATGCCTGCTTCAGCCCATAAATGGATCGATTCAATTTGAAAACTTTTTGCTCTTGACCTTGGGCAATGAATCCTTCGAATTACACCATGTAAATGGTCTCCTTAAGATTGCCATTCAGAAAATCCGTCTTGACGTCCATTTGCCAGATCTCATAGTTATAATAAGCGACAATGGACAGAAGAATGCGGATCGACTTTAACATGGCAACAGGAGAGAAAGTCTCCTCATTGTCGACTCCCTCCACCTGGTATAACCCTTTGCCACAAGTTGAGCCTTGAAGGTTTGAACCTTCCTATCAGCAACCCGTTTGTGCTTGAAGATCCATTTACAACCTATAGGTCTTACCCCATCAGGCTGATCTACAAGATCCCATACTGATTTGTAGTACATCGACTCCATCTCGAGATTCATGGCTTTGACCCATTCATCCCAGTTAATATCCTCCATTGCCTTTTGATAAGATAACGGATCCTCAGCGTTGCCATCTACCACCATATCTAGGATTTCTGTGAAACCCAGATAGCAATCAGGCGGGTTCGTAACCTTCCCACTGCGTCGAGGTTCCCTACACTCTTGAGGTGGAACCGACCTACCAGATGAACTATCATCAACAACTCTAGTTGATGAAGCAGGTCCTTCAACAACTCTTGTTGAAGTTTTAGTAGTTTCATTGGAAAGCTCACGTAACATGACTTTACTATGTGGATTGTGTTCCCTGATATGATCCTCCTCCAGGAAAGTAGCGTTTGCGGAAATAAATACCTTGTTTTCAGACGGATCATAAAAGTAACTCCCTCGTGTACCTTTGGGTAGCCTACAAAAAGACACAACCTCGACCGTGATTCCAACTTCTTGGGATTTGCCTCAAGCA
This sequence comes from Benincasa hispida, assembly GCF_009727055.1. Taxonomy (NCBI): domain Eukaryota; kingdom Viridiplantae; phylum Streptophyta; class Magnoliopsida; order Cucurbitales; family Cucurbitaceae; genus Benincasa; species Benincasa hispida. The sequence continues at coordinate 63,017,943 of NC_052353.1, forward strand.
CATGTGCTACGCAACCCCATATGCAAAAGTAACGTAAACTAGCTTTACACCCGTTCCACAATTCTAAAGGTGTTCTCGCAACACTCTTAGAAGGAACACAGTTGAATATGTATACCACAATCTCCACTGCAAAATCCCAAAACGAGTCCGGTAAGGAAGCGTAACTCATCATCGAATGAACCATGTCCAATAAGGTTTTTCTTCTCCTCTCTGCTACACCATTCGGCTGAGGTGTACCCAGTGCTAAGAGTTGGAAAACGATTCCATATTCTAATAAATAGTCTTAGAACTTAGAATCTAAAAACTCTCAACCTCGATCTGATCAAAGTGTTTTAATCCGTTTATCCAAAGCATTCTCATCTTCAACCTTAAATACTTTGAACTTTTCAAAAGATTCAGACTTTCGTTGCATCAGATAAACACACCCATATATAGAGTAATCATCAGTAAAACTGATAAAGTACTCATAGCCTCCTCGAGCTCGCAAATTCATAGGATCGAAAAGGTCAGAATGTACTAATTCTAAAGGCTCTTTGGCTCGATAACCTTTTCTAGTAAAAAGACTTTTAGTCATCTTACCCTCAAAGCAAGATTCTCACACTGGTAAAGAATTTTCTTCTAACTCGCTTAGAAGGTCATTCTTCACCAATCTCTCAATCCTATTGAGATTGATGTGCCCTAATCGAAGGTGCAAAGTTGGGTATTTTCTTTTGGAGAAACTCGTTGGCATTTAGATTGAGTTACGACAGATTTAAACATCTCTATGTTATAGAGGGAACTTAAGGCTAACGGTCTTAGCACATACAAGATATTTTCCAGTTTAGCTGTACAAATTTCAACACCATCCTTATGAATAAACACTTTATTCAATTTAAAAGAAAGAGTATAATTGCATTGTAACAGACACTTTACAGAAATAAGGTTCTTTTTTAGTTTAGGAACTATAAAGACATCTTTTAATACAAGAAACCTATTCTGTAAAGTTAACTGGATGTCTCCCACTACCACAGCTGAGACGATGTGCCCGGTGCCTACTCGCAATGTCATCTCACCAACCTCCAGCTGTCACTCAGATCTAATCCCCTGAAAAGAAGAACAAACATGATTAGTGACGCCCAAATCAATTATCCAGGCAGAATCATCATTCTCCACTAAACAAGTTTCTAACACAAGTAAATCACATTTACCTTTAACTGCCTTGGCCTTAGCCTTAGCTGCCTTCCTTTCCTTCAGATAGCGAGAACAATTCCTCTTCTAGTGTTTGTTCTGGTTGTAATGGAAACATGTTCCTTTTTCAACTGGTGGTGGATGCTTCTTCTGGGCGACAGATGGCGGGTTAGTAGGCACTTTCTCTTTCCCTTTACCACCCTTTTTTTCTTCCCCTTTCCAGAGTTAGAAGTTGAAGGTGCAGACTTTGTTCTTGAGGTCGAATCTCGATGGAATCTTTTAGAAGACGAGACAACATTTACCTCACCTCCCTTTTTCTCTTTACTTTTCAGCAAGGATTGAGGAAAGTAGTAAGGGTATAGTCCACTTTTTTAAGAATCATATTGCTAACAAAGTGGAGGAAGCTCTCTGGAAATGAAAGCAGGATAATGCTAACTTGACTGCCCTCGTCGATTTTAGACTCATTCATCTCCATTACGTAAAAGTGGACCATCATATTCAGCACGTGTTCACGAACAAAGGTTCCTCCCTCCATTTTGGAATTGAAGATATGTTTTAGAGCCTCGTGCTTGAGTTGTCCAGACGGCTATCCGAACATTCCCCGTAGGGACTCCATGATCTCACATGCTGAGAGCATGAGCTCATGGTTCTTATCAAACATGTTACTAAAACTGGCCATGATATAGGCTCGGGCCTTCTCATTTGCCCATGTCCAATGCTCGTACGCCACCCCAACATTTTAATAGCGTCCTGAGGTGGAATAGGAGGACAGTCCTCCATAGGGACAAACTTCAGATCCTCGATGATGAGTATCATCGTGAGCATATATTTCCAACTCGAATAGTTTTCGCCATTCAGTTTTTCGGTGGTAAGTAAATTGTTAGTGGTTATAGCCATTTAAAACTGTTGCTGAAAAATGAATAAACTTTTATAAGACTTTGCAAAACCACATTTTTAACCAATTAGTTTTAGCAAAACAGTTCCAAATATCCTAAGTGATAAGACTTCTATTTTGCAATGATGCCCCAATGAGGTAGGACAAACATCACTGGTAGGGTGATCAGATGTCCCTTCACTTGAATGAGACATTCTCAACCATTAGGCAGAACCAACTCTTGGAACTGAACCTAACAGCCACCATTTGTTCAGTTCAGAACCGTTAACCCTTAACAATTTCGCGTAAGTGTAACCCCTCGTTTTTGGCTCTAGAGTCCCGCCCTAATGCGCCCACTGTAGGAAAAAAGTAGATTAGGACAAGAGACTAAGTAACCTATAGAGTCCCGCCCTATTTCGCGTAAGTGTAACCCCTCAAATAAGAAACGCGCAAAACAACCATCCTATAGGGGGACACTCCTAGGGTGCCTCGAGGCGATGTGTAGAAACTTTATTTAATCCAACAAGAGAGACCGTGGGATATGCCGTCGCACTTCCCGCTCCCGCTTACTATGAACATTCTCTCCATCCACCTTGATATTGACCTACCTAAACACCATCCTTTAGGAGGACACTCCCAGGGTGTCACATGGTCGAGGATAGATCTCACGGTGTGGACAATAAAGGAGAATTGCGAGAGGTTTAAATGAAGCATCAAATGCCCCAAGTACCTCCCACTGAATGTTCTACCCAGGGGTTTATTAACCTAGACAATCCGGCTACTGATTATAATCTAAGTCATTTATTAAGTTTACTAAAAAACAACTCGTCTTCGAAATAAAACAAGTTCAAGTAATCACATTAAACTCTTTAATGGACTGTCCTTAACTTGCATGCATGCATCAAATCTATCTAATTCACATTTCCAGGTAGGTTCCCAGGTGGGGGTGTTCCGTTGTCAGCACCTTAAATATCCCAACCTAGACAGAACCCGCCTTAGACAAATGGTCCCTTATAGATAGATTACTTTAAACTTTTATTAATTATTTTAGTTCTAATTTCATTTTATAACCTTTATAAAAGAACAGCTAAAACATAAATTGCCACATAACGAGGTATTTATAACGCTTATAAATATAACACTTAAATAAATAATGCATGCATAAATATAACTCTTATATTATATGATGCATGTACAACTTACATAATTTAAATCATGTTTCTCTAAATCATAACACTTATAATAAAGAGAATATGCATGACCAATGCATAACCTAAGGTGAGATTTATCTATATGTGCATACCATATAACATAAAAAAAAACATACATCGCATGTATAAAACCATGGATCAATGGACCAGGATGAACCAACACAAAACTGGAACGAAAATTCTATCTATTACATTATTCTACCGAGCAAACCAGTTCACAAACGAACCAGATCTTGAACCGTCGGGTGAAGCTCTTATCATTTAGTAAATGCCTCCAGGTAAACAATCATGTAGCGCACATTAGACGATAGTACGAAAGCTAAACGATCGCATAGATGACAACGAGGTTGTGAAGCCTGATCGTCTAGATGATTGCTTAATACGCGAAAGGTAAATGATTTACCGCACTATTACTCTGTGATCGTATAGTCAGTAACTAAGTAATGGGGCTTGCTGAGCTATACGATCGTCTAGTGTGCGCGCACGTTAAATGACAGTTGAGCATCCGATACTCAGCGATCGTCTATCTCATCGTCTACATGACACAACCAATGCTTGATCGTCTTCTTCCTCGAAGAACAACAACCCATGCTTCGAACTTGTTCACGAACGACTTAAGACTCAAACTAAGTTTAAAATTACAGACTCGATAGCAATTAATTGTGCCAAAAAAATGCAGGGACCTTTATAATTAACTGGAGGATTTAACAAACCAAGATTACATCCCAGAAAACTCCATTAGTCCACACATCCACAAATGAATTAACAATTAAAACAGAGAGTAGACATGTTGCACCCACTGACAATGTAAATGCAATTCTTTTGCAGCAATGAATTGGAATATCAGAAACCTGATTCTGATACCAATTGAAGGAACTCTTATTCAAGAGTACCTACGAGTGGAAGCGGATCCTTCCAATTCATTGTGATAGAATTTCCACATATACATTCAAACATACATATATGCATTCACAAAGCTAAATTATTGGCATGCTTAAAGAAACAATTAACAAGACACCAAAAGATCATACCAATTGAAGACTTTTTCTTCACAGCAAATCTTGCTTTCGTTGAAACGACAAGCTATCGTTCAACAAATCCCAATCGTCTACTTCGAACAATCTCCACAAGAATAAGAGGAAATAGGTACGACACCACCACTCAGAGCCTCCAGTATTCTCGGAGTGAGAATTCAAAGGGTGGGCTTTGTTTGGATTTAGTAGAGGGGAGGAGGTAAAGAGATTGTATACAACGATCAAGCAAGTGGGAGAAAGACTCGTCTATCGTATAGATGTTCGCTTGAAATCTAATCGCCAAAAACTTGTAAGGTTGATGACGTATGCGCTTTGCGATAATAATAAATGCGATATTAGGTTCTAAAATAAAGTATGCGATGATGCCAATATGCGTTTGTGTAATAAGCACGTGTCACAATTTTTCTTGCGCTGGAACCAAGTATAATTCCAACACAAGTTTCTCAGAGTGATCTGAGGTCAAACACGGGGATTACGGTGATCAATGCAATACTAATGTGATATATGCGACCAAAAACAAAATAATAATGAATTGTATTGGGAAAAGTAAAATGCGGTAAAAAGTAAAATGTGATAATAAAATAACATGCGATGATAAATAAAGTGCGATAATAAATTCCGGTGATAAAATAAGATGCCGTAATAAAGTAGAATGTGGTAACAAATAAATAAATAAACAAATAGAGGACTGTCTGTGAAGATGTGCAAGTATCTTATGAATGCGGGGGCAAGTCTTGTGAAATGTGTCAGAAAGAGAATGGGTAGGGGGAAAGGGCACCGCATGTTCGTCAATCCTGTTGAGGACGCAACTAAGGTTCTGCTTTCCCTTGGCTTACACCTTTCAGTGATCGGCCGCGTTCCCATAGGTCTATGGTGAATCAGGGATGAACGTTGCAATCACAAGCTTTCCATCTCTGGAATTACTTCTCACTTTAGTTAATGCATTCTTCCAACCTTCTTTCGAGAGGTGAAATAACATCTTCATTTCTGCTCTCACAGGTGAAGATGCCGTTGAACATGCGTAGCTAATTTCTTCAGCAAGGATTAACTTACTCGCTTAATCCTTCCCCCTTACCCTGGGGATTAGTTACACATGGTGAAGGAAATGGATGATGAATGTATGGTGAAGAACAGAGAGATGACGATGAATATGATAATGATATTAAAAGTTAACGATAAACGTTTGTTACAGATGGATGAATGAAAGATTAGAAATGAACACAGTCGATGAATAGAAAGTAAGAACAAATAAGGAAAGCGTGTCAATGTATTGACACGGATCTCGATCGGAGATGATTTGCTTGCTGGCGTGTAGGAGGAATGTGGTGGAGAACTTCCTTCTCAGGCTTGTTTTCCAGGTAGAAGTGATCTTTGTAGAGAGCTTCTCTTCGGGAATGTGAATGAATTTCTTGTTCCTAAGACTTCCCTTTCGGTCTTGTCTCGTCTTTCTCCTTGGATTTTCTCTAAGTTGTTTCTTCATACCAGCCTCCTTTCTTTGAAATTGATGTAGCTATTTATAGACCTTGGCACCTCCTGCGTCAGTGGTCCCGCTCTGAAAAGCTGCTTTTTCTACCACGGCTTGGTGGAAACGTCCGCTCTGCTCCACATTCAATTTGTCAAATCGTACAACAGAAAAACTGTACAATTTTAGAAATCCCTTCGAATGCGTCACTTTTCATCCACGATCGATCGTCGCATGCGGTGCAATTGCGTTGATCTTTTTATCTAGGATCGATTGTCGTATGCGTTGCAAATGCATTAATCGTTTGTGTCCATGATCGATCGTTACTTGTACTGCGATTGCGTTGCTCTTTTTATCCTCGAGCGATTGTCGCATGTGGTGACCTGTTTCCTGCAAAACAAAGTCTTGGACATTCCATTTTGCCATCGTAATGGGGCTAGCGGGTGTGCTCACGACACTTTACGACTTTTGCGTTTCTAAGCCACTTTCTATATGGTCGACGCAACTTGTTCCTTCTTTTGTCACATAATTTAAATAAAACGGTATAAATAACTTGTATTTCTACAAGTTATCACACCCCCAAATTTAGATATATGCTCTTCTTCAAGCATATCCTCGACTAGGCAATTCAGCTCAACTTCTGTCCTAACTTTGCGTTGATCGGCTACTCCAAATGCTCCACATCTACATAATTTCTCAAAATTACAAATTCCTTCTATCCTTTGAACATTTCTTCAGCATGCTCTGCTTTATTCTTACCTAAGAAAAACCTCTGCTCAAAGTTCTCTTCTTGTTTTGAAAAGAATGTTTTTCCTATTCTTGTGAAAACAACGAAGTACGCCTTTTATGCGGTGGCCTAGTTTGCGTCTTCCCTACAGAGAGCGTTGATCATGGTTACACCCTTCGTTTTGGCTTTCTCCCACGGGGTGTCATGCGAGCATCAACTTCGGTTGTGTACCAAGCTCAACTTCAACTCTTGATCCTTAGCCAAGTTTTTAACTTTAGTTGGTCAGTGGAGTTGTCTCTTTTATTCTTATTTTCTTTTTGTATTGCGTCGATCCTGGTAACCTACCTTCATTTTGGCTTGCTCCCACGGATGTCATGCGAACATCCAACTATGAGTAGGTTCCTTTCACGACTAAACTTTTATCAGTTGGGATTTTCCCTTGTGCTAACAGTGGAGTTTTTTTTTTTTTTTTTTTTTTTTTAAGATGAACACATTTTCCTAATATGAACGACTGCCCAGACCTTCCCCACCCCCAAATTTAGAGAGTCGCAAGGTCCTCATTATGTTGTTTTGGACAGAAAAGACAAAACACTAAGTCAAACTTTTGAAAAGAAGGTTTGAGCAGAGTCTTGTAATAGAGAAGGTAAAGTAGAGCTATTGCGATGAATTGTCTAAGTGTTAGGGAGAAAATGCAATGTATAAAAAAATTGCACTAAGGTTATGCATAATACTCGTCATGGCGGCGCAAATAAACAACGCAAATGAAAAGAAAGGAATTACCGCAATAAATTGATAAAGGATGATAAAAATAAAGAGGCCAATTCATAAGGAAAGAATAATCACTCAGTTATATAAAAATTGTCTAAGTACCCAAAGAATTATAATGATCGCAAACACAAAATTGTAAGAATGTATAGAAGAATACAAAGGTATAGCTATCTATAAAAAAAATTTGAATGACCGCAAAAAGAATTTAAAATTGTGAAGGAGAAGGTGGTACACCCCAAAATTTAGCTTTGCGGCAGGGGCTCTTAGTAAGGAGGGCGTTGCAGAGGAGCTCCTTGTGGCACTTCTTGAAAGAACGGAGGCTTCTACAGATGCTGATGCACCATGGGACCATGTAAATATGCAGTCAATAAATTGAAGTACTCATGGTTACGTTCGACAATCTGCCTTTAATTCATGCGAAGGGTAAAAATGTTGCGTTGGATGTTGACCATCGCCTGACGTAGCTCTACGTTGCTTTCTCGCAACTCCATCAGTGAATGGCGGAAGAAGGATAGCTCTTGAGACAAAAAGCCCCACACGTCTTCTAGGGCAGCAACTAGGGATGCGGTGGAGGGTTACGTCGTAGATGTCTCACCAGCATCGGTTTGGGGCTGAGCGAAAGGGCCTTCTCCCAAATTGTGTGGGTCATCAACATACGACGATGTTTGCGGTGAAAAGTGGGGTGGAGATGGATGGTGGGTGGAAGCTACTGGTAATATGGGGTTAGAGTCAGGGGCAAGGAGGAGATTGATAAATTGTTCGGGAAGAGGGGAAGAAGATTCAGCTGTTGGGCTTGGTGGTCGAATGACTAAAGGTAAGGGGTCCAAGGGTAAATTGGTTTGCTTTTGCGATGAATTTCCTTCCCTTTGTCATTGTGGCACTGCTTCTTGGGTCTTGGTGGTTGCAATGCATTCAAATCGATGATGGGCCGCTTCGGTGGAGGCTCGGGGCAATGTGGCGAATCCTTGAGAAGGATTCTCAGGATTTTTGTACTGATGATGTCGTGTACTTATGGCATGGGTTCTTCTTCAATGCCCGCGCCCAAAGATAGGCATAGGTTTGAAACTATCCGTGGAAAGAAGTACTGACCTCTCATGCGACCAACATAACCTCGTATTTGCTTTGCAAGAAGCTGGCCCACATCAATTGGAATGTCGCGCGCAATGCAATATGCGACCATGACTTGATCCCTTGAAATGGTTTTATCATGCGATGTCGGGATGAGCCGTCTCTTCACCAGGTACACCCAAAGGAGGGCTTTAGGTAGCACCTAGTTGGAGGCGAGGATTTTTATGCCGGTTAAGGACATCGTCTACTTGGTGTCCGATTGCGTTAATACGTTCAGTGCATCCTCCATATCTTCTTCTGTAGGATCATCAATCAGTTTGTTACCCGGTGCTTCTGGGAAATTCTTCAACTGGTAGAGTTGATTGATGTCCTCTACTTTGAATGGCACTACCCTCCCATCGACGATCACCGCATCTTCGGTGTCGTAGAGCTAGCCATGGTAGAAGGCCCTCACTACCAATGGAATTACAATGGATGGACACTGGCAGAAAGCTTCCCACCCATGCTCCACCACAATGTTGATGATAAGATCTGGTAGTGGTACCGGCGCAGGGAAGAAGCCCATTTCCATCCATAAATCGTCATTTTCTTTCTTGGTTTTTGGGCGCCTCCTGGCCGGTGCAAGCTCGCTGCTTTCCACCTTTGCTTTGCCCTTTTCCTGAACGAACACAAAACGGGATTTTTTTCTTTTGATGCGTTCCTGCACCTTACGTTGCTCTTGTTTTTCCTTTTCCCACTCTTCCACTTATTTTCTTTTTCACTCTCTGATGCACTGAATATTGGCTTTGCAGCGCATCTCCTTTTCCTCCTTTGCTTTCTTCTCCGCCTCCTCTTCTTCTCTCATTTCCTTTTCAAATTGCTCAGAGGCGAGCACAATGCGCTGCTCATCCTCGAGCCTTATTCTCTCTTCTTCTTCTGCCCTTGCGTTATCACGGTGAACCTCCTCATCATGAAGCTTTCTGGCCAAATCGGCCGATGCGATGATTTGGTGCGCCCGTGCCATTTTCTCTTCCTTCTCCTTACGTTTTCTTCTTCTTTTCTTCCTTCTCCTTCTCTATGTGTTGAAAAATTGTTGGGTCTCTTGTAGAACCCTGCGGTGGCATTTCTTTGAGATGCGGACATTAAAGGGGAGACGTCAGGATTTTTCTTGTCATCCAATGCAACTAATCTGGAAGCGGCCGTTAAGTTTTGGTAGTTGCGTATGGGTTTAACTTGTGCTAACACTCCCACTTCCACCCTTGCAGTGGTTATTCTCCGTCGACATCTATTACTTTCGCCCTTTTCCTATTCTTCTTCTTTTCACCTCAGACGTTTCTCTTTTTCGCCTGCACTGCTTTCCTTTCACTTCTTTATTTTTCTTTCTTCTCTTTCTCCAGCCGGGCAACTTTCATCTTCTTTTGCCTGTTTTTTCTTTTCTCCCTGCTTCTTTTCTTCAGGTTGCTCCGTAATGCTTCTTCGCCTCTATATCCTTCAAATAGCCCTTTTGGGTTCTTCATTGAAGTCTATTGAGGGCAGTTCTTCTTAGGTCCGGGAAATGGTCAGGGCCATCACGTATCGCGAAGTTAACGCTACCCTCTCGTCGGTAGGGGTTGGTTTACTACTCGGCCTTCGGCAACCCCTCATCTACTTTAAATGCTCAGGATACTTCCTGAATACCTCCTCTTGTTCGTCTGTTCTTTTCAGCTCATTTTCGGTTGGAGGTATTTGGGGAGTTGCCAACATTCAGGATCTTGTGGTAGGACAACTCTTCGTGCTTTGGCCCCTCAAATGGTGGGTGGCGGTGTTGGGTATAGAGGTTTCTTGCCTGGGTTTTTCCGACGATTCTTAGGAGTTTGCTTGGGGTAGGGTGGACGAGGCGCCGGGGCTGACGGGCAAGGAGGCCGCCCTCCCGTGCGGTGACGGGCGTGGGAAGGGGATGATGGGGTTGGGAAGGAGGAATAGGGATGGACTGTCCGACCATAGAGTTCGGTTAAAGGAAAGAAGCTGGAATTTTTCTGTCTTCAGAAGAAATGGGGTGGATGCTGGTCAAGCCAAATGCAAAGATTTTTTCTTAGGGTTTTCGTGAAGAGAATGAAAGTAAACTCCAACGGGCTAAGGAGGGGCATTTTATAGGTTGGGCCTTGATGGGCCCAACGCAATTGGTGCACTGGTAGGCTTTGGTAATCCAAAAAGCCTACTGCGCTCCTCCCTTTATGACATAGCAGAAAAGGACATCCTTTCGTCTGCTATGTAATAATTTCCTTGGGAGCTGAAGCGATCGTTCAATTATGATCTTCGTGAATATTTTATCATTTTTTTATAGGATGGGCGCAATGTTTAGTTGTTAACGTAATACATCCATTACCGCAAATGCATATTTGCGAGGATGGGCGCAATGTATATATTAGTGCAACACATCCGTCAACGCAACACAACTTAGGAGGACAGACGCAAGGTATTTCTACCAGCGCAACACATCCGTTAACATAGTGCATATTTGCGGAGGATGGGCACAATGTATATACTAGTGCAACACATCCGTCAGCGCAATGCATCTTTAGAGGACGGATGCAAAGTGTATCCATTAACGCAATGCTTATCCCAAAACCATATTGATAAGACGTTGCGGTGTTCACTTACATAATTCATTCGATAGAAAATTAAGATCAATGCAAGATGAGACTGAAATGGAAATAACTTCATGTTGGCAGGAAACTAAATCAATGCAAGCAGTAAACTAATTTCAATAACGCAATGACAAAACAGTAAATAAAGCGATAAAGATAGTTGATATGGATGCTGTTTAAAAAGGATCTTCAATGTTACTGCAAACGCATCCCCGCAGGCAATCAGGTTTGCCTGCCCAATGTCACTTTTTGACATTGCTTTTTCCCACTTAATTCAGGTTCTTTGGAGTTGTTGGGCAGTGTACCAGGTGTTCTGTTTCTAAGTTCGGCCGCAAGCGACCCGACCTGCACCTCCAAAGTCCTGATAGAAGATGCTTGCGATTGCATGATCGCATCGTTCTTTTCTATGTATTGCTTGAGCAGAGCTTCCAGGGATGACGAATTCGATGAGGTGTTAGATGAAGAAGGTTGGTTGTGCATTGCCTGTTCTGATAGTTACTTTGATCTTGACCCTGATGAAAAATCGAAGGATTGCCTCGATTCCCTGAATGATTGGTCTGCATGTTTCTTTGGCCCCCTTGGTCGTTGTTTCCTCCCCAATTGAAGTTGGGATGATTCCTCCAACTTGGGTTGTACGTGTTGTTGAATAGGTTTTTTTGGATAGAGTATACTGTCTATTGATTTGATGGGCATACTTCCATTGAATTTCCCCTCCGCATTGTACACAGCTTACTGCTGCCAGTTGCGCTAGAGCATTGGCTTGCACTGCACCCTGGGAGAGAGTTTCTTGATTTATAGCCATTGTTTGGAGGAGCGAAGTGACTGTGGCTATGTGGGTGGCCAATGTGGTAATTATATCAGCTGGTACAATGGCGCTCTCCGTTTTCCTTTGCTCTGGGCTCTTCCTCTATACCCATCATCAACCCAGTCATCCGTATTTCGCGAGATGTGATCTAAGATGACTTTTGCTTTAGTGTACGTCTTATCCATAAATCCTCCTGCCGTGGAGGCATCTGCAACAGCTTGTGTCGCTCTATCCAGGCCGTTATAAAAAGTCTCCATGAGGACGAAATCGGGAATCCCGATATTCGAACAGTTTTTCATCAATCTTATAAATTGCACCCATGCGGTGCTCAGAGTCTCGTTTTTTGTTTGCTCAAAATTTAACACTTCCCTTCGTCTTCTTGCGTTGACTGCGGGGGGAAAAATTTCTTCATGAACCATTCAACCAACTGATCCTAAGAATTTATCTCATTTGGCTCCAACGAATGAGCCCATCTATTTGCTTCATCTCTAAGTGTATACGGGAAAAGATATAGTCTTATGCCTTCTGGAGTCACGCTAGGGATGGAGAATGTTTTGTACATCTCTACAAAACTGGTCAGATGTGCATGCGGGTTCTCTCCTTGTAAACCTCCAAACTGACCTGCATTCTGAATCATTTGGTGCATGACAGGTTTAATTTCAAATCTGGCGTTCTCCTTTACTGTAGGCCTTGCGATACCAGGCAAAAAGTCGTATAGATTAGGTGCCACATAGTTCCTAATGGGAATGTTGGGGTCAGCGACTAGAAAGACTAGGTCTTGCGCTAGCTGATTCCTTCCCTGATTGCCCTTGGGCCTCTCATCGTTGTTCACTATATTTCTTCTTCGCCTAGTATGGTTTTGACGTGCTCTTCTGCAAAAGGTTCGCTTGATCTCTGGGTTGGCATCAAATTCTGGCTATGTACCAGTACTCATGCACTGTCAGCCTACTTTTCGTGTAAATAGACTGTACAACAGAAATTTTTCCCGCAAAATATCACAAAAATATTCAACACTACAAATTGCCAATCCCTGGCAACGGCGCCAAAAACTTGTTTGCTTGAAATTTAATCACCAAAAACTTATAAGGTTGATGATGTATGCACTTTGCAATAATAATAAATGTGATACTTTGTTCTAAAATAAAGTATGCGATGATGCTGATATGTGTTCGTAGTATGCGTTCGTTTAGTAAGCACGTGTCACAAGTTTTCATGTGCTGGAACCAAGTATAATTCCAACGCAAGTTTCTCAGAGTGATCTGAGGTCGAACACGGGGATTGCAGTGATCAATGCGATACAAATATGATATATGCGACCGAAAACAAAATAATAATGAATTGTATTGGGAAAAGTAAAATGCGATAATAAAATAACATGCGATGATAAATATAGTGCGATAATAAATTGTGGTGATAAAATAAGATGCGGTAATAAAGTAGAATGCGGTAACAAATAAATAAATAAACAAATAGAGGACTGTCTGTGAAGATGTGCAAGTATCTGATGAATACGGTGGCAAGTCTTGTGAAATGTGTCAGAAAGAGAATAGGTTGGGGGAAAGGACACCGCAAGTTCGTCAATCCTGTTGAGGACACAACTAAGGTTCCACTTTCCCTTGGCTTACACGTCTCAGTGATCGGCCGCATTCCCATATGTCTATAGTGAATCAGGGATGAACGTTGCGAACGTAAGGTTGTTTCCATCTCTGGACATACTTCTTGCTTTAGTTAACGCTTTCTTCCAACCTTCTTTCGAGAGGTGGAATAACATCTTCACTTTTACTCTCACAGGTGAAGATGTCATTGAGCATGCATTATCTAAACTCAGCTAATTTCTTCAGTAAGGATTAACTTACTCGCTTAATCCTTCCCCCTTACCCTAGGGATTAGTTACACATGTTGAAGGAAATGGATGATGAATGTATGGTGAAGAACAGAGAGATAACGATGAATATGATAATGATATTAAAAGTTAACGATAAGCGTTTGTTACAGATGGATGAATGAAAGATTAGAAATGAAGACAGTCGATGAATAGAAAGTAAGAACAAATAAGAAAGCATGTCAATGTCTTGACACGAATCCCGATCGGAGACAATTTGCTTGCCGGTGATAGGAGGAATGTGGTGGAGATCTTCCTTCTCAGGCTTGTTTTCCAGGTAGAAGTGATCTTTGCATAGAGCTTTTCTTTGGGAATGTGAATGAATTTCTTGCTCCTGAGACTTCCTTTTCGGTCTTGTCTCGTCTTTCTCCCCGGATTTTCTCTAAGTTGTCTCTTTAGACCAGCCTCATTTCTTTGAAATTGATGTAGCTATTTATAGACCTTGGCACCTCCTGCGTCAGTGGTCCCGCTCTGAAAAGTTGCTTTTTCTGCCACGACTTGGTGGAAACGTCCGCTTTGCTCTTCATTCAATGTGTCAGATCGTACAACAGAAAAGTTGTACAATTTCAGAAATGCTACGAATGCACCGCTCTTTTCATCTGCGATCGATCGCCACGTGCAGTGCAATTGCGTTGATCTTTTTATCTAGGATCGATTGCCGCATGTAGTGCAAATACATTGATAGTTTGTGTCCATGATCGATCATCGCATGCACTGCGATTGCGTTGCTCTTTTTTTCCTCGAGCAATTGTTGCATGCGGTGACTTGTTTCCTACAAAACAAAGACTTAGACATTCCATTTTGCCATCACAATGGGGTTAGCAGATGTGCTCATGACACTTTACAACTTTTGCGTTTCTAAGCCAATTTCTATACAGTTGATGCAACTTTTTTCTTCTTTTTGCCGCATAATCTAAATAAAACGGTATAAATAACTTATATTTGTACAAGTTATCAATAGACAAAATGGTTGATCATTTAGGTGAAGTATACGATCGTGTAGGAAAATGTAACGACCCTAGTTTCCTACTTAATTCTAGGACGCTACTTCATGCATGTATAGACTTAACCGTACATTTTCTTTTAAACTATCAAATAAAAGCCGATTTTTATTTAATAATGCTCAAATGAGCAAAGATAAGAAAACATAATTAAATAATAATAAATAAACTAAACTAAAATAAAATAAAATAAAAATTTACCATTCGAGGTACCCCTAAACCCAACTTTAAAATGAAGACAATTAAATAGTCAAATAATAAAATTAATAAATTTTGCATGAGAGTATAAAATGCCTAACTCCTAAACCAGTCGTCAAAACATGATACTAAGTGCGGAAGTAGTAAATCGTCCTAATAGCTAGGTCACGGATCTCTCTTGTCATGTGCTAATCTATCATTACCCTTACTTGAAAAATAGGAAAAGAAAAGGGTGAATATAAAAATATACTCAGTAAGCAGCCCACTACTGGGCTCACCCAGTAATCTGTTAGTCTTTCCATTAGACCAAAATGCACAAGGACATCATAGGCATAGGCATAAGGGGCGAACCCGAAGGCACGCTTTCATAAGAAGTGACACAAAGGTCACAGGCATAAACACAAGTGGTGATCCGAAAAAGGACACCGTATATAAGCACAGGGTATGGGCCCGAAGGCTCACACATGTGATGTGTATAGCCCAATGGTAACACTAACAGCCACTAAAATCTCATATGGACATAAGCATACAAACATGAATCCTAGAACTAACAATCATTAAAATCTCAGACATAAGTATGCAATCAAGGCCATGAATCAGCATCAAACTTTAACACCGTTAACCATACATCAACTTTATCACAGTCTACCATACATCAAGCCTTATCACAGTCTATTCATACATCAACATTAGCACACTATCCCCAGCCTACTCATGCATCAAACCTTATCATAGTATCCCAGTCTACTCTTACATCCAATCACAGTATTCTCATACATCAACTTCGGCACAATTACTTGTCACACCCCACTTCATATTACCCTTTTAACCTAGATGAAATGATGACTGCAGCAATTACCAACCCTTTTGTTGGCACTTACTGCCTAACTAACCTGTTAACTTTTACTCAAACCCTGAATACATACATATCATCAATATACCAACATATTAACTTGGAACTTAACACATTTATATTATAGGGTTTCGCAGCATTGTTCATACATGAATATTACAACTTAGTGAGCCCCATCTAGTATACTAGTCACTAGACATACACATGTGTACTAACTAATACAGGTTTTCAATTACACTTCTTTCAACTTGTTTCTTTGAGTGGCAGAGCAGCAACAGAAAATTCTTTTGGGAACTGACCGCTACCTAAAAAGGAAAACATTTGAAAATGTGAGCTAGAAGCCCAATGAGTGACTTACTAAAAACATAAATCTCATGCAAAAATTGAAAGCTCGAAAACATAATACTAGAAAGACCACCATTAAACATCATTATTTCTTAGTTGAGAAAGAGCATACATCGGTCTAGCTCCCAATGTCTGTTACCGACCAAGAGACCCATACTTCAGCTTCCTTTTGCTGGTATATAACCTAGAAGACCCATACTTCGACCTCCCTTTATCCTTAGTTGAGAGTGAACTACTAGATCTAACCCTCAACATCAACCTTAGTCGGGGAGAACCTTTTTACTCAATCCCTTAACGTCAACCTTAGTGGGGAGAACCCTTTTGCTCAATCCCTCGACGTCATATTACCAACGTGCACGTGGTGTTTTCTATGTACCATCAACACCTTTGGTACATTTATTCAAATACCTTCCTTACCTTCAGTATCTGGCTCACTTAAGCTATTAAGTTCTCGAAGAGCATTAAAAGAATAGTTTTCAAATATAGCATAGAAAACTCTTTAGGATACCTTCCTTACCTCCAGTATCCCTTTTCATTATGTTTAGAAATACCAATGTCTGTACTTTGACAACCTTAGGTATTTAAAACATAGTACATCAAGCTTCATTCAACCTTAGTTTAACCCTAACGCATGCTTCATACTTTGTGAAATAAGTTGGCTTAAAACATACTGAACCAGCTTGTAAAAACCACTAGCATGCGTTAGACATGGAAAACATACTTGGAAGGCTCATACAATAGTAAACATCATGAAAATGGAGTTATTAAAACATGCTGAAAGTATTTGGACAAGATAACATATTTAAATCGTGTCAATTTCCATGGAAAACATGCTTTACTTAGAATGAGAAATAGCTTCAAACATATGTTGCTTGACACTTCATTTGAACACTTAGCATGAGAAATATCTTCTAAGAAATCATAGTTTCTAAATCATTAAAACATTAAACCATCACATAGTCACTCACAGCTTGTTGGCCTCTTAACAGATTATACGCCATTCCTAGCTTTTCTTGGCCTAAAAGGACATAATTCCCGGTTAACTACTTAGAATTCTTAGCAAAATACCTTAAATAGTAAATGAGTTCATTTACTAATGGAACTTCCATCATCAAGGACAGATTTACTACCTCTATGCTTTCCGGACCATTAGTCATCCTTTTTTTTTTAGGGCTATAGAGAATTCTTCCTCTTAAGACTAATTCTCTTCGAGGAGGTTCCTCTCTTGTTTCAGTGCCAGGGCTATGATTTTCTCGCTCATCATGAGTGCATTCTTCCCATGAGCGAGATTCTTCATCCCAGTGATACTCACCTTTCCAGCGAGATTCAGCCCAATTTCTAGCGAGATTTCCTTCTAGAGCGAGATCCTCATCACAAAATTAGCAAGATTTCCTTCATTAACGAGATCCTCATTCTCCATATGAGTTGTTTGCTTGTTCTTCCCAAGCAGCTATCTACTTATGCACAACTTCTCTGTTACAAATTCAAAAATTCATAACTCAAAATCCAGACCTCTTTTTAATCAACTTCCTTCTACAAACATGTTTAGAATTGAGTTAACCTTCTTATCTTAAAATTTCAGCAAAAATTCCTTATATTTTTGCCTAGAGCTTCCAATCTTCACCTCGAGTTCTGATTAATCTGAGATTCTGCCTCCTCTGCACTTTCTTCACTTCTTATTCTTCTCCTCCTGCAATCTTTCTCCAGTAAGACATCCTCGAAAACTAAATTCTCCCAGATTTCAAATAGCACCAATTTCACTAAATTTACTCATGTAGATTTCCGAAACCAAGCTTTCGAATTTCCTTTTCCCTTTTAATCTTCCTACTGCCTCCCGAATTCAAGGATTAACCGCCACTAGAAGACATCACATTACTTACTCTTACTTAAAGTAATTAGGGTTCGGGTTTTACAAATTCTTCCCCCCTAAAAGAAATTTTTTCCTCGAAATTTGCTCGAACCTACTTATAACTTAGACTTTGACAACATCCTTTGGTCATAAATTTACAACCTTCCTTCTTTCTTTCTTCTTCCTCCTTTTTTTTACTACACTTTCGCTGCGTTACTCCGTTACTAACTTGTTCATGGTAAATAATACTAGTACGTATGAACAACTTGGTCATCATAGTTCACTGTATTTGTCACATCCTCTGTTGACTCTTCCATTTCCCATTGAATCATAACATTCATTTATTATTAGGGTGGTCCTTTTCCATTTCCCAGCAATACCACTGAAACATTCGTTTCCAGTTGTCATACCTTTGAATTACTTGCTAGTTGTTAAATCAATATTTGTGTCAACTAGACTTCTCGACCTAACCAAGGGCACTCTTATTAGGATATCCTTTCTATCCATACTTGGGAGAAAACATTCTTTGTACTATAACATTTCTCAACTACGACTTACCATACTGTATACATAAGGTTGTCTTAACTGTACCAATCCCTAGCTCAGTTACAATTCAAACTTCGAGCTATTATCTGGAACATCAGAAGATTTGGACCTTTTCCTTTTTGTCTTCTGCTGACCATTTTGTTCCTTACTTTTACACTCAATGTACCCTTGTTACATTTTGAGCTCACTGTTGCTCATCTTTTCCCTTCTCTTAGGTTTAATCTAACTAGGACTTCCTCTAAATTACACCATTTTCTCTGAATTTACTAGAATAGACTTCACATTTCCACTAACCACTGAGAAAACCTCTATACATTCTATTTCTAGTGAAAATTCTATGTTTACCTGTGTGACTCCCGACTTCCACTTAGGTACTGGTAGTAGATTGAGTAATCCTGTCGGCCTTTGCCTTCTAGGTTTCACTTGTTAACAAATCAAACATCACATAGTACTTTTCTTATTTTGCTAGACTATGTCTTAGTTTATTAGTCTAGAGTGGCCTTTTTGCTCAATCCTTATCATTCTTTATTGCTTTACTACTTAACTGAGAAGGAAATCCTCTTGTTCTCTTCCTACAATCATAACTTGCATTCTTAGTCGAAAGAGAATGTTTATTCAATCCCCCAACATCAATTGATGGCTAGCATGAAGTGTTTTTGACACTATCAATCACAATTTCTTTTCCTTAATTGTACAATTCTAGTTCAAGTACCATCATACCTTAGTTACTACTACTCAAATACCTTCTCCATGTACTTCAGTATCGAGCTATTCAAATTCTAGGGCAAGGCCTCAGTACCTTCTCTATGTGCTTCAGTACTGAGTTATTCACATTCTAGTCTAAGCTTCAATACCTTCTTCATGTACTTCCATATTGAGCTATTTATACTTACTTGCTTACATATTCTTGTCTCTTAATAACTTAATTGCCCAAACACATCCCTTACTAACGCATCCTCATGGTCATTGTAGAACATAGCGTAAATACAACATTAATGTGAGGTGCGTTGTTTGGTAACTATTTGAGAATAGTTGTCATATATAGCTTTCAGTAATCATGCATTGCTAAACATTCATAGGCTTTAGCAATCTACTTAAAACATTTAAAGTATCTAGAGTCACTCACTCCTGCTGCTAGAACCATATGACCAAGAAATACAACCTGGTCTAACTAGAAATCACATTTGCTAAACGTGGCATACAACTGCTTCTCTCGCAGTGTCGGCAAAACTATCCTCAAATGGTTCCCGTGATCTTCCCTACTGCTTAAATACACCAATATGTCATCAATGAAGATTATAATGAACTGATCCAAGTAGGGATGAAATAACTTATTTATCAAGTCCATAAATACTGCAGGGGCATTTGTTAATCCAAATGGCATTATTAGAAGCTCGTAATGTCCATACCTCGTTCTGAATGCAGTTTTTTTTAAACATCCGCCTCTACCTTCAACTGGTGGTAACCTGATCTCAAATCTGTTTTAGAGAAAATTGTGGTTCCCTTTAACTGATCAAAGAGATCACCTACACCAAGCAATAGGTATTTGTTCCTAATCGTCAACTTGTCCAACTGCCTATAATCCATACGTATCTGAGAGTATCGTCTTTCTTCTTGATAGAAGACTGGTGCTTCCTAAGATGACACATTGGATCTGATGTAACCCTTATTTATTAATTCCTGTAACTGAACTTTCAACTTCTTATGTTCTTCTGGCACCATCCTTAATGGTACCTAAAAAATAATAGATGTTGTATCTGGAATTAAATCGATAGTAAACTCAACTTCCTTGTCAGATTGTAAATCTGATAACTTTTCAGGGAAAACATCTAGAAACTCTTGTACAACTGGTACATCCCCAGGTTTCATCTTCTCGTCCTACAAAACTGTCACATGGGCTAAATAGGCTTCACATCTTTTACTTATCAGCTTCCTAGCCTTCACTGCTATTATTAGGCTTTCTAGAATATTCCTTTGCTTCCTACAAATACTGTCTTTTGCCTACCAAATCTCTCGAACATTATCCATCCTTAAACAATTCATACGGTTGCGACATTTATTCGGAAAATCCATGCTCTAGAGTGACATCAAGTCCAGGAAATTTAATGGAATCACTTCATAACTATACTTATCAATAATTACTCCAGAGCCTGTAAAACTCTTATATTATTACAACCTCTCCACAGCATAATAATAACCACTTAGGGATATGCTTTGTACAATCTTTCCTATAAGCAGTGCAACATATCAGATAACAATAAAGGTATAACACCATCGACAACTAGTTCATAAATATTCTGATACATAAAGTTACTTTACCATTCACAACATTAGGTAACTCCTCTGCCTCCTGATAGGACACTTCGTAAGAACCTGCCCTGCCGTTGAGATTGTTCTGCTTCCTTTCTCATTTTTCTTCTCTTTAATCCCCTTCCTCGGCTCCTGAGCCACTAGGCTTATCTATCCTCTATAAAGTCATTCTCTGTCCTATCTAAACTCCTCGACCTAGCTGGGCATTCCTTCTTGAAATGTCCTACCTATCCGTACTGGAAACATACGTTTTTCCCTTAATAACATGTCCCTTGATGATGCTTACCACAATTCGTGCATAAGAGTTTCTGACCTGAACTAGCTACTAGCTCGGTAGGATGCCAAAACCTTGATCTATCACCTATACTAACCACAAGTCTTGGCTTCTTCCTTCCTACACTATGCTGACTTGTAGCACTCTGTCCTTTATCAATTCCTATTAGGTCATTCTCAATATCGTACTTCCTTTTCGAATCCGCCAGAATTGATTTGACACTTTCTGTCAAATATTCTATCCTCCAACTAAGGATCTGTTCTTGTCTGTGGAATCCTCAACTCCCCGTCTGAAATCGTTTCCTGATTTATCGGTTCTTTACCTCTCCGTTCATTAACATTTGAATTCCCTCGAATCTCTTTTCAGTATCCCTTTTCATTATGTTTAGAAATACCAACGTCTGTACTTTGGCAACCTTAGGTATTTAAAACATAGTACATCAAGCTTCATTCAACCTTAGCTTTAACCTTAACACATGTTTCATACTTTGTGAAATAAGTTAGCTTAAAACATACTGAACCAACTTGTAAAAACCATTAGCATGCGTTAGACATGGAAAACATACTTGGAAGACCCATACACTAGTAAACATCATGAAGATGAAGTTATTAAAACATGCTGAAAGTATTTGGACAAGATAACATATTTAAATCATTCAATTTCCATGGAAAACATGCTTTACTTAGCATAAGAAATAACTTCAAACATATGTTGCTTGACACTTCATTTGAACACTTAGCATGAGAAATATCTTCTAAGAAATCATAGTTTTTAAATCATTAAAACATTAAACCATCACATAGTCACTCACAGCTCGTTGGTCTCTTAATGGGTTATACGCCTCTCTTAGCTCTTCTTGGCCTAAACGGACATAATTCCCGGTTAACTACTTAAAATTCTTAGCAAAATACCTCAAATAGTTCATTTACTAATGGAACTTCCATCATCAAAGACAGTTTTCTAACGAGATACTCATCATTAGTGCATTCTTCCTATGAGCGAGATCCTCATGAGCGAAATCCTCCTCATGAGCGAGATCCTTCATCCCAACAATACTCACCTTTCCAGCGAGATTCAGCCCAATTTCTAGCAAGATTTCCTTCTAGAGCGAGATCCTCATCATAAAATTAGCGAGATTTCCTTCATTAGCGAGATCTTTAGCACAAAATTAGCAAGATCCTCATTCTCCATATGAGTTGTTTGCTTGTTCTTCCTAAGTAGTTGTCTACTTATGTATAACTTCTCTGTTACAATTTAAAAAGTTCATAACTCAAAATCCAGCCCTCTTTTGAAGAAACTTCCTTCTACAAACATGTTTAGAATTGAGTTACTTTCTTACCTTAAAATTTCAGCCAAAAATTCCTTATATTTTTTCCTATAGCTTCCAATCTTCACCTCAGGCCCTGATTAATCCGTGATTCTGCCTCTTCTGTAAATTCCTCACTTTTTGTTCTTTTTCTTTTGCAATCTTTCTTTGGCAAGACATCCTCGAAAACTAGATTCTCACAGCTTTCAAATAGCACTGATTTCACTAAATTTTCTCATGTATATTGCTGAAACCATGCTTTCGAAATTCTTTTTCCCTTTTAATCTTCCTGCCACCTCCCGAATTCAAGTATTAACCGCCACGTGCCAAACCAATAAGTGAGTTTCCTTATTTAACATGTTTTTCCTTTCCTTTCTCAATAACTCCTATAAATAACATGGATTTTCACTTATTAGATATTTAATATATCATTCCTTTGGCTAAACATGCTTGTTCAGGAAACTTAGAATTCGGGGTTTACACTTAGCTACACAAGAACTTATTTCTTCTTGCTTCCATCTTCTATCCCTCCTAAAACATGGCTTCATTTAACTCACTAGAAGACATCACATTACTTACTCTTACTTAAAGTAATTAGGGTTCGGGTTTTACAATTACCCATATCAGATTTCATCACAGTTTACTCATACATGACATAAGAATTTTTCAGCAGGCTTATCAAAATCTTAAGGCAAAACCGGCAGTAAACCACTTACCTCAGGATAACGAACTGTCCCAAAACGAAACCTTACTCTGCTCGAAAACTTCCTTCATTGCCACGTGTTCCTGAAACCAATCACAAATTCCATGGGTGAAGGTTAGCTTAGGCCTAAGAATCTCAAAAGACAATGGGCTGCCAAAAGGGAATCGAAACTTACCCCGAACAGAAGAATCAGGCGGAACCAACCATGATTCAGCAACGACTGGCATTTTTCTGGTGTGTAATCAAACAAGGTGTGTGATTTGACGTGTGTTGGGCTTCGGCTATTGACGACTATAAAAATCTGACACACGATGGATGAACAAAGGCGGAAGAAGGCAGTCGAAGAACTCGACGCGGCTGGAGACTCACGGTCGAGCGGCTGGAGGCGGTCGAAGCACGCTAGGCTGAGGCATGAGGAGGCGGCGGCAGATGAAGCTTTGCGATTCGCTCACCACTCGTTGCTTCGATTCGAGGACAGGGAGATGGCTTCCAAGCAACGACTGCACAGGTTGAGGGAGGGGGGGGGGGGTACGACTTAGGGGGAGGAAGAAGAAGGGAAAAGAAAAAAAGAATTTTTCCCTCTTTTTTTTCCTTTTGCACGTAACCCGGGGCCCCCAAAATTCATTCATAACCCTATTTCCCTTCTCTTTTTTCCTAAATTAACCATCAATTTTTTTTCCTTCCTTTCTTTCTTTAACCCTTTTTTTTAACAAGAACAAATCGTTGGGGGCATCACAGAAAACGTTAATGATCGTCTAAACGATTGTGTAGGAAACGCTAAACGACTGTCTATACGATCGTGTAGAAAATATCGGGCACTAAACGATCGCTTAGTAAAAAGTAAGCGATCGTTTAGTAAATAGCGTGCGTGGGTGTAAACTTTAAGTGATCGCTCAGCACTATCATATAGGTAAGCAATCATTCAGCACTATCGTATAGGCTCTGATTTTTGCTAAGCTATGACATACTTCAACACTATGTCTACGCATCCAATGCTTAACACACTGTGAGCTATTTAACTGTCTCAAATCGATTCTTCATCTTATTCATCCGTTATGAAAAATATAATCACATAGTAACCATAGTATTTTTCCTCCACTAATTATCCCTTAACCATCCAATTAATAGACAATAAATATAATCACATTATATTCATAATCTATGGATTAATATCATATAGTAACCATAGTATTTTTCCTCCACTAGATATAAATCATATTTATATTCAATTTCCTCCAAATTAATATATCTCATACATAAATTAATTATATCATATATAATTAACTAGTTCAATTATATCATATATAATCGAACTCCTTCTCATCAATTTGAACATTTCAAATTGACCCAAAAACTTATTCTCAACTTTTATTCAAGCTACCAAGGGGACCTTATGGACCTATAGCTCGAAGCTCCAACAGTACGTGAAAAATTGTCTAAACTCTTTAGCCACGATATCCACCATCCGTTAACTGTCAAACATTCCACTAAATATCGACAGCTAAACTCTTCTTACTATAGATATATTTTTATGTCCATTGAATATAACCAATCATCAGTACAATGACCCTTCGCAGATGCTTGTAAGTACAACTAGGCCAGTTTATCGTTTTTCCCCTGTAGTTACATCTTACTCCTTAAGTGCCATGAAATAGAAAAAGAGCTATGGTTTGTATGTTTCATGAGATGGAATATAAAACTATAGGATAATTATCTCTTTTGCTCTAATAACCAATTGAGTGGGAGGTTATTGGTGGTTTCATGGTAACCGTGAGATAAAAGGAAAAATGTTTTCCTAAATTTGGTGAATGTTGATTTGAGAATTCCACTCTCGAAAATTACTCATAGAAAAGTTGTCAAGTAAATTAGATTTACTAAACGACAGCTTGGAGAGACTAGACGATCGTGGAGTGTTTCTATATGATAGACACTCAGCTGATTGATGAGTTAAACGATCGCATAACTTTAGCTAGACGATCGCATAGCTTTTATTAAATGATTGGGCACCGTCCTATACGATAGGCTTTGACATCTCCCACTTACTCAATCGTTCACATGATTGTTATCCTCTGGCCTCATCCTTTAACCAAGTCCACACAGAGTCCACACTCTGGATTCTCACACCGAGAATACCAAGGTAACCTTTTTGGTGGTGTCATACTTAACTCGACACAGTCAAGGTTCTGTGGAGGTTGTTCATGGTGTTCGGAGTGTTCGTGACCTTGGTGATCGCTTTGTTCGAGTTTGTTGTGGATTGTGCAGTGAAGCGGTCGAAGTGTTTGAGCGTTCGTGTTGCTGTCTTGCTGTGAACAAGCGTTCGTGATCAAGGGAGGTTAAAGATGAGTCTTCAAAAGTATGTATAACTCTATCCCTTGATTTGTAGAAAAACATGTTGTAATTTTGTTTTATATGTCCGTTTCTTGACTATAATTGTATTGTTGATATACGAATGAAATTTGGAACGATCATTCCACTGCTCATGGAAATCCTCATGTCTGATTTCCTTCAAAAACAACATTCTACGAAAGTAGAGGAAACTTTCAGGTAAAGATTCCAAAATAAAGCTAACCTGACTGGTTTCATCGATGCTAGACCCATTCATCTCTGCCACGTTGAAGTGGACCATCATGTTAAAAACATGTTCCCGAACAGATGCCTCTTCTTACATACGAGCATTAAAGATGTGTTTCAGAGCATCATATCTGAGCTGTGCGAACAGTTGTCTGAACATTCTCCTCAGGGACTTCATGATCTCACAGGCCGTGAGCATGGGCTCATACTTCTTGGCCAAGACTTCGATAAGACGAGCTAAGATATACACTCGAGTCTTTTCGTTCGCCCTTGTCCAACGCTTGTATGCCTCTTAAACATTTTGAAGAGCATTTAGAGTAGGAATGAGAGGATAATCCTCCATCAAGACGAATCGAAGATCATCAATGATCAAAATTATGTTGATCGTATTTTTCCAAGATATATAGTTTTCGCCAGTTAATTTATCAGCGACAAGCAAGTTTAGAGTAACAGTAGCCATTGTAATAAAAATTTGTTGAAACCATACAAATTATTTATAATTGGTCTACTTGCATTAAATCACTAAGACAACAAATCAGTTTTTAGCAAAATATTCTAATGTACACTAAGTGACATCTATTTTGCAACGATGTTTCAATGAGGCAGGACAAAATTCATCATATGGTAATCAAATGCCCTTTCACTGAAATGAGACATTTTCAACCATTAGACAGAAACAACACCTTGTTACTACAACTAATAGCCACTATGTTCGGTCCATAATTTGTTAACTTGCTTAACAATTCTTGTAAGTATAACCCCTCATTTTAGATTCTAGAGTTCCGCCCTAATGAGCCAACCGTAGGGAAAAAATTGATTGGACATGAAACTAAAACAACCTTATCCATTTCTGGAGATTGAATAAAGCGTCATGCATAACTTCCATCCTTTAGTGGGACACCCACGATGCCATGAGGTAATCATGAAACTTTACTTCAACCTAATGAAAGAGACCAAGGGATGTGTTGTCACACGTCCCGCTCTCACTTACTATAAACACTCCTTCATTCACCTTGATATTGATCTATACAAATGCCACTCGTAGGGGGACACCATGGTGCCTCCAGGCCGAGTATAGATCTCACGGTGTGAACTTTAAGGGAGAAACGTGAAAAGGATGAAATGAAGTATTATATACCCCATTTTTCTCTCACTGAGCATTTTACCTAAGGTTAATTAACTTAGAAAAATCCGGCTACTGATTTTTAACTAAGTGATGTTTAATTTTCCAAAAAAAAAAAAAAAAAACACTTGTCTTTGGATAGTTAAACAATTTTGATTAAGGTACATTAAAATCTTTAATAGACTTCAATCAAACTTGCATGCATATAATAAATCTATCTAATTCACCTTTTCAGGTAGGTTTCTTGGTAAGGGTACAACGTTTCTATCATCTTAAGTACCCCAGCTTAGACTGAACCCGCCTTAGAACAAAAGGTCCCTTAAAGATACATTTGTCACATATTTAATCTTTTATTAACAATCAATTAAATCCTATTAAACCGATTAAAATATTAAACTAAGATTTCTAATCTTATTAGAAATGTGATCTTAGATCTATCTCCAATCATAACTCTTAATTATTGATTTTAATTCTAATTTCATTTAGTTATAACGATTATAAATAAATGAAACAATTAAAATATTCATTGCATACTTGACATACTTTAGTTAATCATAACATTTATAAATTAACCTAAGGTGGTGTCATGCTTCATGCAATCTCAATTCATTACTAACATATATAACAATTATATAATAACGTAATGAATCAAACTATAGCATATGTTCATACATTCATTCAACCATATATTATAACAATTATAATATAAATGATGCATGGATATGCATAAATGCATGCATACATATATTATAACATTTATACAATATGACGCATGTGCATGCTATATTATTTAAATCATGCATATACATATATTATAACACTAATAATATAAAATTATGCATGAATATAAATGCATAACCTATGGTATGTTTTAATTTTATATAACACACAATATTACATATAAGAAAAAAAAATATACATCACATGTTTAAAACTAACAGTTAATGGACCGGGATAGGACACCTAAAAAGAATTCAAAAGCTAATTATTACAAGAATAAGAGTCAACCAAACAGAAATAGAACCAACCAGGACCGGGATAGGATCAACCAGCCACCGAACCAAACCCAAACCACCCAAAATGGCTGAACTGTAGCCGAACCAGGTGAACCACAAACTGAATCGGACCAAAACTGGTTGGTTATTTCCGCATCGTAGCATTGCAATGTTGTGCCCAGCATTGCAACGCTACAGAAAAGAATGCAACACTATTCTTTGTCGCAGCGTTGCAATGCTGCGAGATAGTCCTTTCTGGGCAGCGTCGAACTCCATCGAGAATTCGCTGGAAAAGGTCCCGTTTTCTCCAGAAAACCACTGGGAACAACACGAACGACTCAAGAACTATTAAATACAAACTCTATTGCATATAATTATGCCCAAAACAGGGACCTTTACAAACCAATTTTTAACAGAATAAATCCTTAAAACCAAGTGTCCTACCCCAAAACATCCATCAACAAAACTACATTCAATAATAGCCATTCAACACATGAATTCTACATAGAATGAAGTATAATAAAAACACTCACCATCACTGTAAAATTTAATTAAAAAAAATGGAATTTTGGGATCTAAACCTGTCTCTGATACCAAATAAAGGATCCCATTGAAGGGCCTTCGAGCGGAAGCGGAATTGTCTCAAATCTCATTTGTTTTGAAAAACAATTTTACAGAAAAACAAGAACGAGATCATGCATTTGAAAATAATAATACAACATGCTTTTGACTAAATAGAAAAGAAGAAAAAGGTTTTCAGAAAACCTTACCTTTAAAAACTGTCTTCAAATGGGAATCCTTCAATCTCCAATTGACACAACCACAAATGCGTCCTTGGTATTCTCTAGGGTGAGAGATCCAGGAGTGATGGGCTTTGGTGATTTTGGTGAGGGAAGGGAGGAGATTGAGAGGAAGAGAGATCTCAGATCGATAAAAAAAAATTCTTTTCCAAAAGAAAAGCACATCACATTTCAGTTCCAATTCAGGATGAAGAAGATCTTTTACCAACTTCTGTCAACCACTTACATTATACGTGGGTGGAGAGAAAAGTGGGAAAGGAAGTTAATTCCCTCCCATTAATTCAAATGAAAAAAAATTAAGTTAATATTATATAATTATATATATATATTATATATTATTATATATATATTATATATATTATTATAAAAAAAAAACTAATTTATTATACATATAACTATATGTTATATCACATATAACATATAATCTATAGTTTCAATATTGTATCATATACAATATAATTTATAGTTTCTTTTCTCTCACAAAAGGCATTTAATATAAATCACATTTACATTAAATTCAATTATATGAATCAATTCACATAATTAATATTTGAATCATATTCAAATATTTATTTCCTCTCATAAATAATAGAATATATCAAATACATTATAATAATTATATCATATATAATTAATTTAACTTAACTATATCATATATAATTAATTCTCTCAATTAATTTGAATTATTCAAATTAATCCAAAAACTGATCCTCATTAAATCTCGTTGAGCTATCGAGGGGATCTCATGGACCTATAGCTTGAAACTCTAATAGTACGTGAATAATTAATTAAACCCTTTAATTCAAATTATTCATCATCCGTTAACTGTCGAGCACTCTACTAAAGACCGAAAGCTACACTCTTCGCACTATAGATATATTTCTGTGTCCATTGGATATAACCAATCAACAGCATAATGATCCTTCACAAATTGCTTGTAAGTACAATTGGGCCAAAATTACCGTTTTGCCCCTACAATTACATCTATCTCTTTAAGTACAACTGATCCTTGTAATGAACAATAAATCATAGTCCAACTATGACTAAACCCCTCTTGGGCCAGGAGAGGGTGTGGCGTCACATTGTTCAAGCCCTAGAATCAGTTCTTAAGGGAGCAATTTATCTACTTACATGGACCTCAGGGAATGAATGAATTTATTCTTGTGTAGTTGTGTTCCTAACTCCTCAATCAGACGAATCTCCAAAATGGTAGGCTTATTAAGTCAACGATCTGGCCACTCTCACTCATACAAATCAAAGAACCACCCTCATAGGCAGGAGTTCATAACTCACTCAGGATTCAAGTCATGTTACTTATGGTCATCTGGTAAAATGTAAATCTCTATTATGAACGATGTTATATAATGAGACTAAACATTTCGTGATCTGGTCTTATACAAACTCCTTTGTATAGAATAGTATAGAATATCCTCGCTAAAGTATCTACACATGAATGATCAGGTCATACTCGTAGCGTCACCAGGATAAAGTACCCGACCTTATCCATCTATTACATATCATTTAGGTTATCACTTAAACATAATTCACCCGTATGTCTCTACATACATATTTAAGCTACAAGATAACCTTGGATGTTAGTTTATTGGTTTGTGGTTAATGCAACTAATTTTGAAATAAAACATATATTTTATTACATAAATAATAAGTTTGTACAATACAATTACAAACTATAGGACCCTACAAGATTTAGGACATCAACCCCAACATGTTCGTCATCTCGAAACCTAGCAGACCTACCAGTCAGTTACTACTTAGGATCTTCCAAGCATTTTGAAATTTAGGTGGTTCACTTTGTTATGTTTAGACTCTAGTTTTTGTCTGTACATGCCATGGGGGAAAGGGTAGAACTTGTTTTAGATCGTTGTTGTATTAAACTTAAGTTTATAAAACCTGTTAATGTATGTTAGTTTGATAGTTGACTAGCAATGTATATATATGCGTACAGTGGTTGATGACGAGATTATAGAAAGATGTAGAAACTATAAACTGGGAGGAGATGTGACACTCAAAGTTGTGGAGTATAAATTAATTCCCCTCTCATTCTACCATTTCTTTACTTTTTCACATTTTTTTTTAATTATGTAATTTACATTTGATTATTATTTTACGTTGCTTTTTTTAGAACATTTTGTGTTATATATTTAATATCTAATACACTCTTATTATACAAGTAGTTACCACGAGTATGTTTATCTTTAGAAAAATTAAAGATAGAACAATTTTGATTTTTATGTCTTATATGCGTGTAGTGATTGATGACGAGATTATGATAAGATGCAGAAACTATAAATTGCTAATCAGATTTAACAGGTGCTAAGAAGGCAGGTGCATAGGAATAAGTTGGATAATAATTATCATAAGAGGATTGACGATTGCTGTCTTTACATATCTTTTCGGATTTAAACAATAATCTGAAAGGAGGCGTGACACTCAAAATTGTGGAGTAGAAATTAATTCCCCTCTCATTCTACCCTTTCTTTACTTTTTCACATTTTTTATTATGTAATTCAAATTTGATTATTATTTTACGTTGCTTTTTTTTAGAACATTTTGTGTTATATATTTAATATCTAATACACTCTTTTTATACAGGTAGTTACCACGAGTATGTTGAAAAATTAAAGATGGAACAATTTTTATTTTACGTCTTATAATTGTATCAATTTAGACCTTGAACTTAGAGATTATATCAATCTAAATCACAAACTAATAATTGAATCGATTTAAATCCTGAACTCTTATAAGTGTATAAATTTAAACTCAAACTTTCATAATTGTATCAACTTAAACTCTCAATTATATTTCATTTGAATACACTTATGAATATTCAGGGTTTAAATTCATATATTTATGAAAGTTTATGGTTTAAATTAATACACTTATAAAAGTTTAGAATTTAAATTGATATAATTATTAGTTTGGAATTTAAATTGATACAAATCCAAAAGTTCAGTGTTTAAATTGATACAACCATCAAATTTTAAGATTTAAATGGATACAATTCATAGTTTAAGGTTTAAATTGATATAATCCCCAATCTTTAGGGATATAAATTGATATTTGCCTTAAATTTTAAACCCTCTTCTTTTAAGGTTTGATTGTTTTTTTATATTATATTTAGA
Organism: Benincasa hispida; assembly: GCF_009727055.1. NCBI lineage: Eukaryota > Viridiplantae > Streptophyta > Magnoliopsida > Cucurbitales > Cucurbitaceae > Benincasa > Benincasa hispida. Next base: position 63,049,564 of record NC_052353.1, read on the forward strand.
ATGTATACATTTTTAATATTATAAATTATACTTTAGTTTTTCTTCCAAAAAAAACCTTTTAATTAATTTTATAAGACAAAATAACATGGGAACAACAATGATACTACCAAATCAATCATATTAATGTTGTTTCGATACCAAGGATATCATTTTGTTGCTAATCATCACCAAAATTTTTATCAATAAATGATTGAATTTTCAATTTATTTTCCAATCTTCGATACCATCTATTACATATTAAGGCATATTCTTGATATACATGCATAAAATCATGTTTTATTATTAAAATAAACGGTCAACATGAATATAATTCATGTAAAGTAAAAACTATCAATCAAGAGGTCGGTGGTTTGAATTCCCCACCTCACATAGGCGATATATCCATAATTATTCTTGAAATATGTCCATACTCAAATATCAATTGATATAACTATAAATTATGTATTTTCAATACATATTGATATTTTCATATAATTGCAGGCTATATATAGAGGCCACCGTTACATGAACGGAAAAAAAAAGGCAGAAATCAAACTTCCTTTTTCCTGCAACACAATTTCCATGAAAACACAGTTCCCTTATGAGCAAAAAAAGGTATCTAAGCTCCGAAAATTACATGGATAGTATAATGTCATGCATCAAAATCACTGCTCCCATTATTTAATAGATTTACTCGTTTTTTCTTTATCAAATCTCCAACTTCTAGAAAAGAAGACATACCAATTTCCATTCCAATTTCCATTGAGCTAAGCCCACCTTAGCTACTTCATGGATTAGATTGAGAATTTTAGTAGATAGGATCTTACTCTTGCTTACAGTCGTCGTATAATGTCATGCATCACAAACACAACTCCCACTATTCAAGGAGTTGTACTAGATAGGATCTTACTCTTGCTTACAGTTCATGAAGGTTAAATCTATGTTTCATAGCTTTAGTTATCTCAAGCTTTTGTGCTCCTAATCCCACAAGGGATAAAAGCTTATAGTTTCTAATGCCCAATTCTTATGTGCAATTCACTTCACAAATCAAAAACCTACGAAGTGAACTTGTATTTCCATGACCTGTAAATAATCCAATTGTGGGGCCAGGACTACACAGATCAAGACTAACTAAGCCCTGAGCCAAACATCTTCTTAGAGTATCAAACCAATCAAATCTAGAAGCATTAGTCTCTTCTTTCTAGGAGGGGAAGGGGAGAAGGCAGATAACAAGGACGGTAGCAAAGCAATAGTTTTGGAAGAAAAATATCAGATTAAATTATAAAAGATACCCCTAACTTTTCCCCTTTGTTTAAAAAATACTCATTCTTTCAAAAGTTAGAATATTACTCTTATAGTCTTTTATAAATATTTCAAAACTATTCTTGGATTAGATCCTCCAGAATTTTGGACTGAAATCATAATCTGCAACGATGTGGTAGTAATCTAGAATTGGTATGATGGTCAAAAAATTTGTTCTAAATCACCGACACACCATTTAAGAATTTCTACTCCAAGTGTAGTTATGAAAGATCAAAGGTAATATCACAACTTTTGAAAAAGTAGGAAAATTTTGAAACAAAAGGAAAAGTTCCGGAGTAATTTTTTTTATATAGTTTAACCAAAATATATCAATGGAAATCTCTAGCTTTAAGCAAGGATCCTACTCTACAGTCGGAAAGGAAATCTTCCCTAGCATTTAACAAGCCTATAAATGATCTATTTGAATATCCCCCGGTTGGTCCCTCCTTACACCCTTCAGTTCAAAGCAGAAAGAACACAACAGATAAGTAACTGGTTAGAAAGTAAGATGAAACTTGACTACTCTGGTTCACACTTACCTAAATATTACATGACTTTTTCCCCACTATGATTTCCAAATTACGTTAGAGCAGCTAGAGATCACAATTATCATACATAAAATTCAGAATGATACAACAAAATATTTTTTATCTCAAAAAAGTGAAGACTGTCAAGTGAAGAAGTGTTTACAAGACCTGAAAGCCTTGAAAGTGACAGAGGAATCAAATAAATACATGATGGCTAGAGCTTATAATTTTTATTGAGATTACTCCTTGAGCCACCCAAGTCACCAAATAAATTTTTGACCATAGATAAGCAAACAAAAGCCACACATTTTTAAAAAACAAACTAACCTTAAAATCAAAAAATAATATCCTCGTCCTTCTCAGCAGCTGCAGACAATAAATTGTGAGCTGAACTTATGGAGAGGCCCTTTTGCAAAGATATCTTCACGGCAAGTTGTTCCTCAGCAAATAGCTTGGCATTGGCACGTTGTTTCTCAATTTCCCTTCTCTTATAACCCTGTATCTTTTTCAGTCTAAAGAAATCTTCCCTTTCCAGCTCGTCCAATTCTCCCTTGATGTAACTTATAGTATTCTCGATCCTTGGCTTCACAACATTCTCTAGAGCATTGACCCTGCGGTTTGTGGTTTTAATTGCCTCATCAAGCGTCAAAAATGATGTCTGGAGTGAAGCAAGCTCAACAAGAACCTCAATTGCCTTCACATAGGCACCACGACACAGCTGGATCTGTTGACCACCCCTGGCTAACCCTGTGAGATCGTTTTTGGTCTCACCATCAGAATAATGTTCAAATTTAGGGAGTTTTACACCAGCAATATTCTCCTGCCGAGATCGAATCTTAATAGCTGCAGTTTGGACATTCTCAAGGACAATATGCTTGATGTTGTCACCAGCAACATATTTTGCTTCTGTGAGAGAAAATGCAGATGTCTTCATAACATCCCCCATTGATTCCTTGGCTGAAACAATCTTCTTGAGTATCTGACGGAACTGAACAGTCAAAGCATCACTCTTCTTCTTGAGGAGAGCATGACCTCTGGTTGCACCAATAAGACGGGCTTTCATCGCCCCAAGCATTGTAACTGTCGGAACCACATTCAAACGCTGGCTTTGGCCCGACATCTTTTTCAATATCTAATCGCAGAAAGACGGAGTAAGGTTGCTATCAGCGAAATATAACAGAATCACTCAAAATTTATAGCTGCACGAAAATAAAAATCAGGACTCTCAATCTTATAGTTCAAGATATCGGTTCGAGCTCAAGAAGGAAAAGGAGTACATTATTCTGTTATGTACTTTCGACTTGAATTGCACGCGAAATCATGATTACGACCTAGCAGTCACAAATTTGGATTCCTATTCCTCCGAATCCAGAAACTAAAAACTTCTTTGACCTTATCATTGATCGTAGTTCCGAATCACAATCGGAAGGCGGCAAAAAGAAGGAAAACAACTAAATAAAAGCAAGAGTCCCTTCCCCCTTTCTTTCCCACACTCAAACGTCACAGTTCAACCTGGTTTTGGAGGTAGATCATTGAATCGTAAACACAAACCGAGATTCAAAAGAAAGATGAAAGAAATTCAAACAATAAGTGTTCCGGAGAGGGTGAGAGAAGAACCTGCTGTCGGAGAAGTAAGGAACGGCCGGAGATCCGTCGGCGAACAGATGGAATAGATCGGAACAATGAGTCGACCGAGATTCCAAAGGGACAGCGATGTTGTAGACTCTGCTCAACTCTCCGGAAGGATCCGATCCAAAGCGAATGGAAACTTTGCCAATTAAGCAGACAAGCGGTTAAAAAGTTTAGAATCTATTTATTTATTTATTTACTGAGAATTGAGATAGGAAGGTGATAACTATTCTTATTTTATGTTTCTTGAAAAAAGAAAAAAAAGTTTAGAATCTATTTATTTGTTTGATAATTATTTTTTATTTCTCATTTCTTATATATTTTTTATATTATATAATTTAAATATAATCTAATTATATAGAATAAAAGACATATAACAAACACTAAAATATAAAAAATAATTATCAAATATTTAAACTATCAAATACATATAAGTTCAATGTAAAATTAATATTGATAGTATAATTATTTTTCATTCATATTTTGCTAAAATATGATTTACAATATTATTTCTCACTCAAGTCATTTGTTTTAAATTTTATATGATGTGGACTCAAATCCTAACTCAATTATATTATTATCTAAATGGAAAAATATTAAAATGAAACTAAATGAATATCTTAGTAGACAAAATTTATATTAATGTTAAATTATAATTGGTTTCGTACGTAAGAAAAATTAAAAAATATAAATTTAAAAAATATAAAAGTGCATATTGCAAAATTTAAGATTCAGAATTAAAAAAATATTTATATATACATATTGAAAAAGAAAATTATTTTAAATGACAAAACTGTGAAAAATATTTATAAATAATAGCAAAATATCACCGTCTATCTGCGATAGATCATGATAGATGGTACAATTTTACTATATTTGTAAATATTTTGATTCATTTTTCTATATTTGAAAACAATTTTACTGGAAATTTGAAATTTGAAATCAAAATATATTAATCTAAATATTTGAAAATTCAAAATTTAAAATTAAATTTACTATATTTGTAAATATTTTGATCTATTTTCCTATATTTGAGAACAATCTTATTGAAAATATGAAATTTAAAAAAAATAATATATAAATCTAAATATTTCAAAATTAAAAATAAAATTTACATATTTGTATATATTTTTTTCATTAAAATTAGAAATTTGAAAATCAAAATAATATATAATCCAAATATTTAAAAATTTAAAATTCAAAATTAAATCAAGATATAAATAAATAATAAAGAGAATAAATATAATTAAAAGAAACAAATATAAAAAAAAAATAATAAGAGAAGAAGGAAATATGAATGAAAAAAAAAAGGAAAAAAAATAATTATAAAAGAAATATAAAAAAAATATAGGAAAAAAAGAAATATAAAAGAAAGAAAGAAGAAAATAAAATAAAATCCCAAGTGAGATTTGATCACAAAATCATGAAATTGAGGGATGATTGACCATGCTTCCCACCAATTAGCGAATTTCCTACTTTAATATGATTTAGGAACACATTTAAATAAAATATAAACGGAACAGGAGAAACTATTTTTTATAATTCATCAATTTTGGTCTCATTTTAAGAAATATTTCTCAAATTTTAAGAATAAAAAACAGTAATAGTTATCAAACAGGTATGTTTCTTAGAAATAAGAAACAGAAACAGGAAAACGTTATCAAACAGGTTCTAAGTTGCCATTTTAGTCCTCCAATTTTAGAAATCAAACTCAAAATTTAAAGAATAAATGTATAACATTTTGAAACTTAGAAACTAAATAGAAATTAGATCCAAAAACTAGGACAAAAAGATATTTTTTTTCCAAAAAAAAAAAAAATTATCCCAAAAAATCTTTTAGCTTTGACTTTTAATTATGATTTCTATTACCTTCCTTCTAAGCTGATTCTGCTGCTAGTTATCGTATATGTTTACTCAAAAGATGGGATGATGTTTGAACTAAAAAACATTAAAAAGTTGAGATTTGTTCTTATTAATGTGTTTTTTTTTTCCTTTTACTTTCATATTGTTCTAAAAGATTGAATCCTTTTTCAAACAAGAAAGAAATCTAACTTAGGATAATTTACTTTAATTCAATTATCTTTTGAAATAATATTTTTATAACTAAAATTAATAAACCAAATAAAAAATCATCAAACTTAAAAGCAAAATTTAAAATTTAAAAATATTTGGATAAGCATCTAGGTAAAAGTTGTATCAATTTTTATCTTAAATTTTCAACTTCACCAAATTATACCTAAAAGTTTGAAAATTATTACATTCTTATCTTATGGTCGGATTTTTTTCCCCTTTCTTTCTTCTTCTTGAAAACAAACTACAAGAAGACCGGATTACAAAATTACATTAAGAGACACAAGTGTAACAAATTTAGGAGACTAGAAAGGAGAAAAAGTTTACTCTTCCAACGCTTAGTTGTCCAAACATCATTAGAATGCCAAAGATGGTTAAAAGAAACATCAAGTGCATTAAACTTAGCCTCGTGGATGGAAAAAAAAAACGAGATCCAAAAAGACATTGTTCAATAGATTAACAACTTCAAGGCAGACCAACTCCACAATGATGGAGATAAAACTAAGAAAACCTTCTAATGTAGGAGCATCTTGGGAATATTTTGTAATTTCCATTTGTATTCATTTGCAATTTTAATTTGTTTTCTTTTTAGTTTAGATGTGAAAACATCCTTTCCCTTTGGGTCTATTTAAAGGGGTTCTAAGATTAGAATTAGTTAGGTAGTTAGGTGTGAAACAACCCTAACAAATGACTTTCCAAAAAGAAGAAACCTAACAATCCAAGAAACACATTGGAGGAAGAAGACGATCTAGAAGAAGAGGATATAGCTCAAATAAACCCGGATATTGGAAATGAACTAGCTTGTGTTATCCAAAGAATACTTCTAACCCCAACAACCCCGAGCAACCCCCAGAGACACTCACTATTTCAAACAAAGTGCACCATACGAGGTAAAGTGTGCACAATTATTGTCGATAGTGACAAAAGTGAAAACATGTTTTCAAAAAAGTTAGTTCCGACTTTGAAACTTAAGGTTGATCCACATTCACATCCATATAAGGTTGGATGGATTAAAAGAGGTGATGAAACGGTGATTAATGAAATATGCACAGTGGCTTTGTCCATTGGTGTCCACTACAAAGATCAAATCATATGTGATGTTATCATATGCCTGTCAGTCGACCATGGCAATACAACATAAAGGCCATCCACAAAATTCCTTGAAAATACATATGAATTTGATTGTTAGTCAAGAAGATTATTCTATTACTTTTCTTTCCACCTTAGGAAGAGATAAAAGTAGACTATTTTCCGTTTTGTCTACAAAAAAGGCTCTACCATTCTTAAATTTGTCATTATTTACTTAGATGGCATCTTAATTTATAGCAAAAGTTCAGAGGAACACTTATCACACTTACAAGATGTCTTCTATACTCTTGATACTCATCAATTAATCATTAATATGAAGAAATGTGCTTTCATAACTAACAAAATTTCTTTCCTTAGATTTTCTTATTAGTTCAAAAGGAATTCAAGCCGATCATCTTAAGGTTGAAGCTATAAAGAATTAGCCAATACCATCTACAGTCAAGGAGGTACAATCATTTCTAGGGTTAGCTTCATTTTATAGAACATGCATAAAACATTTTAGCACATTAGCAGCTCCATTAACAAATTGTCTAAAACAGGGGAAGTTTATTTGGAATCAAGAAACATTCGATAGCTTTAATATAATTAAAATAAAGTCAACCCCCCACCCCCCATTTTAGCTTTACTAAATTTTTGTAAGCCTTTTGAAGTTGCTATTGATGCTAGTGGATAAGAGTACTGCTATCCCAAGAACCACGTCTTATAGAACTTTTTAGTGAGAAACTAAGTGAACCACAACAAAAATGGACCAATTATGAACAAGAATTATACGCCTTAGTAAGAGCCTTACAATATTGGGAACACTACCTTATAGATAAAGAATTTGTTCTACTAATCGGTCATTATTCACTCAAGTTTCACTCACAAAAACATATTAGTAGAATGCATGCTAGATGGATGACATTTATCCAAAAAATTGATTTTGTAATAAGACATACCTCGGGTAGCACCAATAAAGTAGTTGATGCTTTAAGTAGAAAGTCATCTATACTAACTCTTCTCCAAGTTACCATCACGGCTTTTGATCACCTACCCACTTGCTATGAACTAGACCCTGACTTTCATATAATTAGGCAGCAGTGTAATACACATTTTGCCCCTAATGATTATCATTTGTTTGACAATTATCTCTTTAAAGGTAATTTGTTATGTATACCTCAAAGGTCCCTAAGAAAAGCCATCATACATGAAGTTCATTCTAGTGGATTAGCTGGTCATTTTGGTCGAGATAAGACCTATATAATGTTTTCTGGAAATTTCTTTTGGTCACAACTCATAAAAGATGTAAATAATTTCGTAAAACGATGCTATGTGTGCTAAACAGCAAAAGCTCAATCTCAAAATATAGGACTCTATACCCCACTTCCAATTCCCCAAAACATTTAGAGGATCTCTCTATGGACTTTATCCTTGGTCTTCCACACTCACAAAGAGGATTTGATTCTATTTTCATTATTGTTGATACGTTTAACAAGATGGCTCATTTTGTCCCTTGCAAGAACACCTTAGATGCTTTAAATATTGCTCAATTTTTTTTTTCAAAGAAATCACACGTTTACATGAAATTCCAAAATCAGTAGTATCTAACAGAGATGTTAAATTCATGATTTTTTTATTTTTTTTTTTTTGGAAAAGCCTTTGGAAGAAGTTGGAACTCACTTAAAGTTCAACTCAACAAGCCATCCGCAAACAGATGGTCAATCTAAGGTGACAAACAGAACATTGGGAAATCTACTTCGATGCATTTGCAGAGAACAGACCAAAAATGGGATCTTGCACTCACAAGCTGAATTTGCATTCAACAACATGCAAAATAGATCAACAGGGAGATGTCCCTTTGAAATTGTTTATAGTCATCATCCTAGACGAACTTTTGACCTCATTAATTTACCTTCTTCTGTTGACAACAATCTAGAGGCCGATTACATGGTGGAAAGAATTCAAAAGATACATGAAGAAGTTGTGAAAAACCTAACAATTGTCAATACAAGATATAAGGACAAAGCTTATGTTCACCGAAGGAAATAAACTTTTCAACCTGGAGATCTAGTCATGGTGTACATCAAAAAATCAAGACTACCAGCTGGAAGTTCTTCCAAATTAACCAATAGAAAGTACGCCCATTCGCAATACTAGAAAATTTTGGAGAAAATGCCTTCCACATAGATCTATCTACATCTATGAACATTAGCAACACATTCAACGTTGCCGATATTTTTCCCTACCATGCACCTAATGAGTTTCAACTTTCATCATAAACTTGAGGGCAAGTTTAATACTTAGGAGGTCGAATTGATGTAGGTGCATTTTGAGAATATTCTATAATTTCCATTTGTATTAATTTGCAATTTTAATTTGTTTTCTTTTTAGTTTAGGTGTGAAACACCCTTCCCTTTTGGGTCTATTTAAAGGGGTTTTAAGATTAGAATTAGTTAGATAGTTAGGTGTGAAACAACCCTTTCCCTTTCGGTCTATTTAAAGGAATCATTGTCTACATTTCTCTCTAATCAATAATACTCTACTTCAAAATTTTCTCCAAGAGTTGAGTCTACACCATCTTCACAAATAGCCATCGCTTCAATAGCCTCGACATCATTATATCTTCAAATAAATTTAAGATGAGCCAAGGAACACAACCCAAAGGATTATAAAGCATCCAACCCAAACTCATGCAACATTGGAAAAAAAATCCATACTACCACAACTTATTATGACATGTAACGAGATTTTAAAAATAGGATGGAACTTATTGACATTGATGTGAGGTCTATAAATATTTATAAAGAAAAAAGGAAAAAAAAATTATAGTATGAATAAGTAAAATATAGTACCCAATCTATGCAACATGATAGTTTAGCTCCCAATAGTGCCATAAAGCAGGGTGTCAGCCAACAGTAGGTGGTGGAGGATTTCAATAGTTCCTCACCACCGCTTTGCAAGTTAAATCGCCGGTGTGGTTTTTGCTTGAAAATATGTTGAAAAAAGTACTCACAAATGAAATAACATGATAATGCACATATCTCAATGAAACTTTTCCAAGTTTCCCCTTCACAATGAAACACCGAAGAAATTTCAAAATGAGTGTCTCAACTCTCAAGGCTTGATCTTTATTTATTATTTTTTTTCTCCAAAATGACATTCCTATGATTTTGTGTTTTGATGAATTTCAATCTTAAGTGTACACAAAAAGAACGAAATTGACAAACTATACCCCATCTTAATGCCCAAATTAAGACTCGGTTTAGCTCCTAATTGCAAGCAGAATTTTACTATCTTTATTGTCATATAAATTATGGAGAACACAATCCATTTGTTCTTATAGATAAGAGCGAACACAAAAGAATGGTAAAGCCTCCAGAAAGTAATGCTCACCTCATAATAATCAATAATACAATAGTAACTAATTGTAGCGTTCCCAGACTTCCAATTTGCCTGCTTTCACAACTCAACTGATTTGGAGCTAACCTACAATGTCGTCGGCTAGTAGGGGTGGAACAAATCTGCAGTCCGCAAGAGTTTGCTCAAAGATGTGCCCCACTTTAAGAAGTTTACCCTGTAAGCATGATGAAAATTGTCAATGGTTCAGAGTTCTAAAGCTTTGGTTCCTCGCAGGGTTATTCTTCACAACTGTGGCATCATCAAGCAAGCAAACAAACATGAACTAATTTGCTCTTCTCAAAATAACTGTCGGCCAGGCATTATCCCCTTTTTTGAATGAAGAATTTGGGTTACATCAAGAATCATTTCAAAAGTACATAATAAACCAGGCAAAGAATCAGAAGAAGCATAATCAATCTCAGCAGTAATTTAAAAGCAACATGGTGTGCAATAGGGTAAACAGTACCTCATCAAAAGCTGCACCAATCATTTGAAGGCCAACAGGAAGACTAGAGGACCCATCTTGAACAAATCCACAAGGCAAAACCAATGCAGGTAGTCCAGCTAAGTTAACGTTGACCTGTTGAACATGGAACAAATAAAGGAGGAGGAACACAAAAGTGAACGTTTAGACTTGATGCTTATGGCCAACGAAATTGTGGATGATTAATTGCATAGCCTTCAAGAAAAAAATATCAATTTCAAGACGACCCACAATATGATTGAAATTTTCTAAAGGAAGTACTTTATAAAGAAAGTTTTTTTACACCAGGAGGACAAGAGTGAAGACATTGATGTAATTCCAACTTCCGATTCATCTCTCTTTTCTTATTTATAATAGAAAACCAAGTCCTTAAAGCTTCAGAAGGTCCAAAGCAAAGAAATCCACTATCTCGTTTCTTTTTGTTTCAGTGGCACAGATGTATCAACCAGTCTAATGGATAAGGAAATGTGGACTGGGGCTTTAGATGGACTCCTTGGAACAAGAATAACATATCATCATGTTAATCATCTCAATATACTAGTTTCATCAACAGTAACGCTCTTTGAGAACATTTCTGGTCTCACGATTAATGTGTGAAAACCCTTGACAGTGGGTAGTCATGTTGATATTGAAATGCTTGAGAACCAACTCAATGTAAATCCATAAACCTTGATAGTTGATATCTCTGTTAATAGATGAAAACTCTAACCAAAAATAGAAAGATTAAGGCTGTTGAAAATAAAGGGCTGTTATGTTTAGTCCTAAGGGCATTTTGGTCTTTTTACTTTACCATATTTTGTATTAGAGTTTCCTACGAGTCTAATTACATATGTCCTCTCTTGTATTTGACATAAGAAAGAATAATAAAAAAGAACTCTTCTATTGTGGTTTTTTCTCCCTGTTCTAGGGTTTTCCACGTAAATATTGTATCTTCTTCTTCTACTTTCAATATGGTATCAGAGCATGGTGATGAAACCCTATAAAGCACCGACACTCCTAAGATGGCCAAGTGTCAGTGTCCGACACGTGTCTGACACGCCAGCTAGCGTGTCGAATATTTTATTTTTTTTTAAATTTCCGACACGGCGGGGACACGGGTAGGACACAGGTGGGACACGGTTGGGACACTTCTGGGACACGACACTACAAAATTAAAAAGGAAAAACAACGAAACCTTATAAAATTAAAGTTAGCAGCCCAAAAGCATCAGCCCAAGCCCAAAACTTTTAGGTTTTTGTGTTTTTTATTTTAATTTCTCAAAATATATTATTCCTTTCCACTTTTCTTTTCTTCAAAATATCAAAACTCCCAGAGTCCCCACCCCCAAAACGCCACACCTCCACGCCCACTCGATCGACGATCGGCCACACCTCCACGCCCAAAACTCCATGCCGGCCACACCTCCACATTGGACCGTTAGTCATCTCATCTATGGTTGTGGTTGTATATTGTATGGTTATTAATGGTGTTTTTAAATGGAATATTTCCCAATATATTTATTTCACGACATATATTTAATTTTTTTAATAAAAAAAAAATAACATGTCGTGTCCTACTTCTTTGAAAATTGACATGTCGCCGTGTCGGTGTCGTCGTGTCACCGTGTCGCATGTCCGTGTCCGTGCTTCTTAGACGAAACCCTAGCCGTCATTGACGAAAACCAACTGTTGGTCTCTCAATCTTCACCAACAACAACAGTCGGTGACACCACCCTTTGCTGAAACAAGTGGCGTCACTACGGCCGATGGGATCCACGCCGCCGCCGTGCAAGCAGTCGTGGATCGGTATCTTCGGATAGCCTTCTCGATCCTCTTCAAGCCGATGACCCCATTGCTAACAAGTTCAACCGATGACAACCAGATGGCCCTCCCAATCCTCTGGCCGCATCTTTCTTCAATCGAAGCATGGCCATTGACAAGTCCGACTGCCCCTGCCGTGAGCGCCCCGACGTTTCCGAGCCAACCAAGCCACCCAAACAACAACCCTGCCCCTGCCGTCCGGTGTTTCTGAACCAGTCGAGCCACCCAAACGACAGCGCCGGTCTTCTTTTTGCTGGCCACCCGATCACAAGTGCTCCTCGTGTAGGCCACTTGAGCATCAGTCACATAGGTTGCACGGGTAGTGACAACCAAAGGCATGTTTTTGAATTTGGGAAGTCTTCATCTCTTCACCGTGGACAGCAAACCATTCTATCGGCCACGACCAGCCATGGGCAGTCACTTCCGGGGAGTCATGGTGCTATGGGTCAAATGAATCTATCACCCATGGTGGTCCAACAACAAATTGCAACTCTTGAGGCAATTCTTGGGACTACCACAAACATCCAATCACACCCTGTTAACTCAGATCTCGCTTTCATACCGATGTATTCAGAGAATCCGATAACTACTTTCCCCGCTTTACCTACAACAAGTTTTTTGTCTGGTTAAATGGGAAATTCAGCATGAGTTATTAAAGGGGAAAAGCTGAATGGTCAGAACTACTCGTGGTCTCAGTCTATCAAGATGGCCCTTGAGGGGCGTCACAAGTTTGGGTATTTAACTGGTGAGATACTGAGACCAAGACCGAGTGATCCTCAAGAGCACATTTGGAAGGGAGAAGACTCTTTACTTCGTTCGTTGTTAGTTAATAGTATGGAACCACAGATAGGAAAACCTTTACTTTATGTTGCGATTGCTCGGGATATTTGGGATGTAGTACAGAAGTTATATTTTAAGAGGTAGAACGCTTCACGATTATACACTTTGCGTAAACATGTCCATGAGTGTAAACAAGGAACGATGGATGTGATGTCCTATTTCAACAAATTGTCTCTACTCTGACAGGATATGGATCTGTGTCGGGAAATTGTCTGAGACTGTCCATGTGGTGGAGTTTAGTATTCAAAAATTGAAGAAACTAACTGTGTTAATGATTTTCTGGCTGGATTGAATTCCAAGTTTGATACTGGGTCGGAGACCGATACCTTCCCTCATGGAAGTCTGCTCTGAACAATCCCATTGTTTCTTCCACAGATTCCACAGCATTTAGTGCAACGTTATCTAAGCATGCAAAGTCATCTAGGCTTGATGGTGATAAGCAGAATAATAGACCTCCTCCCATATGTGAACATTGCAAGAAGCCTTGGCATACTAAGGATCAGTGTTGGAAGTTACATTGTCGTCCTCCAAATAGTAGACGTTGTCATTCAAACGACAAGCCAAATTTTGGCCAAGCACTTGTGAGTGATTCAAAAAATGGTGCTTTTTAGTCTCAACTTCAGGTGAATAACCAAAATGACCCTGGTACTGTTGGAGTCATTGCTATTGCCCAATCAGGTACGTTTCAGTCCTTCAGCCTTCTTAGTATTAATGGTTAAAAACCCCTGGATTCTTGATTCAGGAGCTACAGATCATTTGACTCGCATATCTGATCAGTTCCTTTCGTATCATCCGAGTGTTGGTAATGAGAAAATTCGGATTGCAAATGAGTCATTTACTCTTGTTGCAGGAAAGGGTCATCTCTCTAGTCTCTCCTTTGGAGGGTTTGACCTTACAGGATGTGTTACATATCTCGAAAATATCACACAACTTACTTTCTATCAGTAAGATTACATAGATTTGGATTGTAGAGCTGTATTCTCACCTGATACTATTTCCTTTCAGGACTTGAGCTTGGGGACGACGATTGGCACTATCCGACACAATAGGGGGCTCTATTTTCTTAATGCAGATGCTTCCTCTAGGAACTATTATAAGACCAGTTTATTATCTTCTTGTTTTTCAACTTCTGAAAAGGATTATATGTTATGGCATTTTCGTCTTGGTTACCCAAGTTTTCAATATATGAAATATTTATTTTCTCATTTATTCCATAATGTTGATGTCTCTTCTTTGTCGTATGATGTGTGTTTCGTGCTAAACAACATCGGGTCTCTTCTCGATCCCATCCTTACAAACTATCTCAGCCTTTATCTCTTATCCATAGTGATGTTTAGGGTCTCTCAAACATCACTACTTCTTCTGGGAAACGGTGGTTCGTGACCTTTATCGATGATCACACTCGTCTTACTTGGGTATTCCTCCTTACTGATAAATCAGAAATATCATCGATATTCCAGGAGTTTTTTACGATGGTGGAAACTCAGATTAACACTAAAATCACCATCCTTCGCAGTGACAACGATCGTGAGTTCTTTAACAACACCTTCTATGATTTGCTGGCTTCTAAAGGAATTGTCCATCAAAGCTCTTGTGCATATACTCCTCAACAAAATGGGATGACTGAACGGATAAATCGTCACCTGGTTGAGGTTACACGGACCCTCATGTTATCTACTTCCCTTCCTTTGTACTTGTGGAGGGATGTTGTTCTGACTGCAGCACATCTTATCAATCGAATGCCTTCCCGTGTTCTCCAATTTCAAACTCCTCTTGAGTGCTTCAAAGAGTCATACCCAACCACACGTCTTATTCCCAATGTTCCTCTTCACGTGTTTGGGTGCATTGCCTATGTCCATACTCATGGTCCTAATCGCACTAAATTTACCCCTTGTGCTAAAAAATGTCTTTGTCAAGTATCCTCTTCACCAGTGAGGGTATAAGTGTTACCATTCATCTTCATGGAATTATTTTGTTTCTATGGATGTCACATTTCTTGAGGATAAACCTTTCTTTTCCATTAGTCGTCTTCAAGGAGAGAATACTAGTGAAGAGATTAATTGGTCCACATCTTCAATTCCTCCAGACTTGCTTCCTAAACCTATCTTGAGTGCAAACAATACTGTCCTACCTACTAAATAGGTTCTTTGGATAACGTACTACAGGAATAATCTCAGAAAGAAAATAGTGTCACATGTTGCATCTCCGGCTACGATCCATGAATCGGAACCAGCACCAGCTCAAGGTATTCCTATTCCTGATAATCTTGATGTTTATGGTGAGGGTGATATATGTGATGTGGGTGAGAATAACAAAACTTCTGGTGATATTGATGCTTGTATCAAGGGTGATGTGTGTGATTGGGAGTGACAAAATTAATGTGATAACTCCAGAAATGGGCAAAGTTGAAGGTAGGGGTGAGTCTTTGGAAGAAGCACCAAAGGATGAAACTCCGCTGTAGGGAACTGAGTATCTTCTTACTGATAAGGGATTTGACAAAAAGGAGAGTTATGATGCCTCTCTTGATCTACCCATTGTGTTGAGGAAGGGTATTAGGTAGCGTACTAAGTATCCCATGCATAGCTTTCTATCTTACAGTAATTTATCTTCTGAGTTCAGGGCTCTCATTACAAGTCTGGATACAGTAACAATACCAAAAGTATACATGTGGCAATGGAGGTTCCTGAATGGAAGGCTGCAGTCATGGAAGATATGAGAGCTCTTGAGAAGAACAATACATGGGATCATGTTGCTCTTCCTAAAGGGCACAAGACAATTTGGTGCAAGTGGATGTTCACGTTAAAGTATAAGTCTGATGGAACTCTTGACAGGTATAAGGCCAGATTGGTTGCTAAAGGGTTTACTCAGACTTTTGGAATAGACTACTCATCGACTTTTTCTCTTGTAGCGAAGCTAAACACTGTTCGAGTTTTCCTTTCAGTGGCCGTTAACAAAGATTGACCTTTCCATCCACTCAATGAAAAGAATGCGTTTCTACATGGAGAATTATAGGAAGAGGTTTATATGAGTCCTCCTGGTTTTGAAACTTGGTTTGACCATCGGGTGTGTAAACTTAGGAAGTCTCCGTATGGTTTGAAACAGTCTCCCAAGAGCTTGGTTTGACAGGTTCAATACCTTTGTTAAGTCCCAAGGATATACTTAGGGGCATTCTGATCACACCTTGTTCACAAAAAGGTCAGTATCAAGGAAGACTGTTGTTCTTATTGTGTATATAGACGATATTGTTTTGTTAGGGGATGATGCGGTTGAGATGATCAAGTTGAAGAAGAAAATGGTTGAAGAATTTGAGATTAAAGACCTTGGGAGATTAAGTTATTTTCTAGGAATGGAAGTGGCAAGATCAAGAGAGGGGATCTCTGTTTCTCAATGGAAATATACACTTGATTTATTGAAAGAGACAGGCATGACTGAATGTAATGACTGGATGTAAACCTATTGATACTCATGTAGAATTCAACTCAAAGTTGGGAGATTCTGTTAACAAAGTACCTGTCAATAAATAGAGATACCAGCATCTAGTGGAAAAATTGGTTTACTAATCTCATACTAAACCAAATATATCCTACGCCATCAGTGTGGTTAGTCAATTTATGCAGGCACCTTAGAAGAACATATGAAGGCTGTAAATCGAATCCTGAGATATTTGAAAACTACCCCAAGTAAGGGTTTGATGTTCAAGAAAACCAATGGACGATGTATTGAAGCGTACACCGATTCTGATTGGACAGGATCTGTTATAGATAGAAGATCTGGTACTGTACCTTTGTGTGAGGTAATCTTGTTACTTGGAGAAGTAAGAAGCAAGGTGTGGTTGCTAGGAGCAGTGCAGAAGCAGAATACAAAGCTGAGTCTGGGAATATGTGAAGAAATCTGGTTGAAGAAAGTTCTATTTGATCTCCATCAAGACAGTGATCTTCCTATGAAGCTCTATTATGATAACAAGGCAGCGATAAGCATAGCCAATAATCCGATTGAACATGATAGGACAAAACACATGGAAATCGATAGACACGTCATCAAAGAAAGGCTGGACAGTGGCAGTATCTGTATCTCGTACATTCCCTCTAGTCAACAGGTTGTTGATATTCTCACTAATGGGTTATTCAGACAAAACTTTGATTCTTATGTTAGCAAGTTGGGTATTATTGATATTTACGCCCCAACTTAATGGGGGAGTGTTGAAAATAAAGGGCCGTTATGTATTAGCCCTAAGGGCATTTTGGTCTTTTTACTTTACCATATTCTGTATTAGGGTTTTCTACAAGTCTATTTATACCTATGCCCTCTCTTATATTTGAGATAAGAAAAAGAATAATAAAAAAGAACTCTTCTATCGTGGTTTTTTTCTCATTGTTCTAGGGTTTTCCATGTAAATATTGTGTCTTCTCCTTCTTCTACTTTCAATAAAGGCTGACCAGGTTCTATTAAATCTTAGAGACAAGTTGAAGGAGCTCTAATGCAAGATTTAGATCCCCTGTCACCAATAATCTCTCTATATATATACACACATAAACCATTATATCGGAAAGTACTCAAAGGAAGAGGAGTAGAGATGCTTACAGTCATGATGTCACCTGCATACATTGCCAATGGATCGTCCACCTTTTCACCTGTCAACAAGCAATGATCATATAAGTACTGTACAACAAATTGAAAGACAAAATTTTGGAAGGCAAAGGCATACCAATTTTATAAGCGGCAGTTGGAGCAGCAGGTGATATTAAGATGTCATTTTCATCTAATGCTGCTCTGAAGCTTTTCTGAATAATGGTTCTCACCTGAAACACCAATCATAAAGAGCCCTTATTATTATTATTTTATAATGATAAATCACAAAGAGCCCTTAAGCTCTTATCCAACATTCAGAGTAAGGTACCATAAAAATAAACATAAAAATTATTACTGATCATATGATGTCCAGGGAAATAGACAACATGTTCAGTAATTACAGTGGTAAAACACTACTCGTTGTTCACTATTTGTTTGCGAATAGACGTGGCACCTGCTGAGCACGCTTGTAGTAAGCATCATAATAACCAGCTGAGAGAGCATATGTCCCCATCAAAATTCTCATTTTAACCTGCAATGAGAAAACGTCGATGTGAATTTCCCAGAAGGAAAGAGGATACAGTTAAAATCTATAACATATATCACAACTCAACCATATACGCTCTAGGAAAAGGATAAGAACCTTTACAAAGTGAATAAGAAAGTCAAAATCTCCAATGTCAATGCAAGAGAAATTTTAACAGTTTCCAACTAGTACCTCTGAACCAAATCCTGTTGCTCGGGAATTTTCATATAGACCAGTCAGCTCATCAGCAACAGCTTGATTTCCATATCTATATGTAGGTTATGGTGGCCAAATTGAATCAGAATAAGTTGTTATCACAATACAGTAACAAAACAAAAGCACCTGAAAAAAATATTTAGGTACTTAAATGGTTTCTTCAACATAAGAGAACCAAATAACAATGAAATGGATTCAATATCATGAGCTGAGAAAATTTACTAAAGAAAATTCTTAAACCTGAACGTCAATAATATCTATCCCATCTTCTCAGAATGAAAGATATTAGATTCTTTTTCTTTCCAGAAAAAATTAGACATTTTTTACAATAAATGGCAACTTCAGCAAGATACCTGACACTATCATATCGTGCTAAGTTTGAAGATGATTCAGATGATGCAAGAATATAATAAGCAGGCAGCCCAAGAGAGAATGATGGTAGTGATACCTAAAAGAGAAAATAATTTTTTTTAAGAAACCAATGAATGAAGAAAAAAAAAAGTTCAAGTCAATTCGAAAGTAAAGCACCAAAAGCAATGAAAATTAGAAGAAAATCTAAACCTCATTGATGGAACATCCTAGTTCTTCAAGATGTGAAGCAGCAGCACGTATAGCAGAATTTACTTGACCATCAACACCATTATCAAGGGTTTCACGAATGAGGCCAATCCTCAATCCTTTCAAGGGTTTTGATTCCAATGAATCAACAGCAGAAAATTGTGATGTCAAATCAGGAACCTCCTGAAAGACATACACAAAAACAAATAAGAAAAGGCTACAGCAGTGCACCATATTATAAAATTACCCCAGAAGAGATAATGATTCTACAGTTTCTAAATTCAAACAGCTTGCTTTTTGGAGCACTAGAGAAGAGAGATCCTTGTGAACAATCAATAACAACAACATGGGATAACCAAAGTTACTCAACAACTTTAAATTTTCCAAGAAACAGGAATAGACCAACTTTTCTTTATCACGTTCAAGTGTGTTAAACGCTACAAAACTTAAAACAATAGCAGATGAGTTAAAAAGAAAAAAGAAAAATATAATCTCACTCGTTTACTACTGGTGGCATCAAGTGTATCATGACCACAAATTGCGTGTAGAAGAATCCCAGCATCAGCAACTGTTGTACTCAAGCAGCCAATAACATCAAGCGATGAAGCATAGGCCATAAGTCCAAATCTTGAGACACGACCATACGTTGGTTTCAAGCCAACGACTCCACAAAAGGATGCTGGCTGCCGCACACTTCCACCTGTATCACTTCCCAATGACACCACACACTGCCTAGCAGAAACAGCTGAAGCAGACCCTCCTGATGATCCTCCCGGGACCCTATTCAAATCCCACGGATTTGCAGTCACCTAATGAATGAACAGACGCACCACCTGAGTAAACCAACCCCTGTTACCAGTGGGAAGTAACACCACAGCCACACTTTTACCAAATAAGTACAACATGCTCAAACCCAATTTCTACTCTCAACTCATTTTCATGACAAAAGTGATGCTGAGAAAAAAACAAACAACCACACACACACACTTCCAGCCCCTAATTTGAACCCCATATGATAATAAGCAGTGGACAGTTATATATATTAAAGAAAACGAAAACCTGGAAAGCAGAGCCTTCAGTAGAACTACCCATGCCAAATTCATCCAAATTAGTCTTCCCAACTACAATCCCACCCAACTCCTTGATTCTCTTCACAGCAGTAGCATCAAATGGTGGGCGATACCCATCAAGAATCCGAGACCCACCAGTGGAAGGCATACCCGAAGTACAAATATTGTCCTTAACGCCCACAAGCACCCCAGCCAAAGGACCCAATTCCTCATTTCTGTGAATTTTGTCATCAATCTCACGGGCATCAGAGAGAACGGTTTCAGAGACGTGGAGAAATGACTTGAGGTGAGGCTCCAATGCACGAAGGCGATTGAGATAGGACTCGGCGAGTTGGGTGGCAGTAATATGGCGGGAAAGAAGGGAGTGGCGGATGGAGAGAATTTGGGAGTGAAGAGATTGGGAAGAATTGGAAGTGGGAAGTTGGTCTGTGAGTGTGGAATTGGGAATGGAATGTGAAGATGAGAGCGGGGTTTGTTTGGAGTGAAAGAAGAATGGTTTGGAGGGAAGATGGAGAGGGAAGCGAGAAAGAGAGCAGCGAGGGGGTTGCAGTGTGGATAGCATATTCGCCGCTGAATACAGAGCGCAGAGAAGAATGAACGAAGAAGCCTACGTATGGTGGCTTAAATAATTACTTTTTTTTATTAGGAATATTGTAATAATAAATAGTTGTATCCCAAAAACCATGTGTCATCCTTCATGTTTTCGGTATATCTTATAATTAATCATACTTCGTGTCCATGTAAGTCCACCACTTATTTCAGTCCAAAATTCTACTAATTTTCATATTATCCAATTTTATAATTTTAGTTATTTTATGTTATATTATATTTTATATATTTAATATTATTATATAAATATATTATTATATTATATTTTCTCTATATCCGTGTTCCTGTTGTGCTCCTCAAATTCACAATACGTTATCAGCACGAGCTCATGTCATTTTTCCCGCTAAAGGTAGGTCCTAAAGGTATATCGTTTTTTTCCTCTTCGCTATAATTAATAAATTTAATGTTATTTTGCATATTCAATATCTATTAAATTTCTAACATAAGTACAATATTTTATGATAGTACTGCCATGACAAATCTCACAAAATTAGAATTTGTTGCCCTTGATATTAACGACAATAATTATGGGGAGACTATTGAAGAAAGAAATACGACATCTAGTCAAGACAAAATAAAAGCTATGATTTTCCTTCGTTATCATCTCCACGAGGGATTGAAAATTGAGTATCTTACAAAAAAAGATCCCCGTATCTTGGAAAAATTTAAAAGAGTGGTATGATCATAAAAAAAACAGTTATTCTTCCTGAAGTTCGTTATGCGTGGATGTACTTGAGGCTACAAGATTTCAAATCAGTAAGTGATTACAACTCCGCATTATTTAAAATCAGTTCAAAATTGTTATTATACGGAGAGAAAATTACTGATGCTGATATGTTAGAGAAGACATTTTCTACATTTCATGTCTTGAATATGCTCCTACGATAGCAATATTGAGAGAAAGGTTTTAAACAGTATTCTGAATTAATTTCATGTCTTCTCGTGGCCGAACAAAATAACGAGTTATTGATGAAAAATCATGAATCTCGACTAAACGAAACAACATCATTCCCTGAAGTGAATGCTGTGAATTTTAATAATAATCGTGGTCGAGGTCATGACTGTGGCAAAGGAGGAAATAATTATTATTTTCGTGGTGGTCGTTTTAATCATTCAAATTTCAAAAGAACCACATAAAATGATGATAAAGAGAAAAATATGGAAGCAAATTTTGCATACTAGGATAATGATATATTTGATCCATCCTATGTGACAAATTTAGACGTGGCGGACTTCTTTGAATCTCTTGAAGAGAAGATTGACACAGTTGATGAAACATCAAGTGTTTCTTTTGATTTTGAGAATATCTTGACTTAATGTTATTCTATTTTTTTTTTAATTTATCTTCATGTTTTTTTTTTTGTAACTTTTGTATGTTTTAAGTGTTGTATTTCTTATTGTAATTATTTTCTTTTAATGAAGAAACATGGATCATTTTCATATGTTGGGTGTTTAAAAAATGGACAAAGAAGATCTATGTCAGGCAGAGAGTGCAACCACACACACAATACTTACAAATAAAAAAAAATATTTTTCCAATTTGACAATGCTAAAAGCAAAAGTAAATACAATATCAGGTTCTGCAAACTTGATCGAAGGTTTTGGAAAAACAAATATTATTTTGCCTAGAGGAATAAAATTTACAACTGACAATACATTGTTCTCTAGTTAATCAAAGAGAAATCTTCTAAGTTTTAAAGATATATGTTGTAATGGTTATCATATTAAGACTGATAGTAAGAATAATGTGGAATATCTATATATCATATCCACTGTCTCAAATGAAAAATGCATATTGGAAGAGTCTGCTTTATCTTTTAGATTGTATTATACTCATATACGAGTAATGGAAACATATGCAACAATGAATTTGAAGTTCATGAATCCAGACATATTTACAATTTGGCATAATCGATTGGGTCATCCAGAATCTATAATGATGAGGGGAATTATTGAGAATTCAAATGGATATCTATTGAAGAACTTGGAGATTCTTCAATCTAATGAATTATCATGTGATGCATACTCTCAAGGAAAATTGATAATTAGACCATCACAAGCTAAAGTGGGGACTGAATCACTTACATTTTTAGAACGAATTTAGGGTGATATATGTGGACCCATTAACCCACCAAGTGGACCATTTAGATATTTTATGGTATTAATAGATGCATCCAGCAGATGGTCACATGTGTGCTTATTATCAAATTGAAATCTTGCATTTGTAAGATTACTTGCTCAAATAATTAAGTTAAGAGCACAATTTCCTGATTATACAATTAAGATAATTTGTCTTGATAATGCTAGTGAATTTACATCCCAAGCTTTTGATAATTATTATATGTCAATTGGGATAAGTGTTAAACATCCTGTAGCTCGTGTTCATACACAAAATGGTTTAGCAAATTCATTTATAAAATGTATGCAATTAATTACAAGACCATTACTTAAGAGAGCTAAGTTTCCTTCATTTGTATGGGGACATGATATTTTGCATGCAGCGTCATTTGTATGCATTAGGCCAGTAGCTTATCATAAGTACTCGCCACTACAATTAGCTTATGGTCATGAGCCAAATATTTTTCATTTGAAAATTTTTGGATGTGCAGTATATGTTCTAATTGCTCCACCACAACGCACTAAGATGGGTCCTCAAAGAAGGTTAGGAATATATGTTGGATATGATTCCCCATCAATTATTAAATATCTTGAGCCCCTGACGGGTGATATATTTACTGCACGATTTGTTGATTGTCATTTTAATGAGACAAATTTTCCAACATTAGGGGGAGGAGTTAAGAAGTTGGAAAAAGAAATTACATGGAATATATCGTTATTGTCTATTTAGATTCCCATACAAATCAATGTGAACTTAAAGTTCAGAAAATAATTCATTTGCAAAATATAGTTAATCAATTACCAGATGCATTTATAGATGCAAAGAAAGTAACTAAGTCACATATACCAGCTGCAAATGTTTCATAAAAAATTGATATCCCAACACAAGAAGTTGTCATTAATGAGTTTGGAACACGCCAAAATCGTGGTAGACCAGTGGGTTCCAAAGATAAAAATCCTCGAAAACAAAAAATAATTAATAGTGAAAAGACTTGGTTGAGGATGTAAATACCCATAAACAAATCATTGACATGACTAGTGAGGAAGGTGAAATACCTAAAGATAATAATGAGATTTCAATAAACTATGTCATGACAGAAAAAAGTTGGAATCGAACTAATGTAATTATTGACAACATTTTTGTATATAATATTGCTCTTGATATTATATCTGAAAATGAGGATCCTGAACCAAAATCTATTGAAGAATGTCAACATAGAAAAGATTGGCTTAAGTGGAAAGAAGCAATCGAGACAGAATTAAACTCACTTTCAAAGCGTCGGGTTTTTTTACCAGTAGTCCGAACACCAGAAGGTATTAAACTCGTGGGATACAAATGGGTATTTGTGAGGAAAAGAAATGAAAATAATAAGGTCACAAGATAAGACACATCATCTCGGCTAAGGCAGTAGGAGGACTTCGACTTTGTTTACATAAATCATTTCTTTTATTAGAAAATGTATATGTTGTTCTTAATTTAAAAAGAAACCTGATTTATATAAAGTGTTTGTTAGAACAACATTATTCCTTAAATCTCAATGTAAATAAAGTGCTTATTTACAAAAACAATGTACAAATTTGTTCTTTTATACACTAAGGCCGTTAACAAAGGCCCTCCTAAATACTGAACTATTTAAAATTGCGGTAACTCAAAACAAAAGACAAAAAAATTCTCCTAAAGAAAATGCCCAACGTTGACACTTAAGGTTAAGTCACAAAATCTCAATAGGTTTGAGAGATTGGTTAAGAATGGACTTCTAAGTGAGAAGAAAATTCTCTACCTATATGTGAGTCATGCCTTCAAGGTAAAATGACTAAATGACCTTTTACTAGAAAAGGTCACAGTGCCAAAGAACCCTTAAAACTTGTACATTCGAACCTTTGTGGTCCTATGAATGTTAAGGCAAGATGAGAGTTTGAATATTTCATCATCTTTACTGATGATTATTCAAGGTATGGGTACATTTACTTAATGTAATATAAGTCTGAAGCCCTTGAAAGTTCAAGGAGTACAAGGTTGAAGTTGAGAATGCATTAGGTAAAACAATTAAAAAAACTTCGATCTGATCGAGGTGAAAAGTATATGAATTTGAAATAACAAGACTATTTGATAGAACATAGAAGTGTATCCCAACTCTTAGTGTGTGGTACACCTCAATAGAACGATTATCAAAAAGGAGAAATTGAATCTTGTTGAACATGGTTCAGTCTATGATGAGTAACGCCCCTTTTCTGACTCATTTTGGGGTTATGCAGTATAGACTGCAACTTATATTTTGAATTGTGTTTCATCCAAGAATTTTTTTGAAATGCCTTTGGAGTTATGGAATGGTCATAAAGGTAGTTTACGTCATTTCAAAATTTAGGGTTTCCCAGTACACGTGCTTAAGACTAATCGTAAGAAATTGGAACCTCATTCAAAATTATGCCTATTTGTAGGCTACCCTAAAGGAATGAGAGGTGGTTACTTCTACAATCCTAAAGATAATAAAGTGTTTTTATTGACAAATGCTACATTTTTAGAAAATGACCAAATTAGGGAGCACAAACTGTGTAGTAAAATGTATTAAATGAACTTTACAGTGAAACTATTGAACCTTAAAAAATAGTAGTGAAGAGCCAAGAACATCAACAAGTTAATGTTGGCTCATCTTGTAGGTCACATCCACTCAACTCTTAAGGGAACCTCGACGTAGTAGGAAGGTTGTAAACTCACATATTTGTTATATGGGTGTACAGAAACCCTAATCGTCATATCTAATGGTGATGTTGAGGATCCATTGTCCTATAAATAAGAAATAGAGGATGTAGACAAAGATCCATGAGTCAAAGCCATGGATCTCGGAATGGAGTTTATGTACTTCAATTCAGTTTGGGATCTTGTAGATCAATCTGATGGGGTAAAACCTATAAGTTGCAAATGGATCTACAAGAGAAAAAAGAGGTGCAAATGGTAAGGTGCAAACCTCTAAGGCTAGACTGGTGGCAAATGGTTATACCTAGTTTGAGAGAGTTGACTATGATAAGACTTTCTCGCATGTTACCATATTAAAGTCTATCCAAATACTTTTATCCATTGCTACATATTATGAATGAGATTTGACAAATGGATGTCAAGACTGTCTTACTGAATGACAATCTTGAGGAGACCATCTTTATGCAGCAACCAGAGGGATTTATAACTTAAGGTCAAGAGCAAAAGGTTTACAAACTCAGTTGGTCCATTATGGACTGAAACAAGCTTCTTGATCTTGGAATATAAGGTTTGATACTACGATCAAATCTTATGGCTTTGACCAAAATGTTGATAAGCCTTGTGTTTACAAGAAAATCATTAACAATTCAATAGCTTTTTTAGTGTTGTACGTAGACGATATTCTACTCATTGGGAATGATGTAAGTATACTAACTGACAAGCAGTGGCTGGAAACCCAATTTCAAATGAAATATTTGGGAGGGGTGCAGTTTGTTATGGGCATTCAGATCTTCAGGGATGGAAAGAACAAATCGTTGGCGCTATCTCAGGCATTGTATATTGACAAGATACTTATCAAGTATTCGATGAAAAACTCCAAGAGAGGTTTGCTCCCTTTCAGGCATGGAGTTGCTTTGTCTAAGGAACAATGTTCTAAGACACCTTAAGGAGTTGAGGAGATGAGACAGATCCCTTATGCATTAGCTGTTGGCAGGCTAATGTATGCGATGTTATGTACTATACCTGACATCTAATATGTAGTAGGGATAGTAAGTAGATATCAGTTTAATTTAGGATTAGAACACTAGACTGCCATTAAAAGAATCCTTAAGTATCTTCAAAGAACTAGGGACTACATGCTTATGTATGGGTCTAAGGATTTGATCATTATAGTATACACAAGACTCTGATTTTCAGGCTGATAAGGATTTTAGGAAATCCACTTCATGATCAATATTTACTCTTAATGAAGGAGCTGTAGTCTGGAGAAGCACCAAGCAAGGGTGCATTGTCGACTCCACTATGGAGGTAGAATATATAGCAGCTTGTGAAGCTATCAAGGAAGCTGTCTGACTTAGGAAATTCTTAACTGATCTGGAAGTAGTTCCATACATGTCAAATTTCATCACTCTTTATTATGATAATAGTGGTGTTATGGTTAATTCCAATGAGCCTAGAAGCCAAAAACGTGGGAAGCACATTGAGCGCAAGTATCACATGATACGAGAGATTGTGCATCGAGGGGACGTAGCCGTTATACAGATAGCTTCAGCGCAAAATGTTGCTGATCTATTTACAAAAGCCTTCACGGCTAAGGTGTTAACCTGAAGAGTCTGGGTCTACGAGACAGTTCGCATCTAGTCTAGGGCAAGTGGGAGATTTTGTACTGGGCACGTATTGTGTGCCCTAGTTTCTTGTTTTTTCTGTACTATTGTAATAGTTTTACTTTTATGATGTACACCTCACTAGCTTTAGGACAAGTAAGAGATTGTCGGGGTTGATGCCCTAAATCTCTTAGGTCTTGTAGTTTGCAATTGTACTGTACAAACCAATTACTTATCTAATAAAATAAGAGGTGTTTCATTTGACATTTAGTAGCATTAACCCACAAAATCAATTAAACTAAGATTTAAGGTTATCTTCTGTAGCTTAAACATGTATGTAGAGACATACAGGTGGATCATACTTAAGTGGTAACCTAATTGGTTTGTAGTAGATGGATATGGCTAGGTACCTTATCTTGGTGGCACTAGGAATATGACCCGCTTTGTAGTTGTTACAAATGATCTGATCCTGATCATTCATGTAGAGATATGTGAGCGAAGGTGTTTTATACAGAGAGTTTATGTAAAACTGGACCACGAAATGAATAGTCTCTCCATATAACATCACTGATAGAAAAGACTTACATTTCACCAGGATGGCCATAGGTGACTTGATCTGAATCCTGAGTGAGTTGTGAACTCCTACCTATGAAGGGGATCCTTTAATCTGTATGGGTGAGAGTGGTCAATTTTATGGACTCAATATGCCAACTATTTTGGAGATTTGTATGATTGGGAAGTTGAAAACAGAACTACACAAGAAGGATTTCGCTCCTCCTCTATAATTAGAGTAAGTAGAGAAATTACTCCCTTAAAGGCTGATTCCGAGGTTTGAACAATATGGCGCCACACCCTCTTCTGGCCTGAGAAGGGTTCAGTCATAGTTAGACTATGACTTATTATTCAATAGAAGGATCAGTGGTACTTAAAGTTAGATGTAACTACATGGACAAAATGGTAATTTTGGCTCAGTTGTACTTACGAGTAATTTGTGAATGGTCAACGCATCGTTGATTGGTTATATCCAATGGACACAAAAATATATTTATAGTGTGAAGAGTACAACTATCAATCTTTAGTAGTGACCGATAGTTAATGAAAGTTGGTTAACTTAATTAAATAGTTTAATTAATCAAGTACCATTGGAGCTTCAATCTATACATTCATAAGATTCATAAGGTCCCCTCGTTAGTTTAATTGGGATTAATGAGAATTGAATTAATTTTGGATTAATTTAATTATTCAAATTAATAAAGGGAATTAATTATATGAGATATAATTAATATAATGTATATGATACATTATAATATAAAATTTTATTTGAGGAAAATAAATATTTAAATATGATTCAAATATTAATTATATAAACGTGTATAATATAAATTTTATTTGAAAGATTAATAAACTATAGGTTATAATTATATGTGATATAATATAAACTATAGGTTATGTGTTATATTTGATATAAATAAGGTTTGTTTTATATATATATTATATATATATATTATATATATATTATATATAAATTAAAGGGTTTGAAGGTTTGAGACTAGGTTCCATATGATGCATCTTCCGATATAAATCTCAAATGCAACTATACTGACAAAGTTTAGGTTTTTTCAAGTTTATGGTATTTATATGATTTAATTGATGAAGATTTCTAATATAAGATATTTGCATACCATAGTACAAGGTGCATATTTAGATGACTCACTTTAGTTTTTTTTAAACTAGTACGAGGTCATTTTTGTTGGAACAAGGTTTAAGATTTATATTGTCTTAGGTATTTTCTGTTGTTAAAAGTGTGATGAAACTCTTAGCAGGTTTTAGTACAAGGTATTGTGTGGCAAAACTGATAAGAAAATTCTAACATTTTTTAGTAGAAGATACACAGTGGAATACTATGGATATGAAGTAAAGAGCGTTTGGTAGCCCATGAGAGTTGGGCTGGGTGGGTTTCTAAGCCCAACTGTATTTGTTTGACCGATTAAAAGAAAACAGTGGGTTTAATAACCTATCATTTTACTCTCCAATATTTTCACCAATTTCTCGTGTTTTCATTACTCTCCCCTTTACTCACCTGTTTCTCTCTCTCTCTCTTATCATCTTCTATTTTCTTTCGTCGTTCAATTTGTCTTCTTTCATCTCGTCTCTTCTTTCTCCCTCTAGCTCGTATGGGTTGTATTCTTCTCAGACTTCATTCTATATTTGCAATTTTTGTTGAACCCTGCGTTTCTCTTCTTATGTTTTCTTTGTATGGTTATTTTTTTGGTAGATCTAGTAGATATGAACGATTTTTTGATATATCTAATTGTTCGGTTTTATGTCCTAAAACTTGTGGTTTGTAACGATAAACTTATTCTATAAATCAATAAAGTTGTTATTGAAGTTTTATTCAATAGATTGTTATTGAATATATGAATTGCTTATTTCGTTTTAGAAATAAATCCAATAAACTAAAAGATCCATGGCTATTACATGAGTACTTGAACTTTATGTGGAGACATGAGAGTGGATTAATTTCGAGTAAATAACCAAAATGATCTATAGTATACGAATAAGGTTGGGTACCTTATTCTGGTAACACTATTGGATGTGGCTCACTCTGTAGTTGTTACAATTTTTTGTAAAGTGCTATAAATAAAGTGATCTTCATTCGTTCTTGTAGTAACACGAGGAATGAAGGCGTCCTATGCAATGAGTTTGCATAAGATCAAACCAAGAAATAAGTCACTCTTACTTTATAATGTTGTTTATTGTTTAAGATAGACTATTTCAAAACAATGACCTAGGTAACTTAACTTTAATCCTCAGCTAACTATGAACTCTTATTTATTCGGGGTTATCCTTAGATTTGCATAGGTGAGGGTTGGCTCAATAGCGCCAGCTCAATAAGCCTCCCATTTCAGGGGTAAGATCAGGTAGATAGTTGGGGATATAGGGTGCAAGAAGGAATTCACTCCTACCCGCTTTCAGGGATAGTAAAGAGATTATTCCCTTAAATGCTGACTCCGGGTCTTGAATAAAGGGGCCCCACCCTCTTATTGACCTGAGAGGGATTCGGTTTGATGATTGGATTTCAAAATCAATTGTTCATTAGAGGATTAATGAAACTTAAAGAACAAGAGGTAATTTCAGGGGTAAAACAGCTATTGACCCAACCGTTATTACGAACGACGTGTAAAGGGTTAACTTACCGATCATGGTTATATCAAGTGGACACAATATATCTATAGTGAGGGGAGTACAATTACTGGACTTTAGTGGAGTGACCCAGTAGTTAACGAATGAGGATTAATTTGGTTTAAAGAGTTTAGCCAATTAATCTTGGAACATTGGAGCCCATGATCTGTAGATCCATTAGGTCCCCCTACTAGCTTACAAACGGAATAAACCTTAGAATAACATGATGAGTTAATTTGAAACGACCAAATTTGAATTAATAGAATCAGTAATTATATGCGATATAATTACGTGTTTAATTATGGAATTAAACGAAATTAGAGAATTGATTAATATTTAAATATGATTTAAATATTATTTCATGAATAGAGATTCATGGTAGTTGAATTGGTGTTTAATTAATTTTATATTTGATATTAAATTAATAGAATTAATTAAATTATTTAATTAATTATTAATTTTATTAGAAAATTAATTAATTGAATTAATTTTGGTAAATTATTTTTTGCAGTTTAATTAAAGAATTAAATCTGAAAATTGTTTTTCAAAATTTTTTAAAAAAATTGGAAATTGGAAAAACCCATAAAAGTGGGATTTTTTCCACTTTCACTTAAAGCACCTTATTCACTCTTCCATTGAAATCGACTCAAATTGTTGAAGTAGGAGGTATGGATTGAGTGTGTAATCTGATTGCATGTTTCCTTAATACAAAATTGAAGTTCTAATGTTGAGAAGGGGCATGCAAACTGTTGGTTTTTCCTGAGATTTGATGTTAAACAAGGGTTCTTCAGCTGGGTGAAAAACTAGTGTGTATCTTCTCAAATTCTTCCCTTAATTCAACTTGTTTTGAGTCCCACAACTCAATCTAAGATTCCTAGAGGATAATAGGGATGATCTTATGGTGGTTCACGACCAGTAGAGGAGAAGATTGCAATTGTTTTTAAAGTTTCAAGAAGATCTTCAAAGGTATTTCTAAAACCCTCTATATATTGTATGAACATGCTTAGTTTGAAACTAAAATTGATGAATTAGAGTACTTAATGATTCTGTTTTCTTTCGTTGCATGCTTGTTGAAACTAACAATTAGTATCAGAGTATAATTTAAACACTCAATTTGAGTTAATTTTAGCTTGGTGAGTGTTTTTCATAAGTTGTATGAAAATGATGAATTGATATAGTT
Source organism: Benincasa hispida (assembly GCF_009727055.1). Taxonomy (NCBI): domain Eukaryota; kingdom Viridiplantae; phylum Streptophyta; class Magnoliopsida; order Cucurbitales; family Cucurbitaceae; genus Benincasa; species Benincasa hispida. Next base: position 63,080,989 of record NC_052353.1, read on the forward strand.
TTTCTCAGTTTTGGCATTAAAATTCTCTTCAATTATGTTGTAATTCTTATAATTGGCTCTTGTTTGATGGGCCTTAATGTGTGTTTAAGTGTCTATATATTTATTAGAGTCAATAGAGTTGAATTTAGGATGTAATTAAAGAAAGAAATAAGGGAGGTGAATAGCAGATTTCTAGTTTTGAAGCTTCTGCCAGGCAGCGTTGCAACATTGCCTCTATAGCGTTGCAAGGCTGTTCATCTTTCAGCATAGATTTGAACGAGCAAGCCCATGGCATCTCAACGCTAGGATGGAGCATTGCAACACTGCTCATCCCAACCCAGAAAGTGCGTGCGAGCCCAAACCGGTGGTTCAAGTGAACCAATCAAGAAGGTCCATTTCAACCCTTTCCAGACCAGTTCAACCTATTTTGATTCTTTGGAGGTTTGATTTGGGTGGTTCAGGTTCAGTTAGGATCGGTTCGTGTGGTCCATAAGAGTTTTGGAGCTAGTTTTGCTGACTGTTGTAATAATTTAGGCCTTTTGTTTACTTGAAATGCTAAAACTGGTTTGTATCAGTATGTGTTTAATTATTTATACATGTGATGTATGTTATAATTAAATAAATATAATATGTGCATATAGTATGCCATGTAGATTTAAAATCCCATCATAGAAAGCATGTTGCATGTACTGAAAGTATATTATAAGGAGTTATAATATATAGTATGTATGTTTAGGGTTTCAATTGTTTTAATATAAGTGTTATATTAAATCATGAAATATCTTATGTGTGTTACGGTTGCAAAGCATGTCTAAAGTTTTATTTGTTATAAAATTGGATTAGACATTAAAATTCATAACAAAAATAAGTTGCATGCTCACATAGGATGACCACTTGTTTTAATAATTAAAATAGGTCGTTATCTTGTAAACTGCGGTTACAAACTCAACTGGTATATAATCCCGTCTTAGGCTGGAGTTACTTAAGTTGACGGTCTATAGAACACCTCCTATTTGGGGATCCTGGCTGAATAATTGAACGTTGTTAACCAATTTTATGAGCACATGTGAGCGGTATGAGATGTTAAAATTGGTTTATCACCTAGAATTAGGTTGTTTAATTAGTCAGAACATACCTAAGTAAAGATTTACCCAAAAACAAATAGAACACTTTAGTTGGAGATTAATAGCATATACAATATGTTGTTTTTAGCTCCCACATCCCTAAGTGTTCACACTGTGAGATCCATACAATGGTTCATGTTGATTATAACTCGACTGCTCCATTCGGAAAGTATTTGCATGGGTCAATAGTAAGGTGAATGGGGAAATTAGTTCATAATAAGTAGGTGAAGGATATGTGTCAACGTGTCCTGCGGTTTCTTCTGTTAGTTTAGGCCATGAGATTCCTATGTTACACCTATTGTCGTCTTTTGGGCGGCCTTAGCTAGTCGCTAACCATGGTTATCCCTTCGGAGGGTTGTAACATAGGATTTAGAACAACTCAAACTCCAGAAATGGATAGAGTTTCTTAGGTCGATTCCGAACTTTGACTCTCCAATTCGGTAGCATCGTTGGGGCCACTAATCTCTAAAATTTGAAAATAAAGGGTTACACTTACAGAATTACTAAGTGTCAGTAAGTTCTTGATCGAGAAATGATAACTAAATGACTATCGGAATATGAGTTATTATGAAGATAGTATCTGACTGCCCTTCATTAGCACTTATTCTGACTCACTATAGTACCACTGCAAAAATAATGAAATTTGGGTGCATTATTACTTTGTTAAAACATGTTAGATTTAAAAGAAATTCAATAATAGAATTTCTTTATATTTTCATAATGACTAGCTCATTAATACAGTTGTTAGCTTCTGATAAATTGACTTGGGACAATTATGCTACATGGAAATTGAATTTGAATACAACACTAGTGATAGATGATTTAAGTTTTGTTTTAATAGAGCAGTGTCCTCCCATCCTTGCTCTAATGTAAACTGAACTGTTCAGGAAGCATATGACAGGTGGACGAAGGCAAATGAGAAAAGCCCGAGCCTACATTCTTGCCAACATATATGTTGTTTTGGCAAAGAAACATGATATCATGCATACTGCCAAAGAGATTATGGAATCACGACAGAGGATGTTTGGACAGTTGTCCTTCTCCCTGAGGCATGATGCTATCAAGTATGTTTATAACTGTCGTGTGAAAAAAGGGGTCTCTATTAGAGAACATGTCCTGGACATGATGGTCCATTTCAATGTGACAAAAGTAAACGAAACTGTCATTGATGAGAAGAGCCAAGTCGATTTTATCCTAGAGTCTTTGTCGAAGAGATTCTTGTAATTTCACACTAATGCATTAATGAACAAGATAGAATATAACCTAACCACCCTTCTCAATGAGCTACATGCTTTTCAGTCACTCTTGAAAACTAAGGGATAGGAAGCAGAGGTAAATGTTGCCACTGTTGAAAAAAGAGGATCGTCCTCTACAATAAAGTCTGACTCTCTTTCTTCATCCAAGAATAAAAGTATTTCGGTGAAACAGAGTAAAGGAAAAAAGAAGGCTTCTACTGGCCACAAAGATAAGGCCAAAGCTGCAGATAAAGGAAAATATTTGTACTGCAGTGAAGACGGGCACTAGAAGAGAAATTGCCTGAAGTATTTTATGGAAAAGAGAGCGGAGAAAGCAAAGCAAGGAAATTAGTTCCTGAAGATTGCTTGCAGGAAAAGAGATAATGCTCCATGATATGAACATGGGAGAATATCTCAGAAAATCTAGTGGGAGATCTTAAAGTTGCTGTCAAAAGATGGATCTATGAAGTTTTTCTTATTGTAAATTTTTGTATCTATCTTTTGTAAAGAACAAGTTATATAGAAATATCCTTTTGTTGTAAATGAAATGTTCATTAGCAAAAAAAATTATTTTATATTTGTTCTTCTATAACTCAACTTCTATGTTAAAACCAACCAAGATAAAGCCATTTCAAATATCTAGATATTTAAACGGCTGAAAAACAATAAGGAAAACGGTTTCTTCAAGTACTTATCTTTGGTAATTAAAAATTTTTATCATATAAAGTCTTAATGAGATAAAGAAGAAGGTTAAAAGTGGTTGTCTAAATAAGTTAGAAGACAAACCTTTTAACACTATGTTTGACTTATTTTGGCGATAAGATGACCAAAATTTTTAAGAACCAAAGAACCCTTAAAAGCTTGTACATTTAGATCTTTATGGTCTGGTGAATGTCAAAGCATAAGGAAAGGTATGAATATTGTAGTAAATTATTCAAAGTACAGTTATATTTACTTGAATTATAAGTTTAAATCCTTGAAAGGTTCAAGATGTATAAAACCTATTAGGTAAAAATAAATTGAAACACATCGATTAGATCGAGGCAGAAAGTATAGAAAATCGGAGATTTCCAGGACTATTTTGATAGAACATTGACTACAGTAACAACTCTCTACACCTAGTTGCCTTAATTGTTTTAGGAATACATAGTAGTGACTGTTATATACTCTTTTGAACATTATTCCACTAAAACTGTTTCCAAAACTCCAAATGAGATATGGAGAAGTCATAAGGTTGTTTATGGCATGTAAAGGGTGTTTACATATTTCAGCAATTTGGAAAAAGATTGGCATATGTGTCAGTGTCGAACCCTAAGATATCGGAACATTGTTCAAACAGTATGCCTATTTATAGGCGACTCAAAAGTAGTGTACTTTTTCAAATTTAGAAGAATTCAAATATTTATGTCGACAAATGCTAAATTTTATAGAAAAGTACACGTATAATCGATCATCATGTATTATATCTAGTTTCCATTAACGCAAAATGAATATCAATAAAAGTTATTGATTAAAGATGACCTTGTAACAAAAGTTGTTAAGACAAATCAGATGCATCTTACTCAAAGTGTTGAGGGTCTCTCGATATAGTGGAAGGATTGTATGATAGCTTAGCCATAATATGAGTTTAGTGGAAACTCAAGTCATCAGTTCTTGGTGGAGGCATCAAAAATCAAGAAGTTATGAATATAAGATGCATTCTCTATTTTGTTTGAATAGAAGTCAATCGTATACTGATATGTCTTAGCGATCCTCTCGGCTAAAGTGTTTGAGGGTCACCTAATGAGACTAGGACTGCAAGTTCTATAACTAGGGAAAGTGGGAGAAAAACCCATGGGTATGTGATGCCCTAATTTATTGTATTTCTCTCTAAAGCTCAAAAACTCAACATTATGTATACATATGTATGTTATAACTAGAGTTTTAGTCCAAATGGGAGTTTGTTGAGTTAAAACTCGTGGTTTGTAAACGATAAACTTATTCTATAAATCAATAAAGTTGATATTGAAGTTTATTAAATAGAGTTGTTATTGAATATATGATTTACTTATTTCGTTTTAGAAATAAATCCAATAAACTAAAAGATCCATGACTATTACACGAGTACTTGAACTTTATGTGGAGACATAAGTGTAGATCAAGTTTGAGTAAATAGCCAAAATGATCTATAGTATATGAATAAGATTGGGTACATTATTCTGGTAACACTATTAGATGTGACTCACACTGTAGTTGTTACAATTTGTCGTAAAGTACTACAAAAAAAGTGATCCTAATAAGAGGAGTAGGGGTGTTCTACACAATGAGTTTGCATAAGATCGGACCAAAAAATAAGTCACTCTTACTTTATAATGTTGTTTACTGTTTAAGACTGACTAATTCAAAACGATGACTTAGGTAAATTAACCTTAATCCTGAGCTAACTACGAACTCCTGTTTATTCAGGATTATCCTTAGATTTGCATAGGTGAGGGTTGGCTCAACAGCGTCGGCTCAATAAGCCTCCCATTTTAAGGGTAAGACCGGATAGATAGCTAGGGACATATGGTGCAAGATGGAATTCGTTCCTCAGGGATAGTAGAGAGGTTATCCCTTAAGTGCTAACCCCGAGTCTTGAACAAAGGGGCCCCACCCTCTTATTAGCCCAAGAGGGATTCAATTTGATGATTGGATCTCAAAACCAATTGTTCATTAGATGATTAGTGGAACCTAAGAAACAAAAGGTAATCTCGGGGGTAAAACAACTATTGACCCAACCGTTATTATGAACAATCTGTGAAGGGTTAACTTACCGATCATGGTTATATCGAGTGGACACAATATATCTACAGTGAGGGGAGTGCAACTATTGGGCTTTAGTGGATGACCCGGTGTGAAACCCAGATTTTCATTTTTTTTACTTAAGTATGTGGAAGTTAAATTCTATGTTGAAGTGAAGGAAATTTCTAAGTGTTAATAGATTTTCCTTGAGTAGTTTTGATTTAAGCATTAATTGATGAAATTTGACTAAGTATAAAGTCAAAAGGACCCACGCGTTAAGAATTAGGAGACATTAATGCATAAGTTGAAAAGGTAACCATGCATTTGTAAGGTTGGATGCATGATTGGCCAAAGTATTGGCAAGAGGCATTGCCAAGAGTAACCATGCGTTGGAAGCCAAGGAGAAAAATGACTAAGTAGTTGACAATGTGTTAGTGTGTGCCATGCATTGGCCATTAGACTTTGAAAAGCTATTTGGGAGGTTAGTAATACATGCAACAGCCAAGGTCTTGAAGAGGTTAGAACAACGTATGCGATAGCCTCAAGTTGTGCATCCAAGGGCACTGGCCGTTGGATGTTAGATGCATTGGATACGTTGGATGCGTTGGATGATGGATGCATTAGATGCGATGGATGCAATGGATGCAGAGTGCAATATTATGCATTGGTAATGCACTATGCATTGGTGATATGCTATGCGTTGGTAATGCACTATGCATTGGTGATGTGCTATGCGTTGGTGATGTACTATGCATTGGTAATATGCTATGCGTTGCACATCCAAGGGTTTGTGGGCGCATAGGACAAGCTAGTAGTATACGTTGAACGAGTGTTGGCCATTATCCTAGTTGAGCACATAGAGCAAAGGTAAGCCATGCATATACGGGCAAAGATGAGCTTGCGAGCATCTAACATTTGTGACTAAGTTGCGTTGATTAGATGCACAAGGTAAGAGTGAATGGACGCATTGCACCAGTTGATGATGTCCAGACATAGGTAGGTTGCGGCAATTGGATGGGCATATTTGTGGTTAACGCATATGTGGTTGGATGAACGCATATGAAGGACGAACGCATATGGAGGATGGACACATTCAAGGACGTCATCCGGACATATGGTTAGTTAGGAGGAAATCTTAAGCCTGAAGCAAATTAGGTGGATGCATAAGAAGACATGTAAAAGTTGAGGGCTATGCGTTGGTGAAAGGAAAGCAAGACACCTTAGGTTGTGCTGATGCAAAATTGCGTTGATAGAGTAAAGAAGAGACACTGGACATGCGGCCAAGTAGGAGGTGTCGGCCGTGGAGCGATCTTGGACACCTATAAATAAGGCCAAGGACTTCAGATGAGAACTCAAATTCTCTTCAAAGGACATAAATAAGAGTGTGTGAGGACTAATTGGGAGAAGACTATGCATTGATGGAAGAACGCATGCGTTGGTAGCAAGACCATGCGTTGGTCAAGAGGTTCCAAGAGGGGAGATGCTGTCGAGCAGAAAAGATAGGAAGTAGCATCAAGTTAGGACGAGGAGTTCTCCCAAGATACTTCTACGTTTAGAGTGATTCTAAAGCCATTTGAAAGTTAAGAAAGTCTACTTTTCAGGGTAGAGCTTTCGGAGAAGAAGCTCCAAGGAATCGGGCTGGAAAGTGAGGACAAGATAAATGGGTCGAGCTGTTGGGAAAGCTGGGCTAGTCTTGATGTTTTGATAATTCCAGCCAAATCACGAGGATTTATGAGCTAATATTTTATGGTAAGCTTCTTGAGACATTATAAAACATATTTGCAGAAGGAAGTATCTTAAAAGAAGTTTTAGAACTATGAGTAATCTGAGCTTTAAATTGAATTTGGATCGTAGGGTTCAAAAGGGAGCCCGAGGTGACCAAGGAACTTCTAAAGAGAGAGGTTCCTAAACGATCAAGGTGAGTGGTTATAGTGTTGTTGTATTGTTGATGTAATTTCTATATATAAGTAAATATATATAGGGGATAATGTTAGATTGGCATGATCAGGGATATATGTTTATCTTGTTACTATGCTTGTTAAGATATTGCTTGTATGTTTGTGTTGGAAACTAGAAATGTACCCGAGATATATAGTTAGCATGCTTGAAGAGGTACTTGGCGGAAAAATATAGTTGGCTTCGGCTGGTGGAAAAATATAGTCGGCTTCGATCGGCAGAAAATTATAGCAGTGACGACCGGCGAGAAATATAGTCAAGTTACCTAAGCATAGCTAGCTGGAAAATAGTCAATGTGCACATTGGCGGGATAATAGGGTACAGGAAAAGTTTCCATAGGAATTGTTGTTGTCTTAGTATACGTGTGAAAGTACTGGGAAAAATGTAGGATCATGCCAAGGATAACCAATGGTAAAGCTGGGGATGTTTTTATTATGTGATAACCAGCGGTCAAGTTGGGGTTGATTATTTTAACCAGCAGTCGAGCTGGGAATTGTTCAGTGGTTTGGTTAGAAAATAATATTGAACTTGTGGTAATGTTCTTGTTGACTATGCATTGCTTACCAAAAAGTATATTTCTGTTGACAAAGTTAGTTGTTTATCTAAAGGCACCACTCACTAGGCTTTATAGCTCATGTTTTCCATGTTTTATGTTTTACCCCTCCCCTCCCCCCGCCCCCAGGTAGCGGAAGGCGAGGAGTTCTAGGGTGCTGCTAAGGTTAAGGTCTGCCACAAGCCACAATTACACTTCCGGAGGGTTTTACAGTTGTTCTTGTAGACTTTGCTATTAAGTCTTGGAGTTGTATAAACGTTATGTTATTGTAATAAAATGGGTCTACTTAATCAGTTGTTGTTTGTCTCCTTGACTTAATCAGTTGGTTGTTGAATTTGTTCATTGGTATCAGAGTTATTTCTGCCAGAGTTATTAGGTAGTAAATGTCAACAAAAGGGTTGATAACTGCTGCAATCATGCCCTTTTTCATGCTTAAAGGGTAGTCTAGGACGGGATGTGACACCCGGTAGTTAACGAATGAGGATTAATTTAGTTTAAAGAGTTTAGTCAATTAATCTTAGAACGTTGGAGCCCATGATTTTTAGGTCCCTCTACTAGCTCACAAACGGAACAGTTAATTTGAAACGTTCAAATTCAAATTAAAGGAATTAGTAATTATATGCGATATAATTATACGTTTAATTATGGAATTAAAAGAAATTGGAGAATGGATTAATATTTAAATATGATTTAAATATTAATTTCATGAATAGAGATTCATGGTAGTAGAATTGATTTTTAATTAATTTAACATTTGATATTAAATTAATATAATTAATTAAATTATTTAATTAATTATTAATTTTCTTAGAAAAATTAATTAATTGAATTAATTTTGGTAAAATTAATTTTTTCAGTTTAATTAAAGAATTAAATCTCTAAATTGTTTTTCAATTTTTTTTTTTAAAAAGGGAAATTTGAAATTGGAAAAATTCACAAAAGTGGGATTTTCCCACTTTCACTTAAAGCAACTTATTCACTCTTCCTTTGAAATCCACTCAAATTGTTGAAGTAGGAGGTGTGGATTGAGTGTGTAATCTGATTGCATGTTTCCTTGGTACAAAACTGAAGTTCTAATGCTAAGAAGAAGGCATGCAAACTATTGGTTTTTCCTGAGATTTGATGTTGAAGAAGGGTTCTTTAGCTGGGAGAAAAATCAGTGTGTATCTTCTCAAATTCTTCCCTTAATTCAACTTGTTTTCAGTCCCACAACTCAATCTAAGGTTACTAGAGGATAGTAGGGAAGATCTTCTGGTGGTTCACGACTAGTTGGGAGAAAATTGCAACTATTTTTAAAGTTTCAAGATCTTCAAAAGTATTTCTGAAACCCGCTATGTATTGTATGAAAATGCTTAATTTGAAGTTAAAATTGATGAATTAGAGTGCTTAATGATTCTGTTTTCTTCTGCTGTATACTTGTTGAAACTAACACTAACTACTTTTTGTTGGTCTACTGCATCTTTTTTGTAGATCTAACTATTTTTTGTTGAACCCTGCATTTCTCTTCTTCGGTTTTCTTTGCATGACTATTTTTTTTGGATCTAGTAGATATAAATAATTTTTAGTAGATCTGACTATTTTTTCTACTGCATATTTTTTAGATCTAAAATTTTTTGGAATATTTGGTTTCTGGATTTGGATTTGTACATTATCGTATGGATTCCCCAATGCTTTATTCGTCCTTGCATGTTTTTCATTTTTTTCAATGATATGACCTCAATTTCACAGAAACAATTCGCATGGCAGATCTGTTGTGTGAGGTTTTTTTCTATTCGGATTTTTTGGTTTCCATTTATGACTAGAGTTTATTGTTCTTCTTCATGTCTGCTACTTTTTTTGTTCGTTATATGTTTGTCCTCTTCGTCTTGTTTTCACTTCTATTGCGTTTTTCCTCATATTTGGGGTATCTTTTTTCCATTTGTATTATGTTTACCCTATTATTTTTTCTCCCGCTAATATCTTCTTTTTCTTCATGTGTGTTATTCGTTCAACCATTATATTTATTTTTTCATCATCTCTTATAATTTGTTTCTACTTCTGTTATGTTATTACAACCAAGTCTCTATTTTTTTTCCATTTCTATTATGTTTACTTCTCCGTCTCTATTATTTCTTCCCCTTTGATATCTGTTTTGTTTCGTCTTTATCTTTCCAACTTTTTTTTTCCAGATCTCTTCTTGTCGCTTCAATAATAAATCATGTGTACTTCCCTTGTCATTTTTTTTTTTACTTTTTCATCAAAATTGGACAGCGAGTAAATTCTTGGTAAGGGATACTGACCATGTTATTGGAGCTTGGGGGGAGGAGAGGTTCAATCCATCCCACAACAGGTTTGTTTTCTATCTTTTTTTCCCTGGGGATTTTTGTACATTAAAATTGAACTTCAGTTTTACAAATGTTGCAACTATTTATTTGTTTGTTTGAAATTGGATTTGTTCCAGCGAAAGAGCTATACTAAATCCTGAGGCCTTTTGATCTTTATTCTTATGTCCATTTACGTGTGAGATATTATGTTGTATTTAATTTGATTACTCACTCTCTTTTAGTAGTTTTATTTTATGGTCGACTACCCAATTAATATTAACCTGACAATTACTTACTTTATTTATGTTTGAGTTGACTCTCTTTTTTATGGGTTTAATGAAAGTATTGTTTGAACTTATTGAGATTAGGTACACTTAAGTGCAACAAACTCTCCTCAGCAATCACCCTTATTATATCTTCTATTTATACCCGACTTCCTCTTTATATTTTTGAGAATTCTCCACAGGCTCCTCTGATACATTATGTTGGTACCTTATTCCCAACTTTCCTGCTCTAACTTTCTTTTTTCAACTTTTTTTGAAATCGTTTACATTATCATATGTGTGGTTTGATTGTTGCAATATATTTTGTTTCCTTCTTCCACCTCTATCTTCAAAGTTCTTCCATTCACATAAGGTAGCTAACAAATGATTGATTGCCCTACATTCCAAGTAAGATCTGTCATTAACGTTTTTATGTTTTTGTTAGGAAACATCTCTATTCTGCCTCCCTACGTGTGGACTGTCTTGACCTCCATTCCCTCCGAACATAATAAAAAATGTTTGTTCTAGTATATTTTCTTATGGTCCAACTATACTTCTTTTTCTTCCTTGTAGGGCTCAAACTAATCGAACATACCTTTCGTAACTAGTTTGAGGTTGATAAGTTCTACGTTTGGAGTAATCTTTGTTATAGTATACTATTTTTTGCTTGGTGAAGATTTGTAATGTACCGTAGTTTTGTATTTTTACACGTATATTGACAATGTTGTGGACATTTTTCTTTGTGGATATTTTCAATTTATAATTCCATTTATAATTTTAGTTTAGGTCAATTTTTATTTCATTTTATTTTTTCTTAAAATTTTCTAGAAAATAAAAAAAAATGAAAATGGGTAGAACATGAATTTTAAAAAAATCCCGTTTTTTTTTATACAAATAATAGCTATAAATAGACAAAATTATTGATTTAATTAGTTCAATACTTTTTTCAATTACATGCTAATATTTAAAATCTTAATTAAGTTTTGAATTACAGATGATATAATGTTCTATTTATTTATACTAAGGTTTAATTATAAAATAAAATTCACATTCAATAAACAATTAATGAAGGTAATAACAAAAAATTTAGGACAGATTAGAATAAAATTTATTTCTTTGTTATGTCTTATCTTTTTCTTGATTTTGTTCCCAACATTATTAGAACTTTATTTTGTTTATTTTCTTTAACTTTTATTCAAATTTTCTACTGAAATATAATTAATATATTCCCTTGTTTTCAATTAACTGTTTTTTAATTTTTTCAATTAATGAAATCTTTATAAAAATATTGTAATGCCCTAGTCCTATGAATGAATTGAGACCAACTCTGAATGAGAGAGAATCAAAATTATGTATGTGAGTGAGAACAAAACATGTTAAAAAGATTTGTAGTAATTTATGAAGATAGTTTTTACTCTTCCAAAGTTGAGCACTTTTCTTTTTATGAAGATGTGAAGGATGGAAATAGATGCAAAGGATAGAAAAAAAATTTCTGAATTTTCTAGGAGATAAGAATAAGAAATAAATCCTAGAAAAATCCAATGATCTCAACTATTATAATGATTAATTTTAATTAAGTTGACCTTTGATTACATCATATATAAATATATTCAATAATATTATCTTTCGACATAGTAAATAATGAAAATAAGCCTAACAAACCATTACTTATCGAAATTTGTTTAGGTTTTACTTAGCTACACTTGTAATTATCAATTAGAATATCTAATTGCACAATTTAGTTTTTTATAGGTAGTAAAGGGTTGCATAAAAACCTTTAAACTATAACCATTGGAACCCTGAATCCTATCCTCCTAAAAACTCTTCACCTCAACATTTATCACTAGTATTGACTATTCATATTTTGAAATTATAGGTAGATGACAAAACACAAATTCTATATGGTATTGATTGGTCATAATCTAGGGATCTACCTATCCTGACACAAATGTCATGGACAAGTCAGTGAGTACAAGGGAGTATTACACAAGTCATATGAAACATTTGATGAAATAGAGCATGCGTATAGATCTTACAGTATAATGAACGTTGGACCAATTATGGTTGTCCTTAATGGACCATTTAATAACCAGTGCATAGGACAATGTAGTAGAGCTATTGCAATGTATATTTAGCTCGAGATAATAGGACATGAGTGATGTACACAGTTGTCAAGACTTTTCATCTTATAAATAAAGCAAAGTTCATTAATTTGAAGTACAATACATCCTTTTAGGATATACCTACTTCTCCCTTACCCTAGTAAGATGGAGACTATTCAGGAGCTATTTACAATCATAATAAGTATTATAGAGTCTTAAAGACAATTGTTGATAACATTGGCTACACTGCTTAACAACAATAGAAGGATGGAACAACAACAAGGGGCAGATTTTGTAAAGGACCCTCAACTTTATTCTCTTTATATACTATATATATATAATTAACATAGTATCAAAACCATTAGCTAGTCCAATGGAAGACGCTCTTAACCCCTTCTAGACCCAAGTTTGAGGCCTACTCATTATATTATTTTTACTAAATTATATAAAGCCCCCCATCAATAAAATTTTTGGATCCGCCACTGAGAATAGCCAGTATACGTAGAACATTTATGATTAGGACGACGGGATGTTTGGAACCAAGTAGATGTGTTGATGTTGAAAAGATGGTGACAATATTTCTACACATTTTTCCAACAGAATTACCTGGGTGCATTGGATGGCACGTACGTCAAAGTAAACGTTAGTGTCGTTAGTCGACCATGATACAGGACGAGGAAGGGGAAAATCACCATAAATGTTCTCACGGTTTGTGATCAGGACGGAGACTTCATATTTGTTATGTAGGATGGGAAGGTAGAGCTGTCGACTTTAGGGTTCTAAAGGATGCAATTGCTCAACCGTACAACCTGAAGGTTCCAAAGGGTATAAAATCAATTATGTACATTGTGAAGCATGAGTAAATGCATAATGGACATGTATTACAATCCAAAACTTGTATAGGATACTACTACCTGTATGATGTTGGTTACCCCAATACTGAAGGATTTCTGGCTCCATATAGAGGGGAATGCTACCATCTCTCAGACTGACGTGGCATAGGCAACATACTGACAACACCGAGAGAATTTTTCAACATGAAGCATTCTTCAGCAAGAAATGTTATGAAACGAGCATTTAGATTATTGAAGGGACAATGGGTAATTCTTAGGGGCAAATCTTCTATCCGATACAAGTCCAATGTCGAACGATAACTGTGTGTTGCCTGATTCACAACCTAATCACAAGGGAGATGGGGATAGGTGCTTTACTTAATGATTTTGTGGACGAGAATTCTACATTTGCTGTCGTGGAGGGGGAGAATATTGAATTCATTGAGACATCAGACGAATGAACTCAATTTAGAGATGATTTAGTTGTCGAAATATTTTCTCAGTGACATGATTGTGTTTTTGAAAAAAAAAATATTTTAACATCTTATCAACTTGTTGAACAATATTTACGTACTTCATTTATGTTGTGAACATGTTTAATTCAACTATTTAACTTTATAGTTTTTTTTTATTGTGTAGCGCATAAGACTAAAACATGCAGATGCTAAACGATCATTTAGACGAAAACGAAGCTGCGAAGCCCAATCGTCTAGAAGATTACTTAACACGCGATAAGCAAACAATTTACTTCGCGATCGTGTAGTCAGTAACTAAGCGATGAAGCTTGCTGAGCTACACGATGTCTAGTGCGCGCATATTATCCAGCTTCCGAGTATCTGATACTCAACGATTGTCTACTCCATCGTTTACACGACCCATCCAATGCTTGGTCGTCTTCATCCTCGAAGAACAGCAACCCTTGCTACGCAGCTTCTTCACGAGTGAATCACAGACTCAAACTCTTTGAAATTACATACTCAATAGCAGTTAATATGCCCAAAAATGCAGGGACCTTTACAATTAACTTGAAATGTAAAAGAATTTAAACAATCTAAAGGTTTTATCCCAGAAACTCCATTAATCCACACATCAACAAACGATTTAACGCCTAAACAGAGAGTAAACATGCTTCACTCACCGAGTATGTAAATGCAATTCTTTGCATAAATGAATTTGGAATATTAGAAACCTGACTCTGATACCAATTGAAGGAACTCTTATACAAAAGTACCTCTGAGCGGAAGCAGATCTTTCCAAAGACATTGCGACAGAATTATCACATTTACATTCAAACATACAGATATGCATTATACTACAAAATTATCGGCATGCTAAGTACAATTAATGACAAGAGACCAAGAATACGTACCAGTTGAAGAACTTTTCTTCACCGAAATCTCGCTCTCTCTAAGGCACGGCTCTTCTCGCTTTTGCTGGAACGTCCAAGCAGTCGTTCATCAATACCTGGTCGTCTACTTACGAACGACCTCCACACGAACAGAAGAAATGGGGATGACACCACTTGGAACCCTCGATATTTTCGGTATGAGAATCCAAAGAGTGGGCTTTGTTGGGATTTGGTAGAGGGAAGGAGGAATGAAGATCGTATACAACGACCAAGCAAGTGGGAGAAGAGCAGGGTCTATCGTATAGACTATGCTTGATCGTTTAGTAGGGAGTACACGATCGTGTAGTAAATAGGTTGCGATCGTCTATACGATCGTTTAGTAAATGCTCGGTGCTAGATGATTGTTTAGTAAAACGTAGGTGATCGTTGAGAAAGATGCACACACCTGTATATGATTGTGTAGTAAATTCGAGCTATCGTATAGTCTCTCAGTATACTAAGCAATAGGCAACATATACTTTACTTGAGCGAATTACGTGATCTTTTGCAAAATGAAACCGGTTTTCATTTTATTCTTCAGTTACGAAAACTAAATCAAACTTCCCACTAACACACGGTTACGGAGAAAACGGCATGCACAATTATCCCATAATTGTCAAATTAAAATAATATATATAATCATATTATATTCATTAACATATAGTTTAATATCACATATCAACCGTAGTGTTTTCTCCTCCACTAGATATAAATCGTATTTATATCCATTTTTCTCCAATAATGTATCTCATACATAAAGTCAATCATATCATATATAATCGAACTTCCTCTTGTCAATTTGAATATTTCAAATTGACTGATTCTCAACTTGAATCCATTAAGTTACCAAGGGGACCTTATGGACTTATGACTTGAAGCTCCAACGGCACGTGAATAGCTGACTAAACTCTTTAGCCACGAGATCTATCATCCGTTAACTACCAGACATTCTACTAAAGACCGACAATTGAACTCTCTTTACCATATATATATTTCTGTGTCCATCGAATATAACCAATCAAAAGTACGATAACACTTTACAGATGCTCCTAAGTACAGCTGAGCCAATTTACCATTTTGCCCCTATAGTTACATCTAACTCCTTAAGTACCACTGATCCCTCTAATGAACAATGCAACATAGTCCTACTATGTGTGGACACCTCTCGGGCCATGAGAAAGTTTATGGCGCCATATCGTTCAAGCCCCGGGATCAACCCTTAAGGGAGCAATCTATCTACTTACTCCTGCCTCGGGGAAGGAGTGAATTCCATCTTGTGTAGCTAAGTTCCCAGCTCCCAAATCAGACAAATCTCCAAAGTGATAGGTTTAAGTTGGCGACCTGGCCACTCGCACCCATGAAAATCAAAGGACCGCCCTCAAAGGCAGGAGTTCCCAACTCACTCAGGATTGAGGTCATGTTACTTATGGTCATCCTAGTGAAGTGAAGTCTCTGTCATGAACGACGTTATATAATGAGACGTTAACACTTCGTGGTCAGGTCTTATACAAACTCTTTATATAGGACGCCCCCGCTTGCATATCTCTACATGAATGATCAGGATCAGACCATCTGTAATAAGTCATAACAATTGTAACTATTCTACAAAGCGGGTCGCATCCGTAGCGTTACCAGGATAAGGTTTCCCTCATATATCCATATACTATAGACCATTTTGGTTATCACTTAAGACATGTTCCACTTGTACGTCACCACATACATGCTTAAGTTACATAGTGACAACCAGAGATTTTAGTTTATTGGTTTGTGGTAAAGCAAATAAAACATCCAATATTCAAAGACAAGTAGTGAAGAAAATATCAAATATTATACATCACAAGCGTTCATACAAAAGTGTGTTTACAAACTACAGGACACAAGAGTTTAGGGAATCATCCCCAATAGTATCCATGCATGCATCAGAATGGCAGGTGATAGAAAAAGATAAAAAAAAAAAAACACATGGACAGAAGTTGAGGATGTTGGGTTGGTGGATGCCCTAGTCTTTTTGGTGGAGTCTGGTTGGAAGTCCAACAATAGGATGTTTCAACCAAGATATCTACAACACTTGGAGCGAATGGTGGAGGACAAGTTTCCTGGGTGTGGACTAACCAAAACACCATTGAATGCAAGATTATGAGTTTAAATAAACAATACTTGGTAGTAAAAAAGATGTTAAATCAATCAGGGTTCGGATGGAACGAGGAGTTCAAGTGCGTTTAGGTGGACAAAGAGATCTTTGACGTCTGGGAATGGGTAAGTAAAAAAAATTAAATAATGTACACTACACTTATTTTCGTATAAATTCTAATATTGCTTCTATGTACTAATGTAGAGTCATCCTAACGTGAAGGGATTGTGGAACAAGTATTCCCCCATTACGATGAACTATCAAATGTTTTTGGGAAGGTTTAGGGCAACCGGGCAACCCTACGAGCCCTCGGTGGTGATGGTGTTAAATTTCTTCCAGAAAATGGAGGATGAGATTCGGCTAGGATCATAGGAATACCCTACCCCATATAATGAACAAGCCCAACTGTCTGAGGATGCAATGGAAGAAGATCAAGTAGATATGTTCACGGGAAGCGCACGTGTACCAGGTATCTCCACAGGCAGAGCAAGTGTATGAACGGAGCCATCTAGAGGGAGTAAGAGGAAATGACTGACATTCCAGAATGAAATGATTAACATCATGCGATCAACCACTGATATGCAGGTAGCGCACATGGGGCAGACTCGTTGCATGGCAAATGGAGAAGTACAAGCTGGAATTTAGACGTCGGAAGGAGGTAGTTCAAGCCATATTTGGTATTGAGGGGCTAACTAAGGATGAATTGATCATTGGCAGGGACATACAAAAGAGGGACTTATTCCTCGTTGTACCGGAAGAGGCATGAAAACTATATTGTATCCGACTACTTGCTCGGACCCATTAGATTGGCCACCTAATGTTTCAACTCAAAAATATATATTTTGTGAATTTATTTTTTGGAACGACCACATGTTTAGTCGTTTGATATTATTTTTTTGATGTTCAAAAGAATTTAACTTTACTATACTATCACATTCTCAATATCATTATGAAATGAAGGGTAAATATTCTATGCACAATTTCAGTTTGACATAGACGATGCATATTATATAAACATAAACTGCTTTTTATTTTACTTTTATAATAATGGTGTGTGTGTGTGTGTGCGCGCGCGCGTGTGTGCGTGTGTGTGTGTGTGGGGGGAGGTGTGTGTGTGTGTGCGTGTGCGCACACGTGTGTGTGGGGGTGGGTGTATGGGTGTGGGTGTGTGTGTGTGTACGCGCGCGCGTGTGTGCGTGTGTGTGGGTGTGTGTGTGGGTGCGTGCATACGTACGTACGTATGTATGAGAACCAATTCATAAGTAATTGAGGATTAAAAAATTATTGTTAGATAGAAGGAATAATGTTCATTTTACTGCAATATCATGTATTTTATTGGTATGTTTTATAAATTGAAAAAAATTAGAGTCTTTATAGTTTTTGTCATGAAAGGGTTAAGAAATAGGTGTATAGTTGAAAATTAATTAACAATAAAAAAGACAAAAAATGAAAAAAGAACAAAAGAACCAATCTCATTGAGAAAAAATTGCACCAGATACCCCAATTCAATTCAACTTAACTCTACACTCTAAACACAAACTTTTGTACTCAATTCAAATTAACTCAGCACCCTAAACACAGACAATAATTACCAACTCAAGTCAACTCTGCACCCTAAACAAAGATAATTTAACTCTCCAGATAAGAATTACCAATTAAATTCAATTCAACTCTTTGCTTTTATCGCGCGCCAAATGCTCCCTAAGGGAATTAGAAGTAGAAGACCAAACACAACTATCCTTTTTATAATTATTAAAAGATAGATAATTAATAAAGCATAGTCGGTTTGCTCATTAATAAAAGAGTGAGATGACTAGGTACATAGTCTATGATAGACTATCTCAAATTAGGTTTTATTTTTACTTTTCATCCCAAATTAGATATATACTTCTTTTGACACAATTTTTGAAACTTTTACAGTATCCACGAATTTTGTATAAGGTGTTATATTATTTAATATGTTGTTATTAACTTTTTTTTTTTTTTTTGTGCTTATTTTTAGGATTTATTTTCAAAAATTGATTTCATTAAAATAAATCACCTAACATTCCTTCATTGGAGAGATTAATTAGTTATTATTTGAATTTTAAATTTGTTAGTGTTCCAGTTAGATAAGGGGTATTTTTTATATTTGATAAATCCAATTAAAAATTCTAAAACAATCATTTGGCCATTTATTCAAACAAAAAGTTTGGTGGCCATTTTTTAAAAAGTTTATTAGGTTTTGATCATTTATTCAAGAGATTTCTACATAAAAAGCCTAAAAAATAGACACATATTACGTTAATATCTTCAACATTTTATTTATTTATTTCTCTCTCCCCCATAATTCACACTTGATTCTTCATCTTACCTCTCTTTTCTCCTTCTTCTCCCTCTCTTTTGTCCTTCTGATGATGTGAGTTGCAGGCGGTAGACGACGGCATGTGGCAAATTGATGGCTCGACACGAGATGACACGAACAACTTGGGACGAATCAGTGGCACAGACGGCATGGGGGAAATCGAAGGTGATGGATTGAGCATATTCGGTCGATAGCACGACGAGACGAGCAAATTCAGTTGATGACGATGGGGAGGGAGATCTATAGCAGCCATGGCTAAAGAAGAAGAGATGAAGATGGAGGATTATGTATCATAAACCCCCCATATGGTATATATACTGTGGTGTAAATGAAATTTATAAGATTCATATATTGTGGTATATTTCATATATACCGTTGCATTTAATGAAATTTTATTTTCCATTTATGTTGGTTTTCACATACCAATTTATTGGATTTTTTTTTTTTTTTTTATGGATTAATAGTTTATATAATGTGATTTATGTCAAACATTGAATCAATCTCTAATTTATGAACTGTAGTATATTTCATATATTTGTTAGAATATTTTTAATACCTAACAAAATGTTCTAAGGTATATTTAAAATAATCATGGATGTCAAAATGTTTTAAAGTATATTTAAAATAACCATTAATCTGTAAAAAAAAAATAAAAAACCAATAAATTGATATGTGAAAACTAACGTAAATGGAAAATAAAATTTCATTAAATGCATTTTTTTTCTAAATTAGAAAATAGAAAAAAAAAATAAAATAAATGCATTTTTCATCTCCAATTGATTAATGAGAAAAACTATATTAAATGCATTTTCTCTTTTTATAATGAATGTATTTTCTCTCTACATCATTAAAGTAGCTTTGAAATAAATATAAAAAAAGGTAAAACTATCCAGAAATAACATTAAAAGTCCTTTTTGAAAAAAAAAACAAATTTAAAAATATTTATGAAAATATATGACAAAACCCTTTATCCAAAAAATCCTACTAATTTTCATTACGGTTGGGTAAACATGCCTAAATTGTTAGCCATAAAAAGACTTAAGTGTAATCCATTGATCCCAAGTCCAACCCAACCAAGTACATGCCTAAATTGAGGCTTTTTTTATATAAAAAAAATACTCACAGTCAAGGATAGAAATATATGTCGATATCTAATATATCTATAAACTAGAGGGACATTGATATAAAGGACTAATCAAATATTTCTAACATCTTGTATAAATACATATAAAACACAAGAAATTCTTGTCTATCAATTTCAATATGTTTAAAATTAAAAAAAAAAAAATTCAATATGAATATGAATACTGATAATAAGATTTATATAACCTAACATGATTGCAAAAATAATTTAATTATTAATTTCAATCATTTTTATAATTTCTTGAAATATCCATTGATTTCAATATTTATCGATACACCCATAAAATTGAAATTTCGATATCAATATCAATAATGCTAAGGTCTATTTTTTCAATTTAATCCTCTACAAACTTCTTCAATTTAGTCTACCACTACCTGTGAATATTGAAATTGGTTGATAACCTTCACAATACTTTGCAGTTGATAAACATATTGAGAAAAAAAAAAGTCATTTTTGAGAAAAGAAAATTTAAAAAATCTTACCAATTAGAAATTGTTGGAAGAGAAAATTAGGAAGAACGTTATACAAGACAGTAAACTAATAGTCTGAACATAAATTGAGACCTAAATTTGCTGCAATAAGACCTGGGAGAGATTGATTTTCAATCATGTGTATGAAATCTGTAAGAGCAAAAAGTTGGCTGAAAATACATACATACACAAAATCAAACTCGCTTGTGTGCTACAAGTAGAAATGCAATCAATTCCTCACAGCTGCTAATATACAAGGCATGTGACTGTCCCAAGTGCCAAGTTCAAAGAGCAAGATTCTTTACATGGTATTGTGAGAAAGTTAATGAATCAAGGTTCACAAGTATTGAGATAGATCAGCCTGGCCCTCCAAGTCCCAAATAACCACTTTTCCATCCAAACCTGTAAGGTCAGGGCAGACAGCTTTGGTTAAAAATAGCCTTCTCATAAGTTGCAATCATTTTCCAGACATAAACATGAAGATTTATGAACAAGAAGCATTGTTTTAGGCTTACGCCTTGAGGCAAGGCTCTAAGTTTTAACCTCAAGGCTGACGCCTTTTTGAAAATGCATTTAAGTTTATAATCTCTATGCCTCGTCTAATGATTAGAAAAATAATAGTGATTTGCTTAGTTCTTCAAAAATATTAAGGTTTGAGTTGTTTGTGCTAATTTGAACTAGGATTACTTTACTGCTGTGACTTTAAATATATTGAAGGCAAAAGTTTTTAGTATAAATCAATTTTATTAATGGTAATAGCAGTAGTAGTGATGATAAAGATGTCCTTTGATGTGGGGTTGAATTTTCTTTTTATACTTTTATATAACTATCATGTTTAGATTTGTAAAATGTTTTTAATTTGCTATTTCAGGCTTATGTCTCATACCACCTCAAGGCTTACGCCTCGCCTCTTCAAGAGAAAAGACTTAAGGTCGCCTTTAGCCTTTTAAAGGCTAAAACATTGAAAGATTGACAAGAAGTTGAACAATCTCTTCCTTTTAACAAACCTGAAGTGCTGAACCGCTTTATAGTGGAGACCCCTCGCTCTCTAAGCGGCACAATAGAACTACAGTTAAAAAAAAAATCATTATGTCATGTACATCTAAAAGGGTAAAGGCCTTATCAGAAAAAGACTCTGGATAATAGAACTACAGTTCAAAAAAAGAATCATTATGTCATGTACATCTAAAAAGGTAAAGGCCTTCTCAGAAAAAGACTCTGGATAAGCAATTATTAAATGGAAATGAGGCATCCTTCCTGGAAATCAAAATGATTCACAAGAATCAACCAAGTAGAAGCAGTAGAAAAGATGTTTAATAACTACGTACTTTATGCAATTCTCGTGGACACATCCACGCAATCTTGAAGATTCAACTGAATCATTGCCAACACCTTGCCTCGGTTGACCATATAGCTTCCCAAATGCTTCTGAAAACTGACAGAAAAATGGCAGATCACAAAATCAGCATGCTTGTAAAACCAGCTAGTTAAGTCTATTAGGTAGTGAACAAGTGGATAATTGCCATGAAATTTACACCGGAAGCATATCATCGTCCAACTACTTAGCTTTGAACGACACTTGCTTTTCTACTTTAGTCCTTCAACTTTTTCAAAATATATATATATATATTACAAACCAAAAACTTGCATGTTTCTTTTCATAGCTGTACCTGCGTGTGGAAAATTAGTTTCCAGCAGTTGAAATATTATACTGCTATTTAAAATGCTTACTTCTTCTGAGTTAAGAATTTTATCTGTGATCCTCATAACCTAAGGCATGTGCATCTGAGGTTTGATTGAATATAACAGTTCGACCCTATATGAGATATCCTATCCACATAGTGACTCATTCAGGTATGAAAAATTGGCTTTATCCAGTGAGGTAAAATAGTGCATTGATATTTGATTTGATAAATGCAACGGATTGATTTATCATAGGATCGTTAAATTGATGAGATTCAGCCCATCCTAACAAAACCCACTTAAGAGATACATGTACTCGCAAATTTAAAATAGATCCATTCACCAAATAAGCGTTTTCTGAAGTCTAAATCATTGTTAAAACCATTTGATTAAGGCAAGAAAAACTATTTTCAATTAAAAAAATATATATACTATTTTCAATAACGTCTCTATTCTTATCCCCTCTTCTCCAGATTTCAAAATTCATAGTTCTTTAAGTTCTTTGTTGGGTGGTCAGCTCTAAATATTGACTACCTATTGCCTAACCTAATTTCAATACAGTTTAATCCCATTTATAGCATATGAAAAACCAACCCATTTACTTTGAGCCCCCCATGGCCCAGAAGGGGGTACTGGGACCTGAGCATTCAGCCAGGGTGGAACAATTAAACAAGCAATGACAAATTAAATCAGGTCATCGGCTAACCTAACTAAAAGATCCATAATATAAATAAGCATTGAGCAAGTAGATAATGTTTTCTGTTTACAGCTTAAGTCACTAAAATAATTGTTTTAAGGGAAAGAAACTTTAAGCGATACAATACCTGGGATCCATATTTTGAACCTGATGCCGGTTTCCTCTCACCAAGAAATCTGATAAAGCTCCTAGTTGTGGTGGGGTGGAGGGGAAGCAGATAAATCATTGTAAACGTTCCTCAAAATATTACAATATCTTAAAGATAAAACAATTCATCTAAAGCTTAGCTCACCAGATCCCTCTTTCATCGGCAGCAAAGGCCATAGGATTGCAATCAAAGCCTACACCTATAACCATTCTCTCAGAAACAAATAGAATCTGAAAGAGTGTTATATTGATCCAAAAAAAATTCAAGATTAGAAAGGGAAATAGTATATTGCATCTAAATAATGATAAGGAATACTCAAAGAGTAAAGAAAAATGGATGCTGACCCACATCACGAAGAGGCAAATCTCGGAATGCAACATTCTGGGCTAGAGGAGAAGGACCAACTTCATCTACAAAGTAAATCATCGAATTGTGACCTGCGACATTTAAATAAAAAAGCATATCAATAGAAAACGAACAAAATACAATCTAAAATGGATCATAACCAATAAGGCTCTCGTTGAATCCTAAAAAGTGTTTTCAACGCCTAAATCAGAAGGCAAGTAAAACAATGGGTGAAATTCCAGAATTACAATTCTTAACTAACAAGTTATAGCCAATAGGAAGTTCACCAATGAACTTTTTCACAGTTACAACTGGAGGCAGAAAAGATGTACATGAATGAATACTATAAGAGTAAAATTCCAACTTGTTGCTATTTTTCACATGCTGTAGTTATAACTTATAAGGTCGTCTTCTGTAAATAATTTGCAGAAAGGAGGTATTTCTGACCTGCATAAGCTAAGGTATTGCCACTTGGTGACCACTTCACGCCAAATGCCCAAGAGAATGAGAGATCAAGCTGAACAATTAACTAATTCACCAAAAGAAATTACTCATAAATAATTTGTACTACTTTGCTCGTCAAAAGAGAGAGAGGTAGTGAACCATTTCTTTTTCAAGGGGAAATTTCAAAGCATTTAAATTTGAATTAAAAGATGACAATCAGAAAGCACTCCATGTGAAGAAAATAGTTAAATCGGGGTGTGTCATAAGTTAAGTTTTAAGTTTTGTTTAATGCCAACCACGGCTCAGAAAAAAGCAATTGTTATATAAACAATTTGAGCATTCTACTCTTTCAAGCACAAGAAAAATTATTCACAGCCATATAAAAGATTAAATATTAAACCTCTCCAAATTTTGAATCTGAAAATGTGCCTGCTCTTGAATCCCTGTGAAAATTCA
Source organism: Benincasa hispida (assembly GCF_009727055.1). Taxonomy (NCBI): domain Eukaryota; kingdom Viridiplantae; phylum Streptophyta; class Magnoliopsida; order Cucurbitales; family Cucurbitaceae; genus Benincasa; species Benincasa hispida. Next base: position 63,105,346 of record NC_052353.1, read on the forward strand.
ATTAAGCATCAGTAACTTCCAAATAAATCCTATAATATTTCATAAGATGACTGCAGTCTAAACTATTCTCTACATACTTTGTGTCAACACCTTTAATGAAGGTGGCAAAGATTCGACATTTTCCATCCGTTGAGGTTGTTGCAAGCAGCAGCTGCGAATAAAATGTAAACAAAAATTCATAGCAAAAAAACGCAACCATAATTTTGCTCAGCAAAACAAATTTACAAGCAAGCACTAGAAATATTTAATTGGAGATCATCTAACAAGCCTAAACATTATATCCATATAAATTCATAATTATGCTGGATTGAAGGATAAAACTAACATTATTGGGATGCCAAGCGACATTTGTCACAGAAGAATCATGTCTTTTCCTGATAAGTTTACTGACCCACCTGTGGAAGGAAACCATGAACACGTCAATTGAAAACTAATGCATAAGCATACTATTAAAAAATATATAGATTTTTCATTTTTAATCATAAGCAGCAGCTCAATTTTATAAAGATAAAAATAGATATATAGACATAAATGAATAAAATCAACAGAAAGAGCAGTTCACCAAATAGGCACCCCCACCTGCCTAGGTCAAAGGGAAAAAAAATGATACAGTAAAAATAGGACTCGTGAATGGAATGACACTTCTAGTTCAACTTATGCAGGTCAAAGCTCTTAAACTACAATTTTTTCTTGATAATATAAGAACTAATAGCAAAAACTTCATCATATAGCAGAGTCGCCATCTTCATGCAAAATAAAAAGCAATAGGCACAATGGCTTGATCAAAGAGAGAGAAACAGCCATACCAATTGTTCTCTTGTTCATAGTAGCATATGCAAACAGTTTTTGCCCCACTCCCAACAGCAAACTTGTTTTCTAGGGATAAAGAACACATCAAGCATTTGAGTGTGAAAAAAGTAAAACTCAAATTTGATTAAAATAGTATTTTCTTTAGGATATTATGATTTATGAATGACAATAAATTATGTTAGAGCTTAACAATAAATTATGCAGGAGCTTAAATGGTGTTCACAAATCCTTAATTCAGGAAAAGAAGTGATAGACAAATCTAATGGGAATTCACAAAGGGTCCAAAACCAGATGTGAAATAATTTCAACATTTTGTCTTAATGTCTCATGATACAGCATATTTCACAAGAAATAGGCAAACTTTGAGCATCAGTTCACATTCATCAGTGCCAGGTCTACCTGATATCACATTCATAATTAAAACAAATCATTAAAATTGGTAAATGTTAAATCACCGAATGAACCAAAAGTTTAAGTTGATGGGGTGAAGGTAGATTTAATATTATATCTCTTCTAACAGGCCCTCTCACTTGTGGGCTTGAAATATGTAGAAAACCCAACAAGTGGAAATCATTATTAATTGAGGAGGAAATAAAATTTCATGGGTTTGAACACGGGACCTGCTGTCCTAATACAATGTTAAATCACCAATTGACCCAAAAGCTTAAGCTGATGGGTGAAGGTAAATTTTATATTATATCCACTCTAACAGTAAATTTTGATGACTGAATTCAAATATTCCCAAATTCTGTGAGAAAAAGATTTACTGGGGCATTGACCAAAAATTAGAATTGACAGTACAAATAACTAAGCTGATCAAAAAATTTAAGGATGATCCCTTCTTTCTTTTTTGATGGGAAATAGTGTTCATAGATATGTAACTGTTAAAATGAATCATACAAACTGTGAAAATTAGAGGATAATATGAACAACATAGGTGATGAGCAAGAGCAGGGCAGAAAATCTTGCACTACCTTTTGGACTCCACTGAACACAGAGTGCAGCACGGTTTAGTCTAAGAATGACAAGGGTTGGTACCCATTCTGATCCTTCAAGGTTCCAAACATATCTAGAAAGAAAAAAGATTAGTAGGCCAATATGGTACATTTAAACAAGTCAAAGTCCCAAAATATTATGTAAGAGAGACCTAATGGGGATGGGGGAAGGAAGGGGGTGGAGATAACTAGAGGGGAGAAAAGCAAAAAGAAAATAAAACTGGAGAATGGACAAAAAACTGGACCAAACAACAAAACTATGAGATAACACTTACGAATTTCGATCATGAGATGCAGTCACAATTCTGTTTGACCTAACACTCCAGTCTATCCCAGAGATAAGCTGATCATGCTGACACAGAAAAGGTGGACAAATTGCTAGACATTAATAACATGTCTTCATTAGAAAGCTTTCACTACAAACGACTGAAATTAAAACAGAAAGCATCACCCGTGAACAGATAAATGCAGTGACCATAGGTTTTATGTTTTAGTTTTCTCATAAACTAAAAACAAAACAGTAAATTTAAATGGTACCTTTTGAAGAACATGTACTCTCTCCCAGTTGTCTTGTAATGATTTATAAATGTGAACTTCATTATTGTTTGGACAAAATGCGACCACTACAGAGCAGATAAAAAACATTAGCACAAGCGGCGTAAGATGGAGAACCTAAACACAGATTGGATATCATCATCTTTTTGCATTATTAGACAATTAGACAATGCAGAGTATCGTTTAATTGTAGGTACAGCGTTATCTTGAAGCAAGTTACCTTCTCCTTTTTGTAATTACAGCTTAACTATCCTCATGTCACATTAGAGAAATCTATTTCATTAATCAATGAAATGATTTTTTCTGTTTCCTATTAAAGAAAATGCAGACTATTGGCCAAACTTAGCAGCCGATCTGATAATAACCAGATCTCGTGGAGGAAATCAACAGCATAATCTACCCCATAAGACATAATGGTTATTGTATTTTAACCTGGGTGGAGGTTGAGCCCAAGTATCCTATCCTACTGTTCATCCCGGTATTGCTCAATAAAGCAAGCTAAATCTAGATCGCTGAAGCTGGATTGGTATCATTACCCTCTCTCTGATTGCTCAGAAAACAAAGATAAGCGATCTCAAGATATAAAATCCAGGCAAAGTATTTGTTGGACAGACGAAATACAGAAAAGTCGACATTTCTATTCCTTCTTGCTTGTACAAGACAGAATGAAGAAATTAGAGAAGCAAAGAAAAGGAGAAGGGTTCATTACTGGAGTGGTCAGGGCTCCAAGCATGGCAAGTGATGCACTCAGCGAACTGGTGAACTGCAATGGCTGTCATTATTTCCCTGCTCCAGTAGAGTATTGGAAATTCTCAGGAATCAACGACGGCTCGAAATTCAAGCTTCTAGGTGATTATCAATTGAAAATGCTACGGATTTTGAAGGTGAAAGTCGAAAAAGTGATTGAGAATTACGGCCGAGACGGAGATCTCAGAAACACGAATGCGATCCAAATGGGAAAGCGACCATGGCGAAAACCAGCAGGCGTGTGTATTAAGAAATATTCTCTCAGCACCCACGTAAATTTGTGAAATTAAACTTTTCTTTTTATTGTTAATCTATCTATTATAAATATCACAAATTATGTATAAAATAGATACTTATTCTTGGTGTCAAAAGTCAAATGTCAATCTCTCTATACCTGATTTATGTTGCTTTGTAAATACTCACTCTTAGAGACGGTTTATGCGCTAGGTTAAAGATATGATGTCTGGAGTTCACATGTTTGTAAAATTCATATATCTGTGAGTCTATATGTCTATATTTGAGGTGTAGAGTTATTTGATTTTGAGTTCATACGTCTGTATTTGGAGTACAAAGTTGAGTTCGTATATCTTGGTATCTAATGCAGTTTTTTGAACTCTAAATAATATATTTTTATGATTACTATTTTTGTTTTGAAACTTTTTTATTCAATAATTCTATACATCTTCATTTAAATAAAATATGGTTTGCAATTTTTTTCTTTTAATTTTCAAAATTTGTCTTTCTTTATTTATTTCTTTCTTTTTTGGACAATGAACAATAATTTACCCATTACATTTATTATAAAAATATGTTAAATAAAATGAGAAACTAAAGCGAAATCAAAACTTTTGATTCTAACTAATTTTTCTCCATGAATTTCTTAATCATCTTCTTCTTTTTTTTCTTCTTTCTATTGTTGCTGTATATTTTTACTATGTCATGATTTTTTAATTAAGTTTTCCCCATCATCGTAATAGCCAATGAAATGTCACCACATTTGTTCAACAGTTTCACTTTTATTTCCTCTAAATTTGGTGGATCATCAGAGAACAAATCTCTATTTTTCACTAATTCTTGTTGGAAAGTGTTCCAAGAATTTTTTTTTTCATTTTATGGTTTTTTGTCATATGTTACATATTTTTCAACTACATACATACTTTTCATCTAAATATTCTTAACACTCATTTGATATGTAAATTCATTACGTATAAACATTGCACTTAATGTAGACAAAATAATTTGTTTTATATAATCAACAACCCTACAACTTTAACAATCATTAGACTTATAATAGTCGAAAGTGGTTGTCAAAGTTGATTATTGAAGATGACTTTTACTGGAGTTTGTAGTCGGAGGTGGTTTTCGGAGCCTGAAGTTGGTCACATGAAGGTGTATTGGAGTTGGTTATCGAAGTTTATCATTAGAGGTGGTTTTCAAATCCGGGAGTTGGTCAAGTGAAAGTGATCGTCAAAGTTGATCATCAAAGATGATTTTCGCTAGAGATTGTAGTCGAGGGTAACTATCGAAGCCCAAAATTAGTCGCATGAAGATGGTATTAGAGTTGATTGTCAAAGTTTGTCGTCAAAAGTGATTGTCAAAGGCTCAAGTTGGTCGTTGGAGTTGCTCGCTCAAAGGTGATCATCAAAATTTGTAGTCAGATGTGGTTGTCGGAGCCTACGAAGGTGGTCGTCGAAGTTGGTCATCAAAGTTTGTTGTCGAAGCCAATTGATCGTCGGAGTTGGTAGCACGAAGGTGGTCACCAGAGTTGGGCATCGGAAGTGTTGTCGGAGGCCAAATTTGGGTTTCGGAGTTGGTCGTGTGAAGGTTGTCGGAGCTCGGAGGTTGATCGTCGGAGTTGTAATCAAGGTGGTTGTCAGAGTCCAGATTTCATCACCGAATTTTTCATCGGAGGTGGTTGTTGGACCCGAAATTGATCACCCAGTTGTCATCACAGAGTGGTTGTCAGAGCTCAGAGTTTTTCATCAGAGGTGGTTGTCGGAGCTCGGAGTTAGTTCTTAGAGTGTGATAATGGCCGATGGGTAGAGCCATCAAAAACATCGAAAACATGGGAAGAAGGAAATTGGAGTGAGTTGGTAAAATAAACCAACTCAAACTCCACCAACATTTAAAGTTAGTGAGCCAAATATGAGTTGGTGTATTATACAACTCAACTCAACTCAGCTCATATTGGTGAGCCAAACGCCCTCTTATTGTCCAAATAAACCACCTCCTACTTGTCATTTTGTCTATAAATAAAGGCATTTCGGTGAGCTTGAAACACACACATACATTGGTGAAATCTAAAAAAAAATTTGGAGAAAGTGGAAGATTTTGGAGACTTTTTTAATTTCTTATTTTTCTTGTATTTTCTTGTATTTATATTCTTATATTATTATTTATTTTAATAATATAAATTAGTATTAGGGGTGTTTCAAAAAACCTGATAAACCCGATCAACACCGGACTATCCAACCCAAAACTGCAAGGGTTGGGTGGGTTAGATTTTTATTTTAGGTTGGGTTGAGTTAAAAATGTTAAAAAAATATTAAATTCGGTTGGGTCTGGGGTTACCCCATTTCAGGGTTGGGTTAACCCGACCTGCATATATATATAATATTATATATAAGTTAAAAATAGTCCAATTAAAAAAAAAAAAAAAACCCCGGTCGACCCAACCAACCCAACCCGGAAATTTGGAATTGGTTTGGGGTTGGACCTTCCAAAAAAGAACTAATATGGTTCATTATTAGTCAATCCGAATTTTTGGGTTGGTCCACAAAAATCTTCTAACCCGGCCCAACCTGGACTATGTACACCCCTAATTAGTATCCATGTTCCCGTTGTGCTCCTCAAGTTCACAATATGTTATTAGCACGAGCTTCTTTCATTTCCCCCACTAAAAGTAGGTCTTAAAGTGTTGCCATGACAAACCTTATGAAATTAGAATTTGTAGCCATAATCCACCTGGATGCTATGAACATTGGGAAAAAAATTAAAGAAGGAAATACGACATCTAGTCAGGACAAAGTAAAAGCTATGATTTTCTTTCACAATCATCTCCACGAGGGATTGAAAATGGAATATCTTACAATAAAAGATCCCCGTATCTTGTGAAAAAAATTTAAAAAAGAGATATGATCATAAGAAAGTACTTATTCTTCCAAAAGCTCATTATGAATGGATGCATTTGAGGCTCCAAGATTTTAAATCAAGTGATTACAATTCCGCATTTTCTAAAATCAATTCGAAATTGTTGTTATGCAAATAGAAAATTACTTATGCTGATATGTTAGATAAGACATTTTCTATATTTCATGTCTCGAATATGATCCCGCAGCAGCAATATTGAGAGAAAGTTTTAAACAATATTATGAACTAATTTCATGTCTTCTCTTGGCCGAACAAAATAATGAGTTATTGATGAAGAACCACGAATCTTGACCAATTGGAACAACACCATTCCTTGAAAGTGAATATTGTGAATGTTAATAAATGTGGTCGAGGTCATGGTTATGGTCAAGGTTGTTGAAGGAACTTTTAAACAAGAACATCCATGAGCGGCAACGGATCTTTCCGATTTCATTGTGACAGAATTGCCACACATACATTCTAACAAACAGATATGCATCGTAACACTAATTACTAGCATGCTTTAACAAATAAAATACAAAAGACTGAGTGAACGTACCAGTTGAAGACAATCTTCACTCAAATCAATCCAGCAGAAGCGAACTTTTCTACGTTCCTTATCGCCTAATAACACCACAGTCGTCTACATGATCGGCAGTGCATGAACCAACAGCAACCGGGGACGACACCACCACTTAAGGCCCTCGGTATTCTTGGAGTGAAGATCCAAAGGGGTGGACTTTGATGGAATTGGTAGAGGGAGGAGGAAAAGACGATCGTGCAGTACGAACAAGCAAGTGGGAGATAATAGAAGATTATCGTATAGTCGGGTGCTTGTTGTTTAGGTTGGGGTACATGATCGCTGTCTCTTATACACATCTAGATGTGTATAAGAGACAGAGGGTGGACTTTGATGGAATTGGTAGAGGGAGGAGGAAAAGACGATCGTGCAGTACGAACAAGCAAGTGGGAGATAATAGATTACGAACAAACAATTGGAAGATAGTAGATGATTATTGTATAGTCGGGTGCTTGTCGTTTAGAAAAAGGTACATGATCGTACAGGTTTTGCTAAGCAATCATCTAGCAAATGGTAGGCGATCATTTAGGTCTACTTGGCATGCTAAACGATCTTTTAGTCATCGCAGGCAATCGTTTAGTGCGTGGGTGTGCGATCGTTTAGGATGATGGGTGCTATTGCATAGGCTCTCAATGCTAAGCGATCGTATGGATTCACACTGTGAGTGGTTTTTTTTGCCTATCTTACAAAAATGAAAACAATTTTCATTTTATTCTTCAGTTACAAGAATTGAATTTGAACTTCCCACTTTCGCATAATTTTAGAGAATTACTCGGCCAATTATCTCATAACCGCCTAATTAATTAAACAATGAATATAATCATATTATATTCTTAACCTATAGTTTGATATCATATATCTACTATAGTATTTTCTTCCCTACTTGATATAAATCATATTTATATCTAACTTCCTCCAAAATAATGTATCTCATACATTTAGTCAATTATATTATATATAATTAACCAGTTCAATTATATCATATATAATCAAACTCCCTCTTGTCAATTTGAAAATTTCAAACTGGCCCAAAAACTGATTCTTAACTTTATCCAAGCTACCAAGGGGACCTTATAGACCTATGGTTCGAAGCTCCAAAGGTACGTGAATAGCTGACTAAACTTTTTAGCCACGAGATCCATCATCTGTTAACTGCCAGACATTCCACTAAAGACCAATAGTTGAACTCTTCTTACCACAAATATATTTCTGTGTCTATCGGATATAACCAATCATGAGTACGATGACCCTTCACAGATGCTCGTAAGTACAGCTGGGCCAATTTACCATTTTACCCCTATAGTTACATCTCACTCCTTAAGTACCACTGATCCCTCTAATGAACAATACAATATAGTCCAACTATGTGTGAACAACTCCTGCCCCAAGAGAAGATGTGTGGTGCCACATCGTTCAAGCCCTGGAATTAGCTCTTAAGGGAGCTATCTATTTACTTATCTCTGCTTTGGGAAAGGTGTGAATTCCATCTTGTGTAGCTGAGTTCTCAGCTCCCAAATTAGACGAATCCCTAAAGTGGTAGGTTTGAGTCGGCAACCTGGCCACTCGTACCCATTTAANCTGAGTTCTCAGCTCCCAAATTAGACGAATCCCTAAAGTGGTAGGTTTGAGTCGGCAACCTGGCCACTCGTACCCATTTAAATCAAAGGACTGCCCTCAATAGCAGAAGTTCCCAACTCACTCAGGATTGAGGTCCTCATTCTAGTGAAGTGAAGTCTCTATCATGAACGGTGTTATATAATGAGATGTTAACATTTCGTGGTTAGGTCTTATACAAACTCTTTGTATAGGACGCCTCTACTCACATGTCCTCTACACGAATGATCAGGATCAGACCATCTGTGATAAGTCACAACACTTGTGGCCATTCCACAAAGCGGGCCGCATCCGTAGCATTACCAGGATAAGGTTTCTCTCTTATATTCATATACTACAGACCATTTTGATTATCACTTAAGACATGATTCACTTGTATGTCACCACATACATGCTTAAGTTACATACAGATAACCAGGGATTTTAGGTTTATTGATTTGTGGTAAAGCAAATAAAACATTCAATTAAGCAAAAAAAGAAGTGAAGTAAAATATCATATATTATACATCACAAATGTTCGTACAAATTGTTTACAAACTACAGGACACGAGACTTTAGGGCATCAACCCCAACAATCTCCCACTTGTCCTAAAACGAAGGTGGTATATAAAAACTAGTACAAAACAATAAACTAAAAGCTCAGTACAAGAAAATCTCCCATTTACCCTAGTCCAGCTGTGAGTGATCCTGTAGACCCATGCTCTGAAGGTAACCCTCAAACACTATAGCCATGAGAGCCTCCATAAACGGGTCAGCAACATTGTGCTCCGAAGAAATCTTTGTGATGATCATGTCCCCTCGATGCATTATCTCGCGAATTAGGTAATACTTCCGCTCTATATGTTTGTCGTGCCTGTGACTCCTAGGCTCCTTGGAGTTCGCCACTGTGCCATTATTATCACAATAGAGGGTAATGGGCTTAGACATATCTGGAAGAACTTCCAGTTCTGTCAAGAACTTTCAGAGCCAGACGACCTCTTTAGCAGCATCACAAGCCGCTACGTACTCCGCCTCTATAGTGGAGTCGACGATGCACTCCTACTTAATGCTTTGCCACACTACAGCTCATCCGTTAAGAGTAAAGACTGACCCTGAAGTGGACTTACGAGAGTCCCTATCAGTCTGAAAGTAAAAATCTGTGTATCCAATAAGGATCAAATCCCTAGATCCATACACGAGCATGTAGTCTCTCATTCTTTGAAGATACTTGAGGATGTTCTTCACTACTGTCTAGTGACCTTGGCCTGGATTAGACTGATACCTACTGACTATGCCCATAGCGTAGTAGATGTCTGGTTGAGTATAGAGCATCACGTATATTAAACTGCCAACGGCAGACGCATATGGGACCGTCTCATTTCCTCAACCTCTTGAGGTGTCTTAGGATACATGTCCTTAGACAAAGTAACTCCATGCCTAAATGGCATTAGGCCCCTCTTGGAGTTCTGCATCGAGTACTTGAGCAACATTTTGTCAATGTACGATGCTTAAGACAATGCTAGGAATTTGTTCTTACGATCCCAAAAGATCTATATATCCAGAACAAACTGAGCCTCTCCCAAATCTTTCATTTGGAATTGGGTCGCTAGCCAGTTCTTAACTATAGTTAGTAGACCTACATCATTCCCAATGAGTAGTATACCATCTACATACAACACTAAGAATACTATTGAAGTGTTGACGATCTTCTTGTAGACACAAGGTTCATCAACGTTCTGGTCAAAGCCATCTGATTTGATCGCAATATCAAACTGTATATTCCAAGATTTAGATGCCTGTTTCAGCTCATAAATGGACCGATTCAGCTTGCAAACCTTTTACTCTTGACCTTGGGCTATGAATCCCTCGGGTTGCATCATGTAAATGGTCTTCTCAAGATTGCCATTAAGGCCGTCTTGATGTCCATTTGTCAGACCTCATAATTATAATAAGCTCCAATGGACAGGAGGATGCAGATCGACTTTAACATGGCAACAGGCGAGAAAAGTCTCCTCATAGTCGACTCCCTCTACCTGGGTATAACCTTTTGCCATAAGTTGAGCCTTGAAGGTCTGTACCTTCCCATCAACACCCCATTTGCGCTTGTATATCCATTTACAACCTATAGGTCTTGCCTCATCAGGCTGATTTACAAGATCCCATATTGAGTTGAAGTACATCGACTCCATCTCGAGATCCATGGCCTAGACCCATTCATCCCAGTCTACATCCTCCATTTCCTTCTGATAAGACAACGGATCCTCAACGTCGCCATCTACTACCATAGCAAGGATTTTCGTGAAACCCAGATAGCGAACGAGCGGGTTTGCAACCCTCCCACTGCGTCAAGATTCCCTCAACTCTTGAGGTGGAACCAACCTACTAGATGAACTACCATCAATAACTCTTGCTGATGAAGCAGGCTCTTCAACAACTCTTGTTGAAGTTTCAGTAGTTTCATTAGAAAACTCATGCAACACGACTTTACTTCGTGGACTGTGCTCCCTAATATGATCTTCCTCCAGGAAAGTAGTGTTCGTGGAAACAAACACCTTATTTTCTGATGGATCATAAAAATAACCCCTTTAAGTACCTTTGGGGTAGTCTACAAAGAGACATAACCTCGACTGTGGTTCCAACTTCTTAGGATTTGCCTCAAGCACATGTGCAGGGCAACCCCAAATGCGGAAGTGATGTAAACTAGCTTTATGTCTGTTCCACAACTCCATAGGTGTTCTCGTAACACTTTTGGAGGGAACACAGTTGAGTATGTATACCGCAGTCTCCACTACAAAACCCCAAAACGAATCCGGTAAGGAAGCATAACTCATCATNAGTTGAGTATGTATACCGCAGTCTCCACTACAAAACCCCAAAACGAATCCGGTAAGGAAGCATAACTCATCATCGAACGAACCATGTCCAACAAGGTTCTCTTTCTCCTTTTCGCTACCCCATTTTGCTAAGGTGTACCCGGCGCTGAGAGTTAGGAAACGATTCCATGTTCTATCAAATAGTCCTGGAATGCCGAGTCCAAAAACTCTCTACCTCGATCCGATCGAAGTGTTTTAATCCGTCTATCCAATGCATTTTCAACTTTAGCCTTGAACTCTTTGAACTCTTTAAAGGATTTAGACTTCTGTTGAATAAGATAAATATACCCATACCTACAGTAATTATCAGTAAAACTGATAAAATACTCATAGCCACCTCGGGCTCGCACATTTATAGGACCATAAATGTCATAATGTACTAACTCAAAAGGCTTTTTGGCTCGATAACCTTTTCCAGTAAAAGGTCTTTTAGTCATATTACCCTCAAGGCAAGATTCACACACCGGTAAAGAATTTTCTTCTAACTCACTTAGAAGTCCATTATTCACCAATCGCTCAATCCTATTGAGATTGATGTGCCCTAATCGAAGGTGTCAAAGTTGGACATTTTCTTTTGGAGAAATTCGTTGACATTTAGATTGAGTTACAACAGTTTTAAACAACTCAATGTTATGGAGGGAACTTATGGCTAACGGTCTTAATACATACAAGTTACTTTTCAGATGCGCTGTACAAATATTAACACCATCTTTATTTATAAACATTATCCACATTAAAAGAAAGAGTGTATTTACATTGCAACAAGCACTTTACAAAAATAAAGTTCCTCTTAAGTTCAGGAACAATATATATATCATGTAAAACTAGAAACCTATTATGTAAAGATAACTAGATCCCTCCCACTACCACAGCTGAGACGACGTGCTTGGTGCCTACTCGCATCATCATCTCACCAGCATCCAACTGTCACCAGGATCTAATTCCTTGAAAAGAAGAACAAACGTGATTAGTGGCGCCCGAATCAATTATCCAGGTAGAATCATCATTCTCCACTAAACAAGTTTCAAGTACAAGTAAATCATATTTACCTTTATCTTCCTTGGCCTTAGCCTTGGCGGAATTCCTTTCCTTCAGCCAGCGAGGACAGTTCTTCTTCTAGTGCCTGTCTTGATTGCAGTGGAAACATTTTTCCTTTTTCAACTGGCGGCAGACGCCTTCTTAGGGCGACAAGTGGCAGGTTAGTAGGCACCTTCCCTATCCCCTTACCACCTTTCTTCTTCTTCTTCCATTTTATAGAGTTAGAAGTAGAAGGTGCAGACTTTATTCCTGAGGTTGAACCTCTACAGAACATCCTTGAAGATGAAGTAACATTTGCCTCAGCCTTCTTCCTCTCCTTACTTTTCAGTAAAGATTGGTAGGTCTGCAACTCGTTGAGGAGAGTTGTAAGGGTGTATTTCACTTTGTTAAGAATCACATAGCTAACAAAGTGCAGGAAGCTTTTCGACAATGAATGCAGGATTATGCTAACCTGGTTGCCCTTATCGATAGTAGACCCATTCAACTCCGCCACATTGAAGTGGACCATCATGTTAAGCACATGTTCACGAACAGGGGTGCCTTCTTCCATTTTGGAGTTGAATATATACTTAAGAGCCTTGTGCTTGAGCTATTCAGACGGTTGTCCAAACATCCCCCGCAGGGTCTCCATGATCTCACGCACTTAGACCATAGGCTCATGCTTTTTGGCCAAAACATCATTAAGACTTGCCAAGATATAGGCTCGGGCCTTCTCATTTGCCTGTGTCCATCGCTCATATGCCTCTTGAACATTTCGAGCAACATTCAGAGTTGGAATAGGAGGACAGGCCACTGTAAGAGCAAACATGAAATCCTGATGATTAAAATTGTCGTGATCATGGTTTCCATGTTGAAAAATTATCGCCAGTTAATTTCTCGGCACTAAGCAAAGCTATTGTGGCTGTGGCCATTTTAAAACTTGTTGAAAAACGAACAAAACTTTTATTAGATTTTGCTAAACCACATTTTAACCAATTAATTTTGCAAAACAGTTTCAAGTACCCTAAGTGAAAGATTTCTATTTTGCAATGATGCCCCAGCGAGGCAGGACAATCGTCACCGGTGGGGTGATTAGATGTCCCTTCACTGGATGAGACCTTCTCAACCATTAGGTAGAACCAACTCTTGGAACGGAACCTAACAACCACCATTTATTTGGTCCAGAACTATTAACCTTTAACAATTCTACGTTAAGTGTGACCCCTCGCTTTCGGTGCCAGAGTCCTGGCCTAATGAGCCCACCGTAGGGAAGAAGCAGATTAGGACAAGAAACTAAGTAACCTTATCCTCTTACAGGAGATCAAATAAAGAAACGTGCAAAACTGCCATCCTAGAGGGGGACACTCTCAGGGTACCTTGAGGTGATGCACAAAAACTTTATTCAATCCAACGAGGGAGACCGTGGTATATGCTGTCTCACTTCTCGCTCCCACTTACTATGAACACTCTCTCCACCCACCTTGATATTGACCTACCCAAACACCATCCTTTAGGGGGACACTCCCAAGGTGCCAGAGGTCGAGGGTAAATCTCACAGTGTGGACTATATAGGAGAAATGTGAAAGGTTTAAATGAAGCATCATATGCCCCAAGTACCTCCCACTGAATGTTCTACCTAAGGGTTCATTAACCTAAACAACTTGGCTCTGATACCAATTGAAGGAACTTTTAAACAAGAGTATCCATGAGCGGTAGCTGATCTTTCCAATTTCATTGTGACAGAATTATCACACATAATTGAATTCGAACTTCCCACTTTTGCACAATTTCAGAGAATTACTCAGCCAATTATCTCATAACCGCCTAATTAATTAAATAATGAATATAATCATATTATATTCTTAACCTATAGTTTTGATATCATATATCTACTATAGTATTTTCTCTTCTACTTGATATAAATCATATTTATATCCAATTTCCTAAAAAATAATGTATCTCGTATATTTAGTCAATTATATCATATATAATTAACCAGTTCAATAATATCATATATAATTGAACTCCCTTTTGTCAATTTGAACATTTTAAACTGACCCAAAAACTGATTCTCAACTTTATCCAAGCTACCAAGGGGACCTTATGAACCTATGGCTCGAAGCTCCAATGGTATGTGAATAACTAACTAAACTCTTTAGCCACGAGATCTACCATCTGTTAACTGCGAGGCATTCCACTAAAGAACAACAGTTGAACTCTTTTTACTACAGATATATTTCTGTATCCATCGGATATAACCAATCATGAGTACGATGACCCTTCATAGATGCTCGTAAGTACAACTGGGCCAATTTACCATTTTGCCCCTGTAGTTACATCTCACTCCTTAAGTACCACTGATCCCTCTAATGAACAATACAACATAGTCCAACTATGTGTAAACACCTCTCGGACCAAGTGAAGATGTGTGGTTGATGATGAAAATTAGCGAATGCAATTATGTGATGCATGTCTTAAGGTATGCGTTAATACTTATGGGTCAGTGGTCATGAGTTGGAATGAAACTATGTGTTAACGAATGTATGCGATGACCATGCATTCTCGTTACAAGTTTTCTTATGCTCGCACCAAGTATAACGCGAATGCAAGTTTCTCGGGTGATCCGTGGTCGAACTTAGGGACTTGTAACTAAATGCTATGCGGTAATGTGTTTGCAGTGGTTGAATAAAAGAATGATGGGGGTGTTAAGCTACAACCTACTCCTACTCCTAACTAACAGACAAAACAATGAGAATATGAATGAGAGATAGAGACACGACAACTATTGACGCATAGTAAATGGATGGAAAATAGATAAAATGTGAGGATATCTTCATCGCAACTCTTAAGATTGACCGCAAGGGTAACCTCGGCCAACGCAAGCTATGCGATCGTGCTACACACATTCGTGCCTAAATCTAGGATGTATGCGATGTGTATGCGAAGTGTTGAAAGGCCTTATTCCTAAGTCTCTATTCTTGCTCATGTGCTCTCACACATAAACAAGATGACCGCATACCGCCACCGTATCCTTCTTCTTAGACGCATGAAATATCCTCTCTGTAGGGTGCATACGCTGTGTAATAGCAAATTGAACTTATTCCTAAGTTCCCCATTGTTGCTTATGCATTCCAATCCGCTCTCTCGAGTCTTAGATTTGGATTTTAGACTACTCTTCCAAGTATGCCTAAATGATGAATGATGTGCTCATAAAACAAGGTAATCACATAAACCTGGCTGACGCAAGATTATTCCCATCTCTAGTAAACACTGGCTTACATTGCTTAATACGACCAACCACTTACCCTCCCGGGTAGTTAATTGTTACTGACTTTACTCGTAGACAAGCGTTGTGTTCGCCTATAGACAGGCGTTGCTACAGTTTCACACTAACCAAATAAGGTTTTCTTACACACTCGCACAACACACACCTTCCAGTGGTTTGCTACATGCTTCATATCTCTAATCCGCATGATTAAGTATGCGATACTCTAACAGTCTCAATAAGTGATATAATGAATGTTAAAGGTGATGTCAATTACTCAACAACTAAAATTCCGTGGACGCAATATGCGATGCATGTTCTTATATGTTGATTGTCATGTGTCAATGGTCATGCATTGGAATGACTATGCGTTAACGAATGTATGCGATGACCATGCGTCCTGTCATAAGTTTTCTTGTGTTCAAGCCAAGTATAACGCAAACGCAAGTTTCTTAGATGATCCGACGTCGAACTTAGGGACTTGTAGCCAGATGAATGCGGTAATGTGCATGTGGTGGTTGAACAAAAGAATGGATGGGAGGTTTCTATGCTAACACTACTCCTACTCCTAAGTAACAAACAATGTAATGAGAATATGAATGAGAGGTAGAGACTCGACAACTTTTGACATGAAGTAAATGGATGGAAAAATAGATAAAATGTGGAGATGTCTTCATTGCAACCCTTAAGAGTGACCGCAAGGGCAACCTTAGTCAATGCAAGCCATGCAATCATGCTACATACACTTGAGCCTAACTCTAGGATGAATGCGATGTATCTGTGATATTGCTGGAAATCCTATGCTTGCCTAAACCTCCATAACCTGCTCACGTGCTCTCGCCGCATGAGCGTGCTAGCCGCATACCATCGTATCCTAGTTCCTGGACGCATGCAATATCCTATCCATAGGGTGCATACGCTGTGTGATAGCAAACAAAACTTTTCTCTAAGTTCCCCATTCTTGCCTATGCATTCCAATCCGCTCTCTCGAGTCTTAGATTTGGGTTTTAGACTACTCTCTCAAGTATGCCTAAATGATGAATGATGCGCTCATAAGACAAGGTAACCCCATGAACTTTGCTGACATAAGATTATTCCTATCTCTAGTGAACAATAACTTACATTGCTTAATGCGACCAACCACTTACCCTCTCGGGCAGTTAGTTGTTGCTGACTTTACTCATAGACAAGCATCGTGTCTGCCTATAGACAAGCGTTGCTATAGCTTCACACTAAGAAAATAAGGTTTTCTCACTCACGCAACGCACACCTCTCGGTGGTTTACTACATGCTTCATTTTCTTTTCTCCCCTTTGAAGACTTCCCTATCTTGCATGTCCTCTGTTAGGCTCTCTTTCACTCGCATAACAGTCTCAAATAACTGAAAAAAATCAGTTCAGTTAATTGTAGCAGTAACGGGAGTCCATATCTCCCTCCTCAAACCACTCTCAAAATTTCTACATTTGTCTTTCTCTTCAGCTATGATCATAGAGGTATACTTGGATAATTTGGTATACTTCTGCTTGTAATCAACAACTGTCATATTACCTTGAATGAGCCTCAGGAGCGTGTTCCTCTTCACCTCACGATATGAATTAGGATAATATTTATCTTCAAAAATTATTTTAAACTCATCCCATGCCATTTCTTCTTATCTATTTCTTCTAGAATCAATCACTCTCCACCGTTGCTAGCACGTTTCTGTAGCAAAAGTACTGCCAACTTGACCTCGATCCTCAAGGCATCTAGTTACTTGAAAACATTTCTTTAACTAAATTAACCATGCCTCAACATCTGCGGGGTCAGTAATACCTTTGAAAACAATGGCACCTAATGCCTTCATTCTCTTAATGCCATACTTCTTCTCAGGATCTGCCAGTACCGATCCTACACTAGCTGCCAATCTCTGAACGATTTTATCAAAGACTCTATCCTCCATCTGAGGATCTTCTTTGACCTTAGAGGTACTAGACTTTCAACATGTAGAAGAAATTAAGGATCTAAGCACTCTAACTACATCAATTTTTAGGTAAAAAGCATGCATGTTCATGGTTTTCAATATATTAGGGTTTTTGATGAATACCTTTGATGTTTCCTCCGAATTTCTTGAATTCACCACGAATTTCTTCTTCAATCTATATAGTAGACCACTACAAGAGTCTTCTCTACTAAGCTCAGGCCTTAGATTGAGTGGTGGAACTCAAATTGAGAGGGAATTTGGTGTAATTTGGGAGTTGGAATGAAGAAAGAAAACCAGAAAATTTTCACCTTTTCCATTTCAGATTGCATTCCTTAGATTTAGTTTCATATAATGTTAATCTCTCATTGAAGTGTTCTAATGGATTGGGTATATTTATTTACTTGGGTATATGTCGGCTAAAACATCCTAAGTCTAAGTGAATTATCCAAGTATAATGATTATAATTGGATTTTAACCTACGATGTCTAAGTGATAAAACCATTTTATTACCTCATATCGCTCACGCATGCTCATAAGACCAAGTTTAGCAGGTGTAGAAAACTTGAAAAACTTGGAAAAATCCACTTTCCAAATTTTTAAATAAATTTTCTTTTAAATTAATTTTAATTTTCAAAAAAATAAAATTAAAATAAAACTTAAAATTTTGAATTTGAATTCTCAAATTCTAATTTTATTTAAAATACTTTATTTTAAATAAAATTTAATTAAACAAATTTAATTAATTTTAATAATTAATTTAATATCAAATATTAAATTAATAAAACACCTAATCTATACGTGAATCACTATTCATGTACTTGATATTTAAATCAAATTTATATATTTCCAACTTTCCAATTCCGTTTAATTTATAAATTAAACGTTTAATGATATCAAATATAACAATCCAAACCCTAAACTGTATTTGAACATTTCAAATTCCATCAACACGCTATTCTAAGGTTTAATCATTTTATGAGCTAGTAGAAGAACCTATGGACCTACAGATCATAAGCTACAATGATTTGAGATTAATTGGCTAAACTCTTTAAATCGAATTAATCAATATTCGTTAACTACCGAGATATCATACCACTATAGCTTAGTGGTTGCACTCTCCTTATTATAGATATATTTCTATCCACATGATTTACCCATAATCAGTAAGTCGATCCTTCACAGCTTGTTCGTATTAACAGCAAGGTCAAAATTATCTTTTTACCCATGTAATACATCTTGCTCTTTAAGTCTCCACTGATCCTCCAATGAACAATTGATTTATGGTCCTACCAATAAACTGAGTCCCTCTCAGCCATAGAGAGAGCAGGGCCCCTTTGTTCAAGACTAGGAGTCAATACATAAGGGAACAACCTATTTGCTAACCCTAAAATAGGTAGGAGCGAGTTCCGTCTTGCAGGACTATGTCCCTAGCTATCTATCCAGTCTTACCCCTAAAATGGAAGGCTTATTGAGTGGCGATGTTGAGCCACTCTCACTCATGCAGATTAAAGAATAATCCCGAATAAACAGAAGTTTATAGTTAGCTCAAGATTAAGATCGAGCGACCCTAGGTCATCAAATTCAAATAGTCAGTTTTAACAGTAAACGGTCTTTATAAAGAAAAAGTGACTATTTTGTGTCCAATCTTATGAAAAACATCTTTTGCATAGGATGCCTCCACTCACGTATCTCCATATGAACGACGTTGGAATTACATCGTTTGTATCAATATACAAAGCGAACCACATCCATAATATCCCCAGGATAAGGTACCCAACCCTATCTATATACTTATAGATCGTTTTGGTTATATACTAAAACTTGATCCACTCTTATGTCTCTACATAAAGTTTAAGTATTCATGTTATAACCAAGGATTAGTTTATTGGATTTAGGAATTTATAAATACAATTTACAAATTCAATAACACCTTTATTAAAAGAAATCTCAATAACATTTTTATTGTAAAATTGAATTTATTAAATGATTACAAACTGCGAGCTTTAGGATATTTCCCAACATGTGCCTTGTCCATATAAAATCTTTTAAAAAAATTTCCTGTATAAGTTGATTGATGAACAAATATCTCATCTGCTGAATGCTCAATTCATAAATCAAGACAAAATTTTGTTTTTCCGAGATCTTTCATCTCAAATTCTTTCTTAAGATATTATATTACCTTTAAAGGCTCTTCAGGAGTTCCAATTATATTTAAGTCGTCAACATATACAGTTATAATAGCAAATCTTGACTATGATTTCTTTATAAAAACACACGAATATATTGGATTGTTTTGATATCCTTCTCTCAACAAATATCTACTCACGTGATTATATACCATATTTGTCTTGATTGTTTCAATCCATATAACGATCTCTGTAACTTTATTAAATACAGTTCCCGAGAATTTGATTTATATGTTTTAGGTACGTTAAATCCTTTTGGGATTCTCATATAAATATCATTGTCAAGAAATCATAAGATGCATATCAAGACTTTCATACATAATCAGGCCAATTAAACATCTTAAATTGCATCCACCACTGGAGAATATGACTCTTCATAATCAATACCAGGTCTTTGTGAGAAACCTTGTGCAACTAGTCTTGCTTTATATCATGCGATCACATTATTTTCATTTCTTTTTCTCACAAATACTCATTTATATCCCACGGGTTTGACACCTTCTAATGTCTGAACTATTGGTCCGAAAACCTGACGTTTTGAACGTGAGTTTAATTATGCCTTGATTGCATTTTTCACGAAAACCAATCTTTTCTATGTCGACATTCTTCAACAGATTTTGGTTTAGAATCCTCATTTTTAGATATAATATCAAGAGCAATATTATACACAAAAATGTTGTCAATAACTACATCAGTCCGATTCCATCTTTTTCCTGTCATGACATAGTTTATTGAAATCTCAATATTATCTTTAGGCATTTCACCTTCTTCACTAATTCGACTATTAGTCATGTCCAGGGTTTCTTCATGGATATTTACATCCTCAACCAAGTCTTTTTTACTATTTTCGATCTTTCTTTTTCCAGGATTTTTATCTTTGGAACCCACTGGTCTACCACGCTTCTAGCGTGTTCCGACTCATTAGTGACAATTTGTCGTGTTTGTATATCAATTTTTTATGGGATATTTGCAGCTAGTATATGTGACTTAGTTACTTTCTTTGCATCTATAAATGCATTTGGTAATTGATTTGCTATATTTTGCAAATGAATTATTTTCTGAACTTTAAGTTCACATTGATTTGTACGGGGATCTAAATGAGATAATAATGATACATTCCATGTAATTTCTTTTTCCAAATTTTGAATTCATCCCGCTAATGTTGGAAAATTTGTCTCATTAAAATGGCAATCATCAAATCATGCAGTAAATACATCACTCGTTAGGGGTTCAAGATATTTGATAATTGATAGAGAATCATATCCAACATATATTTCTAACCTCCTTTGAGGACCCATCTTAGTATGTTGTGGTAGAGCAATTGGAACATATATTGTACATCCAAAAATTCTCATATAAGAAATATTTAGCTCATGGCCATAAGCTAATTGTAATGACGAGTACTTATGATAAGCTATTGGTCATATAAGTAATGCTGAATGCAAAATAGTATGTCCTTATACAGATCTAGGAAGATTAGCTCTCATAAGTAATAGTCTTGCAATTAATTGCAAACGTTTTGTAAATGATTCTACTAAACCATTTTGTGTATAAACATGAGCTACAAAATGTTTAGTACTTATCCTACTTGATATGCAATAATTATCAAAAGTTTGAGATGTAAATTCACCAGCATTATCAAGACGAATAGTCTTAATTGTATCATCAGGAAATTATGCTCTTAACTTAATTATTTGAGCAAGTAATCTTGTAAATGCAAGATTTCGACTTGATAATAAGCACCCATGTGACCATCTACTAGATGCATCTATTAATACCATAAAATATCTAAATAGTTCACTTGGTGGATTAATAGGTCCATATATATCACCATGAATTCTTTCCAAAAATGCTGGTGATTTAGTTTCCACTTTAGCTGATGATGGTATAATTATTAATTTGCCTTAATAGCAAGCACCACAAGATAAATCATTAAATTGAAGAATCTTCTGGTTCTTCCATGGATGTCCATTTGAATTCTCAATAATTCTTCTCATCATTATAGATCCTGGATTATCCAATCTGTCAAACCAAATAGAAAATATATTTGGATTTATGAACTTTAGGTTCATTGTTGCATATGTTTCAATTACTCGTATATGAGTATGATTCGATCCAGAAGATAAAACGGCCAACTTTTTCAATATACATTTTTCTTTTGTGATAGAGATAATATACAGATATTCCACATTATTCTTATTATCAGTCTCAATATGATAACTATTGCAATGTATATCTTTAAAACTTAGTAGATTTCTTTTTTATTGACTAGAGAACAATGCATTGTCAATTATAAATTTTGTTCCTCTAGGCAAAATAATATTTATTTTTCTAAAACCTTCAATCAAGTTTGCAGTACATGATAATGTATTTACTTTTACTTCTAGCATTGTCAATTTGGAAACGTATTTGTTACTTGTAAGTATTGTGTGTATAGTTGCACTACCTGCCAAACATAGATCTTCTTTGCTCATTTTTTAACCACACAACATATGGAAATGATCTAGGTTCTTTTATTAAAAGAAAATAATTACAATAAGAAAAACAACATTTGGAATATACAAAAGTTAACATTTACTAAGAGGAAAAGAATATAAATATGGATAAAAAAAATAACAACATTAAGTCTAGATATTTTCAAATTCAAAATAAACACTTGATGTTCCATCAACTTTGCTAATCTTCTCTTCTGTGTCAATCTTCTTTTCAAGAGATTCAAAGAAATCTACCACATCTAAATTTGTCACATTGGATGGGTCAAATATATCATTGTCCTAGTATGCAAAATTTGCTTCCACATTTTTTCCTTTTTCCTTTAGGGAAGCTTGATATAGATCAACTAAGTATTTCGATGTACGACAAATATGTGACCAATGCCCAATCATACCACATCGGAAGTATTTTTGTTCATCAACTTTTAAGTTCTTATTAGGTAGAGCTTTTCCTTTATTATCATCATATCGTGTGGTTCTCTTGAAATTTGGATTATTATAACATCCACCACGAAAAGAAAAATTATGTCTTCCTCTATCACAGTCACAACTGTTGGGGTTGATGCTCTAAAGTCTCGTGTCCTGTAGTTTGTAGACAGTTTGTATGAACACTTGTGATGTATAATATATGATATTTTACTTCACTTATTGATTTTGCTCAATTGAATGTTTTATTTTCTTTACCACAAACCAGTAAACCTAAAATCCCTGGTTATATGTATGTAACTTAAGCATATGTGGTGACCTACAAGTGGATGATGTCTTAAGTGATAACCAAAATGGTTTGTAGTATACGGATATAGGAGGGAAACCTTATCCTGGTAATGCTATGAATGCGCCCGCTTTGTGGAATGGCCATAAATGATGTGACTTGTCACAGATGGTCTGGTCCGGATCATTCGTGTAGGGGACATGCGAACAGGGGCGTCCTATTCAAAGAGTTTGTATAAGACCTAATCACGAAGTGCTAACGTCTCCTTATATAACATTGTTCATGACAAAGACTTCATTTCACTAGGATGACCATAGGTAACATGACCTCAATCCTGAGTGACTTGGGAACTCTTGTCATTGAGGGTGGTCCTTTAATTTGCATGGGTGCGAGTGGCAAGGTCGTCGACTCAAACCTACCACTTTGGGGATTCATCTAATTTGGGAGTTAGGAACTCAGCTACACAAGATGGAATTCACTCCTTCCCCAAAGTAGGGGTAAGTAGTTAGATAACTCCCTTAAGGGTTGATTCAAGGGCTTGAATGATGTGATGACACTATGACGGGCAGAAATGCACGTCATCTTAGGCCTTTTATTTAAAATTATGAGGGCTGTTAAGTATAATATGCGACAATTATGTTAGGAATTCATGAGGAAATGAGTTTGCGTCGTTTAGCATAAAAAATCTCAGCTAACCCACTAGTATGCGTTATTATGCGTTCAATTGTCTATTTTTGTAGCTAACGCAGGAATCGGACGTAGACGCGGAAGCTGGGCTATCACATAGACGACCGCATGCAGAGAAAATCTCCATCGCAAATGCAAACGCATACGTTCAACACATGGGTGTTGTCGTAATCAACTGCATGCGTCCATCGCATAGAAGTTGCAATCGTCAAGCGATTGCAATCATCGTATAGAAGTTGCGGTAATCAAGTGAATGTGGTCATTTCAAGATTGCGGCTACACGATGATAACCATAATAGCAGGATTACCGCAAGGTTAGTGGAATGGAAGCATCCATGCATATCTCGGGAAAATCAAAAGATAATGTTGACATTTCACCTACCATGCCATTAATAGCCAAGATTCAAAAAAGGACCAACGCACAGCTAATGTCAAAATCAGAGTAGGTCCATTAATGTTGTCGACGATCAAACTCTATAAATAGAAGCCATCGAGCATAACTTCAAATCATCCAAGTTTTTCATCCAAGGTTTTCTACCTTCGGGTGGATCTTTATGATCCAGACGAACGCGTTACAAGAAAGCTTGAGAGTTCTTCATCTCCTTCATCCATTTCGAGTGATGACTGGAGCCTTCACCGAAGTTAGATCTCGAGAGAGTCAACTCCACCACCCTTCCATGGTATCACCGGCAGCCTTGACACACATCCGCTGGAAGCAAAACATTGCTTCCAGCTGGTCCTTTCATTTTCTCTTCTTTTCTAATATTGTATTATATTACATTTTGGATTAAGAAATTAATACATTATGTGTTCAATGCATTTCTATGTTTCCTTCGATTCCATCTCCATCTTTCTTTGCTTAACACCTTTAACATCCATTGCATCATTTAGTGAGACTGTTAAAGTATTTCATACTTAATCATGTGGATTAGAGATATGAAGCATGTAGAAAACTGATGACATGTAGAAATGCATGTCATCTTAGGCCTTTTATTTAGAATTATGAAGGCTGTTAAGCAGAATATGCGGCAATTATGTTAGGAATTCATGATAAAATGAGCTTGCGTCATTCAGCATGATGAATCTCGGCTAACCCATTATTATGCGTTTAGTGTTCTATTTTTGTAGCTAACGCAGGAAGTGGACGCAAACACGAAAGCCAAACCACCATATAGATGACCGTATGTGGAGAAACTCTCCATCGCAAAGGCGAACACGTTCGATCAATACATGGGTGTTGCGGTAATCAGTCGCATGCGTCCATCGCATGGGAGTTGTGCTTGTCAAGCGATTGCGGTCATTGTGTAGAGTTGCGGTATTAAGCGAATGCGGTCACTGCATGATTGCGGCTACACGATAACGCATGATCAAGGGATTAACGCAAGGTTGTTGGAATGAACACATCAACGCATCTTTCGGGAAAATAAAAAAGATGATATTGACATCTCACCTACCATGCCGTTAGCAACAGAGATTCAGAAAGGACTAAACGCGCCGCGAATGTCAGAATCAGAGCAGTCCATTAATGTTGTCGGCGATCCAAGCTCTATATAAAGAAGCCAATGAGTAGAATTTCAAGATATCCATGGTTTTCGCCTGAGGTTTGCCTTAGAGCAGATCCTTGTGATCCAGAAAAATGCGTGAGAAGAAAGCTTGAGAGTTCTTCACCTCCTTCTTCCATTCCGAATGATGACCGGAGCCTTCGATCGGAGTTAGATCTCGAGAGAGTCAACTCCACCGCCCTTCCATGGCACCATCAATAGCCTTGGTGCACATCTGCTGGAAGCAAGACATTGCTTCCAACTAGTCATTTCATTTTCTCTTCTTTTCTTATATTATGTTGTACTACATTTTGGGATTAAGGAGTTAATACATTTTGTATTCAATACATTTCTATGTTTCCTTCGATTCCATCTCCATCTTCTTTACTTAGCATCCTTAACTTTCATTGCATCACTTAGTGAGATTGCTAGAGTATCGCATACTTAGTTATGTGGGTAGTACAACAGGCAGCCAACAAAGGAGAGGTAGACAGAGATCCAACCAGACAGTTAGGGGATCTAGATAAAGACATTCTAGAGAGTTAGTGGCTAGTATAGATAGGAGGCCCAGTGTACCAAATGTGCCAAATTTCATGCAGAATAGTGTTATGAGGGACAGAATGTCTGCTATCAGTGTGGACAGCCAGGGCATTTCTAGAGGGAATGCCCCTAGTTGATTTCAGGTGCACAAACTAAGTAGAAGGCATCTCAAACTGTGATGTAGCCTAAGGTAGGCATTGTAGGTGATGAGGGCACTAGTAGTTCCAAACAAAAGGGTATAGTGGGACAGCCACGTCACTAGGGCAAAGTCTACGCTATGACCCAACAGAAAGCTGAGGAAGCACTAGATGTCGTTACTGGTACGGTCTTTATTCATGATAGACCTGAACATGTTTTATTTTATCCAGGAGCAACTCATTCATTTATTTCTAGCATGTTTGCATTCAATATTGATAGGGTGCTAGAAATTATGCCTGCGAAGTTGATTATTTCTACCCCTATTGGTGATGTACTAATAGTTAGAAATTATCATAGAAACTATGTAATTCTTATAGAAGGACAACATATGGAAATTGATTTGATTCCCTTAGAACTGTTAGAGTTTGATGCTATTATGGGGATGGATTTCTTGTTTAAATATCACGCATCTATTGATTGTCATAAGAAATAAGTGATATTCAGATTTCTAGGTCAGATAGAGTTAGTGTTTACAAGGGAAAGGAAAATACTTTCTACTTATTTGATTTCAGCAGTAAAGGCTAGGAAGTTACTGAGTAAAGGTTGTACAACATACTTGGCTCATGTAATAGTTTCTTAATTGAGGAAGATAAGACTAGAGGATGTTCCTGTGGTGTAGGAGCTTATTGACGTATTTCCTGAAGATTATCAAGATTACCACTTGTTAGAGAAGTGGAGTTTACTATAGACTTGATACCAGGAACAACGCCCATCTCACAGGCACCATACAAGATGGCTACAACTGAGCTGAAAGAATTGAATGCTCAACTGTAGGAATTAGTTATTAAGGGCTATATCAGGCCTAATGTGTCACCTTGGGGAGCGTTGATTTTATTTGTAAAGAAGAAAGATGACACGCTCAGATTATGTATTGATTACATAAAGTTGAATAAGGTTAGGGAGTCAGATATCCCTAAGACAGCTTTTCGAACTAGATATGGGCATTATTAGCTTCTGGTTATGCCAATTGGCCTAACAAATGCCCCAGTAGTATCTATAGATTTAATGAACAAGATATTTCCTCCATACTTGATCAGTTTGTGATTGTTTTTATAGATGATATCCTAGTGTATTCAGGTAACAAAGAAGAACATGCAGAGAATTTGAGGATATTGTTGCAAACACTATATGAGAAACAGTTATATGTTAATTTCAGCAAATGTGAATTCTGGTTCGACCAGGTAGTATTTCTAGGACATGCGGTGTCTGCAGCAGGTGTCAACGTTGATCCTCAGAAGATTGAGGCTGTAGTTAGATGGGAACGACCTAGTCAATAACAGAGGTACGTAGTTTCCTTGGCATGGTAGGTTACTACAGGAGGTTTGTGGAGGTTTCTCGAAGATAGCCCTTACATTGACAAATTTAACCAGAAAGGATGCCAAATTTGCATGGACAAATAACTGTGAACGGAGTTTCTAGGATTTGAAGCAAAGATTGGAACACCAATCTTTAACCCTTCTAGCTAGGGAAGGAATTTAAGATTTACTATGATGCATCCAGACAGGGATTGGGATGCGTGTTCATGCAGAATGGTAAAGTTGTAGGTTATGCATCCAAGCAACTGAAGAAACATGAAAGTAATTATCTTACGATATGAAATTAGCAGATATTGTGCTAGCATTAAAGATATGGAAGCATTACTTTCATGGTGATAAATGCCATATCTTCACAGATCACAAGAGTTTGAAATACATATTTGATCAGAAGGAATTAAATCTGAGACAGAGATGATGGATAGAGTTGATAAAATACTATGATTGCACTATTGACTACAACCCAGTTAAGGCTAATGTGACAACAGATTCTTTGAGCAAGAAGTGAAGCTGTTCCAAGGATATATTAGGTTCTTTGAGGGGAAGGTTATTATAGGAGTTCAAATTAGCTAATGCAATTTTGATAATAGGTCATATGGGAGAGATGATAACTCATTTCTAGGTAAGACCTACATTAGTAAATGATATCATTAGGGCTCAAATTACCGGCGATAATCTCAGTAAGTTAATTGAAGAAGTTAAACAACAAAAGAGACCAGATTTTTATTTGAGACAAGATAAAGCTTAGGTGAAGGATGACAGGTTATGTATTTCTAACGATGAACTATTGAAAAATGCAGTATTAGAAGAGGCACATGATTCCACCTATGTTATGCACCCAAGTAGCACCAAGATGTACAGGACATTGAAAAGTCTTATAGGTGGCCGGGGATGAAGAGAGACATAGCTAGTTATGTAGATAGATGTTTGATCTGTAAGCAAGTTAAGCCAGTACGTTAGAGACTTGCAGGTTTGTTAAACCCACTTCCAGTACCAGAATGGAAATGGAAGCATGTGACCATGGATTTTCTGTTTGGGTTATCCAGGACACTCGACGTTTATGATGGTATTTGGGTAATAGCAGACATGATGACAATAACGACAAAGTTTCTGCCCATTAAAGCTACATCTACTCTTGACCAGCTAGCCAAGTTATATGGTGATCAAGTTGTGAGCTAGTTTGGGGCTCTAGTATCCATTATATGAGACAACAATCCAAGGTTTACTTCAAGGTTATGGCCTAGTTTACAAAAGGCACTTGGTATTAAGTTGCATTTTAGTACATCCTTTCATCCACAGACGAATAGACAGTCAGAACGAACGATCTAGGCTCTGGAAGATATGTTGAGAGCTTGTGTACTGTAGTTTAAAGGTAGTTGGGATACACACTTGCCATTGATAGAATTTACTTATAATAATAGCTATCATTCTAGTCTAGGAAACATCAGAAAATGTTAAGTTAATAAGAGAAAATCTGAAGATAGTTCGTGACAGACAAAAGAGCTATGCATATAAGAGAAAAAAAATAGTTAGAATTTGAGATCGGAGATTAAGTATTCCTAAAGTTATCACCGTGGAAAGGGATACTCAGATTTTGTAGGGAAGGTAAGCTAAGCCCCAGATATATTGGACCCTACGAGATAATTGAACACGTAGGGCCAACAGCTTACATGTTAGTCTTACCTACTGAATTATCTAAGATACATTATGTTCTCCATGTATCTATGTTAAGGAAGTATGTACCTGACCCTACTCACATTCTCCGAGAACAACTAGTACAACTGAAAGAGAATTTATCTTATGAGGAGAAACCAGTCCAGATTTTAGATAAGAAAGAGTAGGTGTTGAGAAATAAGACTATTCCATTGTAAAAGCCTTATGGAGGAACCATGAAGTTGAGAAGACTATATGGGAAGCTGAAGATTTGATGAAGAACAAATATCCGCACTTGTTCACATGAGGAGTTCTAGGAAATTTCGAGGATGAAATTTCTCTAAGGGGAAGGTAAATCGTAAACCCCCAAACTTGTTTTACTAGTTAATTAAGTTTAAGTTCTATTAATTAAGTGTTTAAGGTGTATATTAACATTAATGGACAAAATAAGCTAAGTACGTTTAATTAAATGATGTGTTAGAAATGTGAGAGAAGGAAATTTGTTTAAGTGTTATAAGTATATGCGTCAAGGGTTGTGAACATAGTCAACGCATAGAGAGTTGAGAATAACAATAGCAAGCCGAAAAGGGCAAAAAAATATGTTAAATGTGGAATGTTGAGTCTCGGGTGAAGTAGGAGGAAGTTACACTCAAAGAAAGTAGAGGACTCCACACGTTGGAGCTATGAGGCGCCTGCGGCCAATTCTATTGAATTATACGGAAGAAGATTATGCGTTGAAGAGAGAAGGCTTAAGTGGCCACAAGTCCATGTGATGAAGTTAAGCTGAGGAATTCAGCTTAATTAATGAGTAAGTAAGCCAGGTGGCAGTCTTGTAGACGTCAATGGAAGGATAAGCATGCCAGGTGGCAATTAATTAAGTAAACTCTTGATGCAAGCCCAAGTATAAATAGACTTTGTAAAGAAAGAGATTGTTTTGCCAAATGTTCCCTAACGCCTAAATGAAGAAGTGTTGCTGCTATCTGAAGATTCTGAAAGTTGAAGAATTCTTGGCAAACTAAAGGAGAAATTGAGGAATCCTCGATCAATTCTAGAGGAAGTAATGCTTAAATTCTAAGGTAAGTAAAAATTAAGATGTTTTTTTTAGCAATTTCCTTAAAGGGAGTTTAGTTTCTATGAGTGTTGGAATTCAAGTTAAGAAATCTGGAAGGATGAATTTGGAATTATGTTGTGAATGAATAAACAGGCAGCTACATACGAAGAATAAGTAAGCAACTGATCCAGTGATGTTATACGATGACGTATACAAGATAGTCAGTTCACAATAAAGGCGTTTGGAGTACGTCACATAGTAGGCGTTCATTGCATAGGCTAAGAAGGTATTTAAACACTTATTCGAAAAATCTTGGGGAAGGATTCTGATAACTTGTAGAAATACTAGTTATTGTCTCTCAAAAGTTGGAACAATTAGGATTCTTAATGATAAAAACACATTTGTCTTAAGGGAAAATGCATGAAATTCTTCAAACACCACTAGCCCTTACAAAAGCATACTTCTTGGTAAAACTGCTTCACTAATGCATCTTATTACAGGATTTCAAGAAAATTCACTAAGTGTTGCAGGCTAAGCTAACACAAGGGCATGCGTCTGAAGTTGCCCAAATGCAGAGAAGATACATTAGTTCGTGTTGTTGCTGTTAAATCACCACTTGCAAGTATAGGTATCTGACAGTCGGAGTATGGAAAATATCTGAACTGGCAGGCGGCTGACCAGGGCAGGGAAATTAATGTTGCCTTATCACAAGTTGCTGAGGAAAATGCCTATAAATAAGAAGACTTGCAGCCAAAGAAGATATACCATTCTTAGAGAGACCATAGAACTTAGATCATAGTTACTCTATCGTTGCAAGAAGAAGATGGGAGGAAAAGAACCATTGTCATTGTTGATCAAAGAGAATTGTAGAAGACAAGCTCCAGAGAGAATTCTTCTTCATTTCATCACCAAGTTGGTTGCACATGCATTTGAATCAAGCCAAAGAGGACAAGAGATTGAACTCTGTGGCTTGATTCCTTCCTTTTCTTTCACTTCATTTTTGTTTTCCATTTCATGCGATTAAGTGTGATTGTAGTAAGGACAGTTTCGATTTTTGAAATTCAATCCTAAACTTAATCCATCACTTTTGCCTTTATTTACATTCTATTGTGTGTGATTGACGCGTTTATGACATGTTGCATGCTTAATTTCCAAGCTCTAATCATTTTGATCATTTAGTTGAAGTTATAACTCAGTTAAAACTATTCGAGGGAATAGGATAGCTAGAAACACTTTGAGTCAGAAAACACAGTAGATTTAGAGATAAAAATACTTGTGCTTCACCACTTTATGTAATCAATATATGCACCCTAGAAATAGAAGCATATGTGGCACCCTAGAATTAGAAGCATATGTGGCATTCACATTGAGAAATGTTGAATAATATGATCAGAGGAACAGAAACTTAACACATCTACATACATTTGGTTTGTAAACAAGCATCCCTGTCATCTTCATTTCACCCTTACACCTACACACATGTGTTTATCTTACTTGGAATCAACGCATACCCCTAGCATTTAGCACCACTCATTCATAAATCCCTTTGTTTCACTTGAACTCTTATGTTCTCTTGTATACATGCATTGAGATTAGTGTAGATAAACCTCTCCTGCTTTTATCTAGGATCTTTATGCAACTGCCACAATGCAAGGCCTGGGTTAGTCTATCATAAATCCCTGTGTTTGACCCTAGACTTACCAGGAAACTGAGTTAGATTTATACTTGGATTTGATTTAGGAAAAGCTTATACACATTATAGAAAGTGTAACGCAACACCTCAACGCATCATCTAATCTTCTAACCTAGAGAAGTGATTCATCATTCATCTTCATTCACCCCAATCTTTCTTTTCACCTTTACTATATACATTTTTAAACACAAATCACAAAGAACAAACAAGTTTTTGGTGCCGTTGTCAGGGATTTTAGCAACAAGGCTAACCAGAATTTTGCTTTTGTGTCTCTTGTAGAAAAATTTGCAACTGAAGGAGTATTACAAGTTAAGCCTAAGCTTGTAAACATTTTATGAGCAGGGAAAACACTTGAACTCCTATACGACCCTGAAGTTGAAAGGACAATTAGACGAAGGAACTGATCTAATCGTCGTCGAAGGTTAAGGCAACAACAAAGACAATAACAACAAATGGCGGATGGTCAGATAAACCAAAACTTAGCTCAGCAATTAGTCAATGCTACCCAAAACTCGATCCCAATGGTGAATAACAGTACGCGTCCAATGCGATAGTATGCGTCGCTTGTGCTGTATGACTTTTCACCAGGGATCATATATCCAACGCTTGACGGGACAAGATTTGAAATGAAGTCCATAATGCTTTAGATGATTCAAATAGCAGGTCAGTTTGGAGGCGCTCGTGGTGAAGATCCACATGACCATATGAAATGTTTCCTACAAACATTCAACTCATTTGTGATTTCTAGAATCACACCGGAGGCCATCAGACTGTCCTTATTTCCCTACTCTCTCCACGATGATGCCAAGAAATGGGCAAGTTCCTTGGAACCTAGCGAGATAACAACGTGGAAAAAGTTAGTGGAAAGGTTCATGCAAAAGTACTTCCCTCCCACCACTAATATAAGGAGGCGTAGGGAGATTACGAACTTTGAACAAGAAGAATTTGAGACCTTGAGTGCTACTGTATGGGAACGATTTAAGGGATTGGTCAAAACTTGTCCTAACCACGAACTACCGTTGATTGTTTAAATGGAAACTTTTTACAGGGGGCTGAATGGAGCTTCCTAGATGGCAGCTGACACAACTACAGCTGGCGGCATAATGGATGTGTCATAAAATGAAGCTAAGGAGATTTTAGATTGCATTGCCAAGTACAATATGGAATAGGTGGATGATACTTATGATGTTAGAACAATTAGTAGGAGGTGTTCTCAAAACGTGAATAGTATTGATTCAAATGCAATAGCCATACTTTCTGCACAAGTGGCTGCAATGACAAACCTATTGCAAACTCGTTCACTAGGAAATGCAGCTCGCACCCAAAATGTGCATCAGGTGGATGCATTCATGCAACCCATGGCTAGCTGTGTGGGCTATGGTGAACCTCACTCCTATAATGACTGCCTGCAAATCCCACAGTTAATCTGTTTTATTAGAAACAACCCATTCTCAAGCATATACAAAAACCCTAGATGGAAAGACCATCCAAATTTTTCTTGGGGAGGTCACCAACAAGAATAACACCGAGGACACACCAATAACATAGGCAGGGACCGCCACCTGGATTTCAGCTGCTACAACAGCCTCATCATCAATCTTTCAATAGAGGTGGTCAGGTGTTGAGTTCAACATAACCACTTGAAAATCTCTTGAAGGAATACATAACCTAGAATGACGCGTTGCTAAAGAGTCAGGTGTCGTCAACCAGGAATTTGGAGATGCAAGTAGGACAAATTGATAGCAAACTGAAGAACCAGTTGCAAGGAGTACTGCTTAGAAACACGGAGACCCCAGGAAGTAATAATGGAAATGAGCAATGCCACACGGTGACATTGGAAGTGGTAGACCTCTCGTTGAGAAGAAAATGAACCCAAGAAATGACAGCAATCCTTTAGCAGTTTAGAACACAACAAAAACAAAGGCATTTGGAGAACAAGTAGAAAGAACACCTGGTTCTGTAAGTCATTCCCACCCAAGCACGTCCAATGCAGGGGCACCTGTGGTGCAACTAAGTGCACCATTCCCTAGATGCCTACAAAAGAAGAATGATGAGAAACAATTCAAGCGCTTCCTTAAAGTCCTCAGGCAATTGCACATTAACATTCCTCTTATAGAAATGTTGGAAAAAATGCCAAAGTATGTAAAATTCTTGAAGGATGTTCTAACAATAAAAAGAAAGATCGGTGAGTTGGAGGTAGTAGCACTTGCAGAAGTTCAATGCATTGATCAATGACAATATTCCTAAGAAGCATAAGGATCCGGGTAGTTTCACTATCCCTTGTTCAATTGGAGGGATAGACGTAGGGTATGCATTGTGCGACCTTGGAGCAAGCATTAACCTCATACCCCTTTCAATTTTCAAGAAACTGGGAATTGATGAAGCTTAGCCCACTTTTGTAACACTTCAGCTCGTTGACAGGACTATCATATATCCTGAAGGAAAGATTGAAGATGTCTTGGTGAAGATTGACAAATTCATATTTCCAACAAATTTCATTATCCTAGATTATGAAGCTGATCGGGATGTTCCAATCATCCTTGATGCCCATTCCTTGCCACTGGAAAAGTGTTAATAGACGTGTATAAAGGGGAACTTACTATGTGTGTGGACAATCAAGAAGTTAAATTTAATGTGCTGAACGAATTAAAGTTCCCAGATGATGAAGAGCAATGTAAACCTAACAACCTAATTAAGTTTCCCAAAGAAGAGGAAATGGATCAAATTTGTGAGGTCCATGCGTTAGGTAAAACTATGAGAAAGTTTCAACTGCTAAGTTTGGATGAGCGGAAAACTAAACCAACACATCCATCCCTAGAAGAACCATAAACACTTGAATTAAAACCTCTCTCTGATAATTTAAAATACGTTTTTCTTGGATCTAATAATATTTTGCCTATAATTATTTCAGCTAATCTTTCTCAATCTAACGAGCTCTCTTTTGCAAATGTTGTAGAAGCATACGTGTGCAATTGGTTGGATGCTGGCTGACATTCATGGAATCCGCCCATCCTATTATATGCACAAAATTTGGCTGGAAGAAGGGAAATCTGGAACAATCGAGCCTCAACGTAGGCTAAATCCTATTATGAAAGAAGTGGTGAAGAAAGATATTATAAAGTGGCTCGACGCAGGGGTAATTTACCCCATTTCTGATAGCAGCTAGGCGAGCCCAGTGATAACTTATAGAAATACAAGTTATTTATACTGTTTTATTTAGATATTGCGACAAAAGGAAAGAAAAGTTGTGTCGATAGTATAGAAATTGGCTATGAAATGCAAAAATTATAAATTATCGTCAATACACCCACTAACACCATTGTGATGGTAGAACAGAATGTTTCAGCTTTTGTTTTGTCGGAAACCAGTCACTGCATGCGTTCATGGCTCAAAGATAAAATAAACAACGCATCTACGTCGCATTGCGCCCATCAATCAAGAACGAAGAGATGATCAATGCAATGACAGCGCATGCGACAATCAATCAAGAGCTCTAGCGATCAATGTAATTTCAACTGCATGCGGTAATAAAAAATAACACCGCATGCAGTTGAAATTACATTGATCGCTAGAGCTAATAAAAAATAACACCGCATGCAGCGATAGATCGAAGATGTAAAGAGCAACGCATTTGTGGAGGATTCTGATAAGTGTACATCTTTCAGTTGTGCATTTCTGACGGGTTGATTACGTAACAGAAGGAATATTCACTCTGCCATTTCAGGAACTACCATAACCATATAATGGGGACCATAAAGTCAAAGAGCCAAGCTTCGCCTATAAATAGCTTATGCAAATTCACTGAAAGATATACATGAATATATAGAGATGTGCATATACTGATTCTGAGAGAGAGACTGGTCTAAAACGACTGTCCAGAGTAGATCCAGGTGAACCACGAGACAAGGCCAAGAGGTGAGTCTCCGAGCAAAGAATTATTCTGATCCCCGTAGCTGAAGCTCTGTGCGAAGGTCAATTCTACCGGGAAAGCAAGCCTGAGAGGGAAACTTTCCTCTCCATTTCTACCACACGCCAGTAAGCAAAACCTCTGTTCGGAATCTGTGTCAAGACGTTGACACTCTTTCTGTATTCGTTTCTAACCTCTATTTCATCATTTGTATTCATCTTCTCTACTCTTTCATTCACAACATGTATCAAACGCTTAATCTTAGTATTAAATGTTATGATCATTACCATTATCATCTCTCTATCTCTTTCCGTTCATCCATAATCCATTTTCTCCATGATGTTTTCCTAATTCCCTAGGTAAATAACAAGAATTAAGTAAGTAAGTTAATTTGTGTTAAGGAAATAATTAAGTTTAGCTAAAGCATGCTCGACGACATCTTCACCTGTGAGAGTAGAAGTGAAGATGTTATTCCGCCTATCGAGAGAAGGTTGGAAGAATGCGTTAACTAAAGCGAGAAGTACTTCCAGAGATGGAAGCAACCTTGAGTTCATCATGTTCCTCCCTGTTTCACCATAGAGATATGGGAACACGGCCGATCATCAAGAGGTTTACGCCAAGGGAAAGCGGAACCTTAGTTGCATCTTTAACACAATTGGCAAACTTGCATTATTTTTACTATTTACTCTTTCTCTTTCTGTTTCATTCATAAAGATTTGTCTTCGTATACATCGAATCTTTGTACAACTTCATAGTCAGTCTCGACCTTAGTATCATGTATCATGTATCATGTATCTTGTATCTTGTATCATATTAGTTTAGGATTTTATTTTATCAACGCAATTTTATTTCATCGCAATTTATATTCCTGTATAAACCCAATTCTTTATTCATTGTAAAAATTGGTCGCATGTATCACAAAAGTAATGTATTAACGAAAACAATCCCTGTGTTCGATCTCGGATTATTCTGAGAAACTTGCTTTGGAATATACTTGGTTTCAGCGCAAGGAAACTTGTGACAAGCACTACTACATCGCATACTACGAGCATGTCATTAACAATGTATATATTTAGACGTAGTATCGCATTAAAATTCTCTTTATCACAAAAGGATTGTTCATTGGCACCGTTGCCAGGGACATGAGCTTGTAGCACATTATCTATCATCACAGTGCATGCATAACAAGGAATTAAATTTTTATGTCATCAAGTTTATGGCACCGTTTTCGGGGACATGAGCGTGTAGCACATTATCTATCATCACAGTGCATGCATAACAAGGAATTAAATTTTTATGTCATCACCCAGTGTAATGTATCCCCAAGAAAGGAGGCACTACTGTGATAGTCAATAGCAACAATGAACTCATCCCATTCAGAACTATCATAAGGCGGCGCATATGCATGGACTATAGAAAATTCAATGCGCTGACCAAGAAAGACCACTTTCCCCTCCCTTTTATTGATCAGATGCTTGATCGGCTAGCTGGTAAAGAATTTTACTATTTTTTAGACGGATACTTAGGTTACAACCAAATCCTTATTGCCCCTGAAGACTAAGAGAAAACAATGTTCACATGCCCCTTTGGAACATTTGCATTTAGAAGCTTGCCCTTTGGGCTATGCAACACATTAGGAACTTTCCAGAGGTGCATGATGGCGATTTTCTCTGACTTTCTAGAACAAACCGTTGAAGTTTTTATGGACAATTTTTCAATTTTTTAGGACTTCTTTTGATTCTGCTTAGATAACTTAGAGGTTGTTCTCGCACGATGCAAGGAAACGAATCTAGTACTAAATTGGAAAAAATGTCACTTTATGGTGACTGAAGGAATTGTTCTGGGACACAAGGTGTCCAAAGTCGGATTGGAAGTAGATGAAGCAAAAATTGACGTTATAGCCAAACTGCCCCCACCTGCTAATGTCAAAGCCTTGCGAAGTTTCTTAGGCCACGTAGGCTTTTATAAAAGGTTCGTGAAAGGATTTTCTCAAATTATGTGACCACTGAGCGCATTATTGGAGTTAAACAGGCCTTATATATTTAATGAAGGCTGTCTCAACGCATTTGAGACATTGAAGTATGCATTAACAACAACTCCAATACTAATAGCCTCAGACTGGATGTAGCCCTTTATTTTAATGTGTGATGCAAGTGATGTGGTAGTCAGAGCCATGTTGGGTCAGAAAAAAGGAAATTTGATACATTCCATTTCATATGCGTCAAAGACATTAAATGAGTCCCAAGAATACTATACCACCACTGAAAAGGAAATGTTGGCGGTAGTGTTTGGTGTTGAAAAGTTCAGAGCTTATCTAGGTGGTGCGACAACAACATTCTACACAGATCACTCTGCTATTAAGTTTCTGATGGACAGAAAGGACACGAAACCTAGGCTGATTCATTGGGTACTACTACTACAAGAGTTTTATGTGGAAATCAAAGAGAGAAATGGTACTGAGAATCAGATGGATGACCACCTATCAAGACTGGAAAACAAAGAGATACAATTGGAATAAGTCAAAATTAGAGATGCGTTCCCTGATGAACGCTTACTTAAAGTTGAAGACAAGGATCCCTGGTATGTAGACAAGTTTAATTACTTAGCCACAAAGCAGTTTCCTGAGCATTCCAACATGTAACAAAAGAAACGACTTATACATGATAACAAATTCTATTTTTGGGACGAACCGTTTCTTTATAAGAAAGGTCTTGACTCCATTATACGTCTATGAATTCCTGAAGTTGAAACGCAACGTATCCTAGCCGAATGTCATAATTCTCCTTATAAGGGTCATTTTAGAGGACAAAGGACTGCTATGAAAGTTCTTCATTGTGGGTATTTCTGGCCCACCCTCTCTAAAGATGCAAGGGAGTATGTTCTGAAATGTGATCCTTGCCAACGCACTGGCAATATCTTTTCGAGGGATGGAATGCCACTAAACAATATATTGGAATTTGAGTTGTTTGATGTATGAGGTATTGATTTCATGGGACCGTTCCCTCAGTTTTGTGAACAAACATCTTGTTAGTAGTTGATTATGTATATAAATGGGTCGAGGCTATAACTTGTGCCAAAAACGATGCTACAACCGTTTCAAAATTCCTAACCATAAACATTTTCACGCGCTTTAAAATGCCTAGAGCGCTGATAAGTGATGAAGGTACACATTTCCTCTGCATCATTTCTAAGTTACTTACTAAATATAATGTGAAGCACAAAATAGCTACCGCATACCATCCACAAACCAACAAGTAAGCTAAAGTATCCAACAGAGAGATAAAGTCTATACTAGAAAAAGTGGTCAACGCATTTAGGAAAGACTGGGCACAAAAGCTGGATGAGGCTCTATGGGCATACAAAACTTCCTACAAGGTATGTCTCCTTATTCTTTGGTGTTTGGAAAAGTATGTCACTTACCTTTAGAATTGGAGCACAAGGCATTCTGGGTAGTAAAGAAGCTGAATTTGAATTTGGAAGTTGTGGGTGAGCATTGTAAGCTGCAACTCAACGAAGTTGATGAGTGGCGACTTAACGCATACGAAAACACAAAGATCTACAAGGAGAAGACCAAGCGTTGGCATGACCATCACCTCAGTAAGAAAGACTTTTTATTGGTCAGAAGGTTTTATTGTTTAACTCATGTTTGCAATTGTTCCTAGGCAAATTAAAATCCAGATGGTTAGGTCCATTCATCATTAAAACAATCTTTCCTCATGGAGCCGTGGAGCTCACGCAAGAGGATGGTACAAACACATTCAAAGTAAATGTGTGAACCTCGAATCCCAATTTTACACTTAAGTGTGTTTTCTTATTTAAATTGTCTTAATTTTCTACTTAATTGTGTGTCCCTATTTAAATTTGTATAAATAAGTTGAGTAGGTTGATGAGAAAATTAGTATGAAATGGTGAAGAAGGGATGGGGATTTGGAAAGGAAAAATATGGAAATTGAGTTTGGGAAATTATGTGAAATGCGTTATGGATGAAGAAAGGATTGAAGAACTGAGAAAAATATGGGAAATTATTTTGGGGAAAATCTGGAAAAAAAACGTGTAGAAGTTGCACGGAGACAAACAATTCACGGTAGCTAAGAGCGAGATCATTGAGATCGAGACCAGCGAGATTGGAGAGGAAATGGGAGAGAGCGAGTTTGGATAGAAGATGGGAGAGAGCGAGACCAACGAGAAAGCTAGAGAGAGCAAGATTGGAGAGAGCGAGGCCAGTGAGAAAGCTGGATAGAGTGAGAGTGGAGAGAAAAGCTAAAGCTGGAGAGAGCGAGAGGGAGAGAGAGCGAGATTGGAGAGAGCAAGACCAGCGAGATTGCTGGAGAGAACGAGAGTGAAGAGAGCGAGACCAGCGAGAAAGTGTGGAGAGAGCGACACATGCCGAGAGTAGAGAGAACGACATTATCGAGAGCAGAAAGAGCGAGAGCGCCTATGCTAGCCTTGCTTTGTCCGATTCAAACGTCACGCCCATGCCTCGCCTATGCATTGAACGGCCGAGCAAGCTTCTGGGCGATGTATTTGGACGCGATTGGGTGGATTATGCATTTAAAAACCCTAATTTGAATACAAACAAAGCTTGAAGACGTAAGGGCAAATGTGAATTAAAATCTAGGTGTCCAATTAAGAGAAATTCTTAAACCCTAAGAAAACTGTGTTGGATGCGTTGGGAAGAACACCAAACCAAGGTGAAGTCAACTTACATTGATAAAGGGAGGATTAAAATTTGGCCATGCAGCCAAGTAGATGCTGTCAATCCACGAGAAATTTGAACGCCTATAAATAGGGAGTTGGGATTTCATTTTCAAATCACACAAAAATCATAAATTTTCGTAGAGAAAGTAGAGGGCAGTGAGGGTTCAGAAGAATGTGTCAATTTTGGACGAGAAGATCTTCCAATTTACTTGTGCGTTTGGAGTGATTCCAAAGCCATCTGAAAGCGCTGGAAGTCTAGTTTTCAGAGTAGGGCTGCCTAAGGAAAAGGCTTAAAGGAACTGGGCTGGAGGTTGAGAAGAAAGCAGAAGGGTCAGACTATCAGATCAGTCTGAGCCAGTCTTGAAAATTTTGAGATTTCGGCCAAACCACGAGAAATTATGACCTGAAAGATTAGGGTAAGATTCCTAAGACATTTTAGAATAAGTTTATAGAAGGAAGTATTTCCAAATAAGGTTTGGAACTATGAGTAATCTAAGTTGTAATTTGAATCTGGATTCTAGGGGTGAAAAAGGGACCCGAGGAGCTACTAGAGTGAAAAGTTCCTAAGAAATCGAGGTGAGTGGCTAAAATGTTTTCAAAATAAAACATTTTTAAACTGTTTTGATTACAAATGCTTTATAGAAAGCATGTTTACGAAAATAATTCTCATGCCTACTAGTTTTATAAAGTGGTTTCCAAGCAAGTTTGAATTGTGATTTGAACATATGCATATTGTTGAAAAACTATTTACATATGTATATGTATTGATTTTATCCAGCATGCATTATCATCTTTAAAGCCATGTTGTATATGTGTTATACTGTACATGCTTTAAAGAGAAAAGTTGTTTATAAATAATTTTGGTAAAATGCGATGCTGAAGTACAAGGAGAAGACATCCACCCAACTAGATACTGAAGTACAAGGAGAAGGTATCTATTGGTACTGAAGTACGTTTGAGAAGGTACCAAGCCAATGGGATACTGAAGTACGTTGGAGAAGATATCCTAGTAGCTTGATACTGAAGTACAAGGAGAAGGTATCTGAGCAGTAGTACCTAATGTGGCCACAGGTGAATAAAGTCAGAGATTGAGAAAAAGGGTTCTCTCTGGACTAGTAGTTGGTCTTGGGATTATTTTACCAGTTATACAGTACTTTGATTTGAGAAATGATTTTACTGTTTTATGTTTAAAACAACTTTATAAAATTTACGCTTGGAAAATATTTATGCTACAAAAGTTTATATTTCAGATAAAACTATTTTCTAAAATTATGCATGAGAATTTACTATGTTTTCTTGGTCACTCACTGGGCGTAAGCTCACCCGTTTCCAAATGTTTTTGTTCCCCCCATAGGTAGCAGTCAAATCCTCTGAAGACAGCTCAGTATCTGCTTTGCCACTAAAGGACGAAAAGACTTGTAACCGTTTGCTAGGTGGTTACTGTTAATATTGTACACATGTTACTATTGTTCATATAGGGACTAGGATCTGTGGGTTTTAGGACTTGTAAATCTAATGTTATAAATACTCTAGACATATTAAGTTTCTAAGTTAATAAATTGTGGACCTAAAGACGTCCCGTTGCATATAATTTATATTTGGTATCAGAGTTATTCCGCAAGAGTTTTTAGGCAGTAAGTGTCAGCCCAAGGGTTAATAACTACTGCAGTCACGCCCTTCTCTAGGCTAAGAGGGTGATCTTGGGTGGGGTGTGACAAAATGGGCAGCGGGTAAAGCCCTACTTTGAAGAAAATGTAGAGCACCAGAAATCATCCTTTGAGCTACGCGAAGCTATCTGAAGCTCGCGTTGAAGCATCCTGTGTTTAACTAGACACATACCCCAGGGATGTTTCTTTTCCACCACTTTACTATTTTGCTTTGTGTATACTATGTGTTTGATTTGATCTTTGCATCGATTCTTGTTTGTATTTTTCTTTGAAATTCGTTTATCTTGCATGTTTTTGAATGTTTGTTGAAACAACACTATGAAATCATAAGTAGATGCATTAGAGCTAGGTCGACACATCATCATTCGTTAGAAGATGAAAAGATGTTCCCCAGGGGGAATGAACCACTCAAATGTTTGGAAGCCCAAGAAGCGTCTCTTTGCATCCACATTTAATGAGCAACTCAAATGTCACCATCATCTGACATACTTCAGCGCATGTCCCCTCGTCTCTCTCTTCTTCATTGGGATATAAAAGGTTTCAGAAACCCTTCCCCCTCTTCTTTTTCTTCCTCAAGCTTTCACTTTCAAGAAACCCTTCAGCCCCTTGCCGTCTGACCAAGCAACTACTTTGTTCATTCAAACTCCATTTGTCTCTTCCATTCATGCAATCACAATATTGGATGCTTCAGATAGCTAGAACCTATCCCTGAGCTTCACTGGAGACTCATCGGTAAGCTCTTTCTTCTCATTGTCTGTCTCTTTATCGCTTGCTTCTTCCCCTTCCCCTATGTCAAAGCTCTATGTCCCAGCCAAGTAGCAAGGTGGTTCGTCTTTAGTTTCCCAGAAATCGTCTTAGCCCAAATCCACCACAAAACTAGCTCCGACAAAAACAAGCACACCGGCTTCGTCATCCTCCAAAACCCAAGGTTTCTGTACCATCCACCAGACCAAAATCCTCTACCCCAGTTAAGCTGATGCGTTAGTCTGTATCTAAACACCCTGCATAACATCTGCCGTGCAGTCTTACAGAAAGCCTGCCCCCTACTAACTATCCCAACCACCACCTTTCTAATCCCAATGCATGACCAAATTTCGGAGCACCTATGCACTGCTCCATTGCCAGTCGTGCGTCCATTGGCTCATCTCTCAGTTCAACCCTTAGCCACAAGCTTTCCCATTGAAGGGGATCAAACCAACCAAACAGTCCAACCATCACGGCCCTATCATTGATTCTTCACCAGGTTTGTTGCATACCCCTACTTCCACCCTGCCTATCACACCACCCGAACCTACCAGCAACTCACCAAGTTCTAACAGTTCTGCGTTAGAACAAACCCCAACTAACCTCAAAAAGCTGGCTCACTAAGATTAACAAGAGGTCTTCAAACCTATCTTAGCCAGTTTAGACCACAGACAGACGGGTGAAATAAACCAAATGATGTGTCCGGACCAAGCCAACGCATCAGCCGAGGTAATGGATGAGGTTGATCGCTATGCGATAATGCTAGAAGAAGAGTTAGAGGAAGAAGAAAATTAAGAAAGAACGAGAGAAGTAGGCCCTGATGCATCCCATCCACGACACTCTGATGTGAATGATGGGCCATCAAGAAGAAAATGAAGGTTAATTGTGGATGAAGATGATGAAGATGATGAGAATGAAGAGCATGTTGCATCCGGCCCTGTGGGTGCAACGCATGAGTGATAACTCTAAAAAAGAGCTATTATTCCTAGCTTAATTTGG
Source organism: Benincasa hispida (assembly GCF_009727055.1). NCBI lineage: Eukaryota > Viridiplantae > Streptophyta > Magnoliopsida > Cucurbitales > Cucurbitaceae > Benincasa > Benincasa hispida. The sequence continues at coordinate 63,148,950 of NC_052353.1, forward strand.
GCTTGTTATCGGATTTTACGTGTTTATTTTCCTATTTTGTAGGTACTGAGCAACCAAGAGGTAGAATTGGCAATCTAGAGCTGATGGGGGTTAATTTGAAGAAATTTGGGGGTGATTTGAGCATCTGGGCTTCAAATGAGTCAAAAAGACCAAAATGCCGCTACTTCAGCATCGCAATGCTCGTGGATTAGCTTTTCCTAATGCTCGCCCAAGCTATAAGATAGAATGGGTAACGTTGCAATGCTACCTATTGATAACGGACAGAAATGCACGTTATCATTGTGTTAAGTTCTTAAACAATGCTGGCTTGCATTGATAAAATGTGTTAGATTGCGTCCAAAAAGCATTAAGTTCATTATATTGTGGTCGCATGCATTCATCACATAGGAACAGTTGATTTTTGTATTTTTATGCAAAAAATGCGTTGACGCAAGGCGAAAATTGCGATCATAGGAAATCATTGGTCGAGCGTAGCATTACCGCAAGGCTTTACGATGTTTGTGTTCGCAAACATTTTCCCAAGAAGGATTGTCGCAACTTGGTCGGCGAAAATGGTGGGCGCATCTGGGTGAAAGGTATAATTAATCACGATGGGATAGAAAGCTGATGAAAGTCGAATCTAAATTAAGTTGACAGCCGCTAAAGAACAAGTACATTAAGCTTTTCGGTGACAAATATTCGGCGTATCAGTCAGGAATTAAAGCCGTCCCATCTGCACAATCATGAGAGAGAAGCTGCCTTTCACCCTGGAAGTTCTATAAATACCAGAGGCATCCTTCGGAAAAGGGGTTAACCAGTTCACCATTTCACGAATGTAAGAGCTTTGCTCGTCTTTGTCCATAGTTTTCCTTTTTATTTTAAGACGGAGCAAGAGAAGAGAAAAAATTCCGAAGATCGCTTAGGGCAACTCGAGAGAGAACCTTGAGGCATAGAAGCAGAGAGCGGGCCGACTCTCGCGAGAGTAAGATTATCTTTAGAGCACGAGTAGAAAAACAGTGTAAAAGCCTGGGCAACAAGAAATTGCTACCAGGCCCTTTAT